>NC_059104.1:27862330-28462330 GCF_020740685.1 Jaculus jaculus
ATTAAGAGTGTGCAACTTTCATCTTAAAAAAATACACACTTATTCTATAAAATAGACTGCTTACATAAAATATGTACTATACTGATTTAATACTTCATGCACTCCTTAGTGAATTCATTGTATTCATTTCTTCTTGTTTTAACTTTGCCTTTAGAAACTTACCATAGTCATTTTCAGTGTCTTTGCATTGGTTAAGCACTGCTCTAAATGCTGCGCCTTCCTAAGGGAGATTTTTCTCATACAATGACATCTTATTTGCAAATTGTGACTCATTATCACTTCAGAACAATTAGTATGATATGCATAATTAGATTACTTAATTATCACTCAATGTAGGGCAAGGCTATTATCTTTGCACCACATAATGGAGTAAAGGTGTTCTTAATTTAGGCAAGGATGTAAACAGAAACTGAGATGCAATTTGTTTTGGTTTTGTCTGTTCAAGCTGCTACCTGATACAAAGACTGTTTGATTCATCAAGACGTGAACATTCAACATGAGGTTAATTGATTTTGTTTCTGAACTTCTATCCTCTCGGGTTTTATAAATTGAGATACTCTGGTAAGATTGTTGTTGGATATTGCCTAACTGTGATAATAAGAAGGATAATATTCATAGGTCAATAACATAGAAAGATGAGTAAGTTTGAGCAAATTTCAGATTCAAAAATATTTGTGCAAACTAAAATTATTGCTAACCAAGTATTTTTTGAATTTTCAAAGAAATGATGAAGTCCATTAATTCCTAAGTATTTTAACCTATTCAACTTAGCTCATAAGATTCCAAGTTGAACTTGTAGCACTCTGAAAATTATTAATTTTGTGTTAACTCTACCATAAAACATATTGTATGGCAAGATTTTGTTGTTTGCCAAGTCTTAAAAAACTGGGTTAGAGAGATGGCTTAGCATTTAAGGCACTTGACCATGAAGCCAATGGACCCAGATTCAATTCCCCATAACCCACAAAAGGCAGATGCACAAGGAGTCACATGCATCAGGAATTCATTTGCAGTGGCTGGAGGCCCTGGCATGCCCATTCTCTCTCTGTCTGTCTCCTCTCTCTATCTCTCTGTCTTTCTACTGCCAAATAAATAAAGTTGAAAAAAAAAAAAAACCTAATAACAAACATCAGTAAGATTTAACTATAAACAAGCCTAAGTTATTTATGCATTTAATTGAAATAGCTGACATTAAAGGGGACAATTTACATTTCTATACACTTAAGCATGTGCTTACCTTCTACCAATTTCAGTAGGAAACCAGGCGTCAGATTAAGTTGGTCTATGTGAAATGAAAATTGGTTGTTTCATTTTTTTTTTATTTAAATGTATTTAAACTTTTATTAAGTAATAACATATTTGAAAATTTATTATATATAATTATATATATGTAAAATCTAGGCATACAAATATATATGTATACATATATATATATATATATACATACATATATATATATACACACACATATATATATATATATATATACATATATATATTTGTGTGTGTGTATATATGTATATATATATGTGTGTGTATATATGTATATATATATTGAGAGAGAGAGAGAGAGAGAGAGAGAGAGAGTTTAATCATACAATTACTTAAATCTCAATTGACTCCCAAGTATTTATGTACCTTCCCTGAGACAGTATATATATATATATATATATATATATATATATATATATATATATATATATGTGTGTGTGTGTGTGTGTGTGTGTGTGTGTGTAATGTCAAAATGTCATGCTTGTCATGAACAAACCAGTCCCATTTTTTTCTAAATCAAAAGGTGGCAGTGATTTTTATATTTATTTTACTATATTTTTGGCGCATGTGTGTGTGTCTGGAGTATGTTTGGTGGTTGATGTGATGTGTGTGATATATGCACAAAAGTTTGTTCATACATTTGGAAATCAATGGAAAACTCTGGGGTTTCTTTTTTTTGCTCACATGTGGAGCCACACTCAGTTGTTTAAGTGGGTGCACAGCCTGAATCCCTCATGCTTGTCTTTACCACTGAGCCATTTCCAAAGCCCATCACATAACACACCATATATGTATGCTTTAACAGTATGATGGATTCTTTTTACATTCTACTCTAAAATATATAACTTTAACATGACATATTGATGATTTCCAACTGACAGAATTTGAGAAAACCACACAAGGAATAGTGTCAATGTCACCCTTCTTTTGCCATTCTCTCCAGGATTAGATAATAAATATTGTGTGGAGTTTCCTAGTCTCCTGAAGGCATGTCATAGTGCACTCTTGGGACTGAAACTCTATGTGTAGTTAGAGAAGAAAAAAAAAAAAAGTCTTTGTTTCTCAAGACAAAGCCCATGGGAGATGATCTGAGAAAAAATGACCTTGTTAATTGCCCTGCATCTTCTTTGCATTGTACTGTACCTTCTTACACTATCACAATTCAATTTAATTATCCAGTTTAACTGTCACTGGGTTAACCTTTCCTTGTAGAGGCTTATGCTTCATCTGAAGCTGCCTTTTTTTTTTTTTTTTTTTTTTTTTTTTTTTTTTGTAGTTTAATGTCTTCTCCTGACAGAGTTTCCCAGCATGCATGCATAAAGAAAGAAGAAAATTTATTTTCTTCCCTACAGGTTCTAATGAAGAATTAAATGTTCATATAAACAATATCCTTGCTGTACAGTTGGAGATATTTCCTGTCTGACCCTTACCTTAGAAGAACTTGATGACTTCCCCTTCATAGGAGAGTAGAACCATGTTCAGTATTTTGCATATTTGACACCATTCCTCCCATACATTAGGAAGAGGTAGACCTGAACCATGGAGAAAGTGCAGAAATCACAACTCATTGAGATTCTGCTTAAATCAAAATCATATGGCATCTTATATTCTACACTTAAACTCAACAGTCATTGTTTCTGGTTCACAGCTACATTAAAGTATCTGGCAAGACCACCATGACATTTTAGCAAATAGCTATTAAGATAATTGTCTAAATGGGTTGAATCAATCACTCAGCTCTTAGTTATTTAAAGGTTGCTTATTTGGCTCTTTTTTCTCTCCCCTTTTTTCTCTGGCTTCCTGCCTTTGGCCATTCCATTGCTCTTTAGCACTTTCATTAGAAATTTGGCTTGAAAAGAGAAAGAAAGATGAAAACTAAATGAAGCTATTTAATTTCCCAACAGGCTTAGCAAGTTTTAAATACCCCTTCAGGGTAGTAGAATGAGATTTAGGTTAACATGTCTACTTATCCAGAAGGTCATATATGTGTGAGCATTTTTTTAATCAAAAATATATATGCATAATGCTAAATGAATTTTAAAAGGCTAATTGTGTTCCTTAAAATGTTCAAAATCTCAAAATGTACTACATTATTGATTATCTAATTTTGATTATTTTTTGTAATTTTTTTTGTATCCACATGCTTCTTTCTTATGCAAAAAAATATTGACAAACATAATGCAGCATACAGTTATGTGAGTTGAGAGCACCAAAGCCCCTCTGAGCTCCTGAAGGGCAGAGTTTTAAGGGTCAGAATGCAAGCCACTCGAGCCACTGGCTCCCAAGGTCTTATGACTGGCAAAGAACTGTCAAACTTAGGCACACAAACCAAGGAAGATGTGAAAGATAAATTTTAAGAAAGGGAGAAGTAAAGCAGAAAAATATCCCAAGATGAAAAGCTGAGAGAGATCCTTGGCAGATAGACATGTGTCCTCTTGATTAGGATTTCCTGGTGGTGATAGCCTGGTGTATGTGTAAATTGGGCATACAGTGGTGATGAGTCTCACTGTCATGTTCAAACGTATTAGGAAGATGGTGATATTTTGGTGGGCAAGGCAAGAAAATGCAAGCCCAGGAGTCCGTGAGTGGGTTTGAGGGAGAAGCCTGTGAAAAATTAAGAAAGAAGAACAGGGAAGCTGTTCTCTTCATCTTGAGTCAGACTGGAGTTCCAAGTAGGCATCTATGTTCTTTGGGGCTTGTGTCCCTAACTACTTCAAAAAAAAAAAAAAAAAAAACCCAAAAAAGTACCAATGTGTCCTAATCTCTATCACTATAATTGTCTCATATCAAATCATTTAGTACATGATTTTACTGCCTACATTCCTGATTTAATCATTAACATAAAATGATCTTACAACAATCTTAAGTCCCTGGTAAGATCTCCCTTACTCTGTCATGGTCAGTCCTCAATGTCATAGTGAACATCAAGTACCTACTAACCTGTTGTTTAAGTTTGAATAATTGTTTAGGAGAATAGTACAAATAAGGCAAACTGAATAAGTTTGCCTGATTTGAATGCCTTCTAAGAACAGAAGTCACAATTTCTTCTGTCTGGATACATTGATTTGGCATAAATTGACACAAAGCCATAATATAGTATATGCTTTCCCTTCTCATTACTAATAAATAAGCCTTTTCATCTATATGCCAGATTATGTTGATTTCTTCACTAGTTTATGGGAATTTGGATGCATTTTAGGTTTTAGCTATTATAAATAATAAATTCTTTCAATATTTACACAAATGCACTTATATGTATATAGGTTTTCATTTCTCTAGATAGTAGAAAAAACACAAAAAAATCAAGCCAATATTAATTTTGTCTTCATCTTTTTAAGAAATAACCAGCCAGGTGTGGTGGTGCATGCCTTTAATCCCAGCACTCGGGAGGCAGAAAGAGGTAGGAGGATCACCTTGAGTTTGAGGCCACCTTGAGATTACACAGTGAATTCCAAGTCAGCCTGGACTAGAGTGAAACCCTACTTCGAAAGAAAGAAGCAAAGAAAGAAAGAAACAAAGAAAGAAAGAAACAAAGAAAGGAAGAAAGAAAGAAAGAAAGAAAGAAAGAAAGAAAGAGGAAGGAAGGAAGGAAGGAAGGAAGGAAGGAAGGAAGGAAGGAAGGAAGGAAGAAGAATGAACAAACCAAGCCTATTATTGCAGCCTATTACATAAATACACATATATATTGATATATTTTAATATAAAATTTTATCATACCTCATAACATATATATGGCATAAAATGAATATATTTTAAAATGGCATTAGGCACAGTTTTATAGAATTAATATGCATATTAAAATATTTATATGCAGAGAATTTGCTCTGAGAGTGATATCTGCATGATAAAATTGTACTAATTAGCTCCATTTGAAAGGACTTTGAAATAGAAAGTTTATATACACACATATCCTGGAAATTTCTTTAAATATAGTAACATGTGCACATATTACACACACATGTACCATAATAAAAATAATTAGCCAGGCATAGTGGTGCATGTCTTTAATCCTAGCACTCAGGAGGCTGAAGTAGGAGGATCGCTATGAATTCCAGGCCAGAATGAGACTGCATATTAAATTCCAGGTCATTTTGGGATGGAGTGAAACCCAACCTTGAAAATCAATCAACCTATCTATCTATCTATCTATCTATCTATCTATCTATCTATCTATCTATCTATATTGTCCTTCCTCATGTGTGGTTCTTAACCTGGAACAACTTGAGTTGCAGGCATACCTGACAAGCAACTCTAGGTACAGATAATAGGGATCAAAATGATTGAGGGGAGGAGAATGAGAAGGTTGGGTTGGGGGAGGAAGATACACACAAACTAAATCCAAAATGGGCTGGTGCCATAGAAACCTTTCTCCTGAATAGTACACCAAACCATATAACCCATAATAGCAGGATGGAGGAATTGTCTGATAAGGAAAGCCCTGGAGAGAGGTGGGATGAAGCCTAACCTTAAAACATTTGGCTCTAGATTGTAACTCCCAGTACTAGAAACTGGTCACAAAGCACACTGAGCTGTTTATTGGACAGACATTATGAGGTCCCCAAAACAAGTTAGGCTTCTGTCAAAGTACTTGAGTCCATGCTTGAAGTAAATGATAAAGACCCTATTGCTGAAGGCACCATAAGCTGCCGACATAGAACATCAAGAGATTGGCCTGGAATCCAGAAGAAGCCAGTTCCCAGATGGTTAGACAATATAGTGCTGGAAAACAATCCCAGAGCTGCTGGGGGGAAATGGTCAAACATGCACAGCAGTGCCATGGTGGCAGATAGCCTAAGTGGTTAACCAATGGCTTTCTGACTGGCTAAGAGATACACTCAGTGGAAAGGTACCCATAGCTAGGACTGGGAATGGAGTCTGAATCCTATAGAGATCAAAATTATGGTCTCCAATGAGAAGCTCTCACTAGTATGTGGCCAAAGAAGAGGCTACACCTATGAAAAAATTTTAATCCCTTTGTCCTATGCTGAGCTTACTGTCCATTGAAAAATCTGTTTTTTCTTTTTTAGAAAGCAACAAGAACCAAGAACAACCAAAATCTATTAACAAGATAAGAAAGCATAGCTGACTCCATGAAATATTTAAAATAAATTAATAAATTCAAAAAACAAAAAAAGGTTAATAAATAACTGAGTATATGTCTAAAGAAATGTTCACAGGCTAACATAAAATATTTTCAGGATTAAAGAGTAATTTTGCTATACAAAAAAATCTGAAATAGACAGTTACAAAATATTTTTTATATTGAACTTCCACTCCCATTAATATATTTACGTTCCATTTGGGGATGTTTTCATTGATATAATTAATTTTTCTGAAAATGTCTTCTTTGGGGTAAGTTATAACATTAAAGACAGACATTGTTAAATAGATCGCTGCCAAGCATGGTGATGAACACATATATACAAATAACCTCATCCCAGTAATTCACAATCTCCATGGATAAGTAAATTAGGAGACTGGATATGACTAGAAAACATTCTTCTGAATCTGTGATGAATTACTCATCTGTCACTAAGTGTTGGGTGACCACACATTTTCACAGGAGATACACACATATATATAGTATTTATATAATTTTTTCAGATGCTATCAGGGATTTGTCTTTAAGTGTATATGTTAGCTTCTTTTGAACAACTATGTATTATCAAATACCTGAGGGAAAGAAATTAAAGAGTAGGAATTATTTGTTTTGGCTCATAGGCCTGCAGATATCAGTTCACCATCATGGGGAGGTCAAAATGAAGCAGTCATCATATCTTCTAGGAAGCAGGAACAAAATAGAATACAGGAGAGAATGAAGGCTTCCAAGGACATAACCCAATGGCCTACTTTATGTAAGTAGGCCACATCTCCTACTTTTCACTATCTTTCCATTATGCCATTATGATGTGAACATAATGTGAATTGATCTAACCATTAGATCAGAACATTTATGACTTTATTTATGTTCCAACATTCATAGGTACACCCAAAAGTGTTTTTGAATCACCTCCAAATTCATTGTCCAAGTTAATTGACAGTAAAAATTAACCATTATCAGTATAGCTTACTAATATGATATAAACACTTTGGATTTTGTAGGACACCATGGCATTCCATTGAAATCATACCTTAGGACAGCATTGTGGCTATATCTACTCTTTATTTTCATTGAGTATCATATAATATATTTCATTCATCAACATTATTTAATTAATACAGAATATTCAAACAGAACACAGAAAAGTCAATTTCTAAGACAGAATTGTCTAAAAATCAAGAACATATCTTGTTTCTTACATCCAGGCTACCAGAAAATAAGATAAAGAAAAGATTCCCCCTTAAGTTTTCATGTCTTCCAGACATGCTTCTTTTCAAGATACTATCATAGCCATTCTTCAAAATAAATTGCTTACCTCCCTGAATTTTAGGAAATTAAATATCAATAAACATCTTCTAAATTATTTTTCAAAAAAGGATTAAACTAGAAATTTTTATTTAGCAGTTTTTGAAATGTTATTCTACAGAATAATATTGTTTGTCATTAGTTTTTTTTTTTTCCTAGCTTTCTAGTATATAAATCTCCTTAATTAATTCAGCTATTTTACTTACTGGGCAAGGTGTTCCACAGCATAAATTGAGTAAGCAGGTGAAAAATGTATTAACACTGGTATAACTGCATTATACTTTATACATATCACAAACTCTCAGTTCATAATGGAGAAATAAAATTCATAAAATTATATAAAATATTTTACATTATAAAATCAAGGCAGTGAAAAGAGTGGTTAGATTAATAGAATTAAATATATTATTAAATCATTTTCAGAAGATTTTTATCTCAAATCAATTTCTGGAAGTGTACCTTCTTTCAAAAGATTTTTTTAAAATGTTCTATTTTTATCTTAAAGTTTCTGTACACACATTCAAAAGTAAGAGATGATTTAAATTCATTTGCTTGTGTTTTTTACATAGTTTAATGCGGGTCCCTGGTTCCTCAGGGAGCTGTTTCACACCAGCTCCCCAGATGCATCCAGGCAACTGTGGAGCATGGTCTTGAGCTACAGGAAGAACACCCAGGAGACAGCTTCAGAGAACAGCTCCTTTATTTGTCAGGGGACTGAGTTTTTATAAGCAGTTGAGAGAGAGCAGGAAGAGGCTCCTAAGGGGATTGGTGGGGTCAAAGGCTGCTTGCCAATACCTAGTTGGCATATAGGGATGTTCATTCCAGCAAGTATGGGGGGAGGTGATCTAGGTAGTGGGGGAGAGGAATAGAGTAAGGGTCATGTGGGGAGGGATGGGTTGTGTGAATGCTGGGGGCTGATAGCATATAAGGAGTCTCCTAGGCAACTGCCCAAATGTCACTGGGTGATGAGAGAAACCTAGGTCTTATCAGGACATCCAGGCTCCCCAGGCTGGGGGAGAGGGAGTGGTCCTACTTCCTGCTGGTCTAGGGAAGATTTGTGGGAGGGGGGGTTCAGGCTCACTGTGACCCCAAAGAGTGGGGGAAGGAGCCTTCCTCCTGCCTGTGTCCAACAGTTTAAAATAATTAATGTTAAAGCAGATATCATTTTATTAAGTGTACAAGCATGAGCATTAATTCTCGAAAAACTGAGCATGTACAAGTGGCTGGAATGTAAGTCTATATTAATTGAGTTTTATTATTTCATACACCTATGATGGATCCTCCATACCATTCACAGTTCTTTAATGTAATTTGCCAGTGTGAACAGAGAGTCAGCAATAACTGCCCCAGTTATGGTACACTATAAAAATATTTTTTCACCTTATAATTAGAATCTTGCAATTGTATCCCACCTGCCTCTCTGCCACAATCACTTAGGCAATTTTACAACATCTATTTCTGTGCTTGCTGCTGTATCCATTACAACTGTGTGGGTCTTAAATGGAATTCATTGACAATTTTCAGAGAAAAGCTCATATTTTTTAATAAGAGTCAATCAGATGTTATTGGACAGTGGAACATGACGTTTGGCATGTCTGAAATAGATAAATAGAAAGGAAAAACATTGTCATTTGCATGTTCTGTGACAGTGACATAACATGAACATTTGAAATTTGGTTGTTTGAAATAGATTATTTTATGAATGATACAAGAGCTGTATGAGGGGGAAAAAAAGTGAGCCACTGAGAATGCTTCCTGAACATGTAGCAGGGTCAAAACGGTCTTTAAATGGCTTCCCGAGTCTGATTGTCCAGCACCTACATAAACTTGTGGGCATAGCCACACATCCTTTAACCCCAATACAGTAATGGTCATAGACCAGAGAATTTCTGGGGCTTGTGCAAACATCATGCTCCAGAATCAGTCAGGAAGGCTCTGTCTCAAGAAACTGGGCAGATGTGTGATGGATATGGGATGCCCAGTGTTCCCCTATAGCCTACAAATGCACGTCAATGGTATGTGTGCATCTACACACACCTGTTCTCACAGAGTACATAACGTAGTACACTATATTTCACACGTGCACATCCAAAATTGATGTGATACCCATTATTAACCTAATGAAATAAAAACTTGGCCATACTCTGGAATAAATAGTCATTAATGCAAATAGTTAATATTCAGATAAAGATAGGAGGACATGTATATAAGTACCAATATATTATACTGTATATTCCTGATTGTACATATGCTGGGTTACCTATTCACTATTGAGTTTTCAATATTTTTTAGAATTTCTACATATGTGTGTATGATATGTACATAGCATAGGTGTTTATATTTGTGCATTTATGTGCATGTCAGTGCATGCATGCTGATTTATATATGTAGGGGTAAAGGAGAACTTTCGGGTGTTGGTCCAAGCTTTCCACGTAATTTGAGGTAGGTTTGGGTATCTTTCTCAATCTCTCTCTCTCTTCTTCACTCTCCCATGTTCCAGGCTATCTGTTTACCAGCTTCTAGGTATTTCTTGCCTCCCAACTCACATAATGGGTGCACCACAGCCTTTAGCCACTGCAAACAACTCCGGACACATGCGCCACCATGTACATCTTGCCTACATGGACTTTGGGGAATCGAATCTGGATCCTTACACTTTGCAGGCAAGCACCTTAACCTCAGCCATCCTTCCAGCCCCGACTTGTCATTTTTTTATATGGTAAAGAATGTTTAGAAGAGGAAAAAGGACTTAATGATAAATAAAACTCCCTCAATCATACACATAATTAGTGTTTTACATTTAATTCTTAGCCTTTTAAAATATTTTATTATTCTTTGCATGCATGCATGCGTGTGTGTGTGTGCGCGTGCGTGCGTGTGTGTGTGTGTGTGTGTGTGTGTGTGTGTGTGTCTTCCCTCAGGAACAGAATTCCTGTCCAGCTATGTGGATGGCTGGGAAACTGAACCCAGGCTGGGAGAGTTTACAAACCTCACATACCCACATAAGCCAGACACACAAGGTGGCTCATGCATCTGGAGTTTGTTTGCAGTGGCTTGGACCCTGGCCCTGGTGTGTCCCTTTCTCTCTCTCTCATTCATATATATATATATATATATATATATATATATATACATATACATATATATATATATATATATATATTCATTATTTAGTTGTAATACCCACGTACATTATAAAATAAATTTTAAGACAGTTCCTCAAATCTTAATGAGTTTGTGAGATACAATGTTGATATACAATATATCTGTACAGACAAATCTATAACTACATTTTTCTTTTCTTTTTTCTTCTCCTTATTCTTTCCTTCCTTCCTTTCTCTTCTTTTCTCTCTCTCTTTCTTTCATTATTTCTTTCTTTTCTCTTTTTCTTTCTATAAAATTTTAACATGACAGATTAGTCAGCAGCACATTCATGCTCCATTGTCTTTACTGTTTCATGCAGTTGACTAATCAAATGATTCTTTCATATATCATAAAAAAATATGCCAGGGCTTGAGGGATTGTTTAGTTGTTAAGTGCTTGCCTGCAAAGCCAAAGGACCCAGGTTTGATTCCCCAGGACCCAAATAAGCCAGATACACAAAATGGCGCATGAGTCTATATATATATATATATAAATATATTATATTTATATATATATATATATTTATATATTATATTTATATATTATATATTATATATTATATTTATATTATATATATATATTTATATATTATATTTATATATTATAAATATATAAATTATATATATAAATATATATATATAAATAAAGTGGCTGGAAGCCCTGGTGCAGCCCATTTTCTCTGATCTCTGTCTTTCTCTCTTCCTCTGTCTCTGTATCTCTTTCTCTATCTTTGTCTCAAAAAAAAAAAAAACCCTCTACTTTGAACCTTATCAGAGCAGGTGTCTGTAAGGATGCATTTTATTATTCAGTTTTACTATATTTTGACAATGTATTTTAAACCGACTATAACACTTTACAAATTGTCCAGCAGCCTGTAACATTTCCAACCCCTTCTACTCCACACTCCTTGTTATTTCATGCTGCTTGTTACTCAATATCTTGTTTTATAATTAATTTTCGGTGCTATTTTAGATGTTTAAAGTGACAGCTTCCTTCCTAATCCACTACATTGATGAGTTGACATATTTCTATTCCCATGGGTCTCAATGAAGAATTCCTTTCATACTTGTGATTCTTATAAATTTATTCCCACCAAAGTATTGTAGAGGATGACATTTTGTGTCTTTTGTTTTAAATATAATTTAATGTCTTTCATAATATATTTTACCTGTTTTGTCAGTTGCCTATTCTTATTTTTCAGGTTTAATGCAAAGGAAACAGAAGTCAATCTGGCTATTTATTTCAATATAATCCAATGGATTATGTTTTAATATAAGGAAATACACTAACGAAAAGTGTAAATTTCAATGAATTGATTAGTACTGAATAGGATAGTTCATTCAACATTTACTTTGAGAAATGAAACTATGTCAAATGTTGCCAACATTTCTTTAATATAACTTTCCAGATGTATGTTACCAATTTGAAAAATATTCTATTAATGTTTTGTTTTTTCTTTTTGATTTTCAAAGTAGGGGCTTGCTCTTGCCTAGGCTAATGTTGCATTCACTGTGTTGTCTCACACTGGCCTGTTACTCCTCCTACCACTGCCTCCCAGGTAGTAGGATTTAAAATTAAAGGCATGCACCAGCATACCCAACTGCCTTCTTTTCTTTTCTTTTTTATTTTTTGATATAAGTTTTAATTTTGCAGTCCTGGCTAACCTCGAACACACAGCTATCCTCTTGCCTTAGTTTTCTGGTTGCTAGAATTACAGACATGAGCTTCCATGCCTGCCTTTAAAATATACATTTTTGTATATTTAATTTGAGACATATAAACATATATAAGTGCTGCTCTTTAAATTACAATGAGGTTTCCTGTTAAGTAGCCAATTGTAGGTTGAAAGTATGATGCCCGAAGTTAATTTTATATACTTAGCCCACAAGACATCAGAGTTTAGCAACAAAGCAACCTGAAGCATATGAGCTGTTTACCCTCCTGGCCTCAGGGCCAACTGAGATCCCTGGCTCACTAGACATTCATCTCCAGGCCTAGGGAAAAAAAAAAAAAAAAATCAAGCTTAAAACTTAGAAGGAACATATGTATTGATTTTGTATCTCTTCATCTTACAAGTTGAAAGTTGTACAACATACCTATGGTATTTAGTGAAAATCACAAGCCCTACACAAAAGCGGTTATTCATTTGACAAAAAAAAAAAAAAGTCAATGCTTGTGATTTCTAAAGCTTCCATCATTACCAGGAATGTGCCGAGGGCTTTGTGTCCATTATCTGCATTGGTATGAACAAATACCCAACTAGAAGCATCTTAGACAAGGAATGAGTGTATGTTGGCCCTGGGTTCCAGAAGGAAGAGTCCTTCCCGGCAGGGGAAAACAGGGCAGGAGAAGAAAAACCAGCATCCCATTGTCACATCAGCAGGGAGAAGTAGAGGGGAAATAGCCAGCTTGGCCAGGCTACAGGAGCCCAGGGTCCTTTCCCACTGACACACTTCCTCCAGCAAGGCTTCAACTCCTAAAGGTCCCACTACCTTCCAGAACACCACCAACAACTGGAAATTAAGGATTCAAACACATCACCCTATGTGCAACACTTCACATTCGAACCACCAGAATTGTGGCATATCATAAGCTATGTAAATATGGAGATATTTTAGAATTAGATGGCAAACTTAAATATCCATTGGCACTCTGGTGAAAGATAACAAAAATGGTAAATGTGTTGATGTCCAGGGTAAGCCATTAATATCAGTGTATTCTAGCTAGGATCCAAAGTTGCCTACAAATACTACAGCAGAATCGCAGAAAAAGCTGAGTACTGCAACCATACTTAGCAACTTGGGCATCTGGGCTCCAAAACAGTCACAGGGAAATGCAGATGTCACTGACAGGTTCAGTATTGATTTTTGTGTCTTATAGAAACCTGGGCTTTGGAGAGTTTCAACAGTAATATCACTGAATTGAAAGGGCATAATGGCACAAGCCAAGTAAATAATGGTTGTAATGCTTACTTTTGGAATTCATTACTTTTGTGATAAAAGGAGTCAATGGCGAGAGGTGACAGATTGACAAAGAGAGTCATTGAGATGGTTATAGTACTCCTAAATGCCAAGTAGAGCATCCTGCAGCAGAGATGTTACTGTACCGATATCATCTAAAAGAAGACTCAGGGCTGGAGAGATTTCTTAGCAGTTAAGAAGCATGCCTGCAAAGCCTAAGGACCCAGGTTCAATACTCCAGGTCCCATGTAAGCCAGATGCACATGGCGACACATGCGTCTGGAGTTCATTTGCAGGGGATAGAGGCCCTGGAGTGACCATTCTCTCTCTCTCTCTCTCTCTCTCTCTCTCTCTCTCTCTCTCTCTCTCTCTCTCTGCATAATAATAAATTTAAAAAATCTTAAAAGAAGATTCAAAGGTGGACTAAAATGAAACTGACATAGTTAGCTGCATTCTTGATCTGAATAAAGACACCTTAAATCATTAAGAAAGCAAGCTAAATCAAGTTTGTTAGAAATCATTTGCATAGCATTTTCCTGAAGACAGCAATATTCATTCAGCAATTGTTCATGGTGGAAAGTATGAAATGTCATGTTAAAGTAAAAATTAATCATTAGACATTAAAAGTATACAGCATAAATTTGAATATTCTGCTCTTTTTAAAATTCATTTTATTATACAATTATTTTGGGAGTTAACTGTGAAATAAAGTAAAATTAGCTACTCCAATCAATGATATGTGATTATGCTAAAAGTTATTTAATTAGAATATTTAGGGAATATGTACAATTTTTTTGTTTCTTTAAATAGTAGTCATAGAAAAAACAATTCTATAAAAACAGAAAATTAAAAAAAAAAAAAAAACCTTTGAAAAAGGCTGAAGAGATGGTTTAGCACTTAAGGCACTTGCCTTTCAAGCCAAAGGACCCAGGTTTGATTCCTGAGGGCCCACATAAGCTAGATGCACAAGTTGGCACACATATATGGAATTTGTTTGTAGTGGTTGGAAGCCCTGGCAAACCCATTCTCATTCTCTGTCTCTCTAACTCTTCTCTCTAAAACAAATAAATAAATAGAAAAGAAAAAAGAGAAAAGAGAAGATACTTAGAATCTGGGTCTTTTGCAAATAGCAACATCTTTGGCCATATTCAATTCTTATGTATAATGCTCCAGCTTTGCACATATCCTGTCTGCCATCTTCAGTATCTTAAACCACCTTGTGACTACAAGTCATATCTAATGAAATGTAAATACTTATTAAACTGAATTATTTATAAGAAAATCAAAACAAAAATAATTCCAGTGTATATTAGGTACAGAAATATTTTATTTCCACCTAATTCTGGCCCCAGTATTGGTGGGTTCCATAGATACAGATTCCATAGTTACAAGTCAATAGTATACTATAAACAAATGCATACCATGTTTGTGGAAAATTTACTTACATTATTTCCAAATATATGTCCTAATTAAAGATAAATATTTTGATGAAGAAAAATTTGATGATTGAAATCATGGATTTCATAAATCAGGTTGATTATAGATGATGAATGAGTATGTTAGTCATTGTGTGGAAAGAAACAGAAAGACCAACTTCTCAAAGGGAATGGATCTGGAAAAGGTCACAGCATATTTTAATTGGAGTCTGCAAGTAAGTGGGCCATCTATAAGAAAGTTTGAGAATATTGAGATGGGTAGTACTAATACTGGAAATTAAGTCATACACACACACACACACACACATATGGTGTGTATGTGTGTTTAAATAGATGATAGGTATATAGAAAGATAGATTTGTTTTTAAATAATTAAGACATAGAAAAGAAAAACAAAAAATTAAGCACAGGCTGGAGAGATGGCTTAGCAGTTAAATCACTTGCCTGCAAAGCCAAGTTCAATCTCCTGTGACCCATGTGAGCCAGGTGCACAAAATGGCACATGGATTTGGAGTTCCTTTCAGGAGCCAGTGGCCCTGAAAACACCCATTTTTTTTCTCTCTCTCTCTCATAAATGAATAAAAATATAATATTTAAAAACTAACACCAAAAAACTGATCACTAGATTACTAATCTTTTTCCTGAATCTATATTAGTTAAGAATATATACTGTAAAATAGTCTACCCAAAACTTTGTGGGAACATTTGGTAGTTGGATTGTGAACACATATAGAAAAAAAAAAATGTTGATTTATTTAATGAGCAATTGTACCTAATCAAGTGGGAAGTTTTTGTACTTAAAAGGTTAGAATTAAAAAAAATTTACTTTAATCAACTCATTCAAATAATGAAAAAATTCTTATTATTCTTATTATTCAATCTATTCTTATTATTCAATCTGATCCATTTTATGCCTAACATACTGTCTTATGGTTACACTATAGAGAATAGTGTATGTTGTAAAACTGCAGGTTCTCTTGGGAAGAAATTTCTATAGGAAATATTCTTGTTTTCTTTGAGAATAAATTTCATATGTCTATTGTTCAGAAGACTTCTGGACTGCAAAGATATTTTGAATTTCATATCAGGATGACAACTCCTTCATTAGTTTTCTTCTGACTTGTTTAACAGTAAAATATGGAAATAATTCCATTCAACACAGAAGAGATGGCAGAGTACTTTTAATTTTTGTGATAAATTTAATAACAGATATTGCTGTAAAACCAGTACATTGAACATGAGATAAATTTCTTTTTGGTTTTTTTTTCTTTTCTTTTTTTTTTTTTTTTTTTTTTTTGAGGCAGGGTCTCACTCTAGCCCAGGCTGACCTGGAATTCACTATGGAGTCTCAGGGTAGCCTTGAACTCACAGCAATCCTCCTACCTCTGCCTCCCGAGTGCTGGGATTAAAGGTGTGCGATACCACGCCCGGCAAGAGATAAATTTCTTAAGTGAGTTCTCATATCTAACATAGAAGCAACATAACACATAACACATAGTTTCATAAATAAAATAGAAGATATGTATTAATGTGATATCATGGTGTTGATTTTGAAAGTTTATCTGAAATGTATAAAAGACATTCTCATAATGTATATGTTATGTTTAATACAAGTACCATAAGAATGCAGATCTTGTTTATGCATTAGTAACAATGCAGTGTTTCCCTAATATTCACTGAAGTTTAGAGTGCATATTCTAGCTCTAGGGTTAAAAGTAAAGGTTTTAGCATTTCATCTTATTCAATTATTGCCTTATCCTGCATTTTCTTCTCCCACAAAGTTAGCTGTTATAATTGTTGCTTGAGAATCCAAGTTTGAAAGGTCACCAAGAGAAATGAATTTCCTAGGGAATGTGAAGTGTGTCAAGGCTGCACCATACATGGTTTATTACTTATAATGAGTTATCCTCTGAAGAACGGAGGGGAGGCTATTCATAAAACAAGTCTCAGTTTACTAAAAGGGATGATTTAGCAAAATACAATTAAACTATTTCTAGTACGGCTTCATCCTCTGAAACACTGTGTCAGAAATATTTCTAAATGTTTAAGCCACTGTTTCAATCATGACTTAGGTGTGTTCACATACCTCCTCTGCCATGTTATGGAAAGAATGTAAGAAACAAGAGTACTACAAGCACAGCTTACTTCCAGTGAGCCATCTTTATATTTTGTATATTCTATCTGCTGTTTTGGAAATATTTCATTTTGTACTCACAAAAAAATAAAATAATAAAACAAGGCATAGGCTGACCACGCCTTGTATGTGTGATTGCATCCTTACATGATTTTGACAACATTTTGTTCCTTTTTATCTATTTATTAGAGGGAGCTTAATAGACAGAAAATGGGCACTTCAGAGCCTCTAGCCACTTTAAACAAATTTGAGATACATGTGCCATCTTGTGCATCTGGTTTAAGTAGGTACTGGAGAATCAAACCCAGGTCCCTAGGCTTCACAAGAAAGGGCCTTAATCATTAAGCCATCTCTCCAGCCCACCATTTTGTGCTTTGAAATATATCAAGAAGATTTTTCAGTGAAATGATATTAGTAAAGTTCTGATAAATTATAGGTTTAAATTCTGAATATAATTTCTGATCAATATTCATTTATCAACTCCAATTATGAAAAATACTTAAGAAAGCAAACTTATCAGCTGAATGAATAGTAACAAGGAAATATTTAAACAGTTAATTTAATATATGTATTTCATAAATTAATTAATTAATACATGCCACTGATGGATCTTTCACAAGACATTTTCTTTCCCCACATAAACATGAAGAGACTTCTATGGATTTAAACAAAATCACCATATTTATAACTAGTTGAAATTTGCCAAGAGCTGGAGTGATACTGTAACTTGCACACAAAGCCAAATGACCCAGGTTTGATTGCCCATGACCCGTATAAGCCAGACATACAAGGTGGTGCATGTGTCTGGAGTTTGTTTGCAACAACTGGAGGCCCTAGAGCATGACCATTCTCTCTTTCTCTGTCTCTTTCTCTCTCTCTCTCAAATATGTATAAAAAATATTAACAAAAAAGGGGAAAAAAGCCAGAGAATAAAACATTCCATGCACTTGACAAATGGGCCCATTCTTTACTCTGATTTGGGCAGACAGAATTTCATTACCTATCTTGTCTCTTTTAATCTCAACCACTCTTAGTTTAATCAAACTTTTATTTTCTGTCTACTTTGCCTCATCTTTCTGCCTCAATTTGAGCTCTTGCACGTGAAAACACATTGAGTAAATATGTGTATATACTGCTAATATAACTTTAATGAAGCCATTAGAACTACAAGAACCACATTTTCCCCAGGATGCATTCAAAGCACATGTTCCAAGTTTTAAATAAGTGCGTTTGAGTTGCCTAATGTGCCCTAAGTGTGGTCTAAGTCATTTACAGGTTGAGATTAAACATCGAATTATGTCTTTGACAGCACAACTCTGCTGGTAAGAACATACTTGATAAGCGTAAACATGTGTGGAATTGAATAGGTAAGAGCTGATTCCTGAACATACTTCTTTCAGGTTGAATGGAAACAACTGTGTGAACTTTTAGAGATACATAATATACCTTAAGCAAAGACTCTCAAGCTGCCCACATTTAGACATACCACGAAGGTGCTCGGTTAAAAACATTTCTTAGTTAGAAAGAAATCAATACAGGAAATACACATTCTTCCCATTTGCATTATGTGTATGCATACACCTACTCTAGGGCATGTCTTCACAACAATTCTATTTATACACATATGTGTGTATTTGTATACAAAATTGTGCACTTGCACAGTTATGTGTGTGTGCATGTAAATAAAATTATTATGGAGTATTTAGAACAAATATGCATTGACTAGTTCTGTTTTAGTTTCCAAATGTTAGTCTTCCAGTAAGAAAAAGGAAAACTGTATCTTCAAATGCTAAAAATATATTTTTCTGATTACTCTAAGAACCTTCCTGGTGACATTCATTCTGTGCTCACTCTAGTGGGACTTGTTACCTCACAGACCCCTCCTAAGACAACTACCCTTGCTGTAGAAATATGATATAATCAGCAGTGAATGCCTAAGAGAAAAAGAAATGAAAAGAAAATACAAGATTAGCTTGAGGGAAAAGGCACCTTGTGGTGTGACTGCCAGATGAAAGACTAAAAGAGACCATGGAATAGCCAGAAGCAAGGCTTTGATTATTTAATAGCCCCTTTGTGAATGTTTCACTTCCCCATAGACAGCAAAGCAAGATCCTCTGAGATTCATACTTACAGGAAAATTTACCACCTGAGAAGATTCTCATAGTCTTGAAAGATGCTGCTAAAACTAATACAGTCCTCACTAACAGATACTTAATGCCAAGTTCTGATAAATACTTGTGTGTACTTGAAAAGATAGCATGATTAGGTAGTACAGAAAAAGTATAAAAACGTTCATAGCAGTACCAGAACTTCATACCGCATATATAAATACAAGTGAAACCAATTTCGCAGAATTAACAACAAAAATTAAAATGATAATGTAGATATGAGGACTAAAGAGAATGTCACAGTGATTCTATCCCATGTCATCAAACTTACCTATTTGGCATATATACCCTAAATAGCTATGAATAGAATGAGAGTCAGAAATCAATCATAGGAAGCATACCATATGTATAATCATGTAATGTAAATACTCATATAAAGAAGGAGTGCTTTATCCACTTTAAGAATTTTCTCCATTTATCTTAAAACATAAGAACTACAAGAAAGGATGCTAAGAAATACTGATGAGTTATAACAACAAGTTGTAATTGGAGGAGTATAAGATTATTTCCTTTACAAAAATCTAATATAATTTTGCTAAATATATAGGCATTTGATTTTGACAACAATTTTTATATTTCTATTTGTTTCTGAGCACAGATGCACTTAGTAAAGGTAGAATTTAGTGTTTCTGGCCTTGTGAGTGGGTGGTAGAGGAAAGTCAGGGACAAAACGATCCATGGTATTAACTCCTGTGAAATGGTTAGAAAATACTGTTCTACAGAAGGGTAAATCCCACCCTAAATATTAATAAAGATATCAGAATATAAGAAGAAAGAATAGGAAATAAAAGGGATTTAGTGTGCTTTATTTACAAAAGAAGATGAAACACATATTTGCTAATTTTAAAGCTAATATATTTGTTTGTAAGCATGATATATTGCAAGAGTCTTTATCCCAAAGCTTACTAGAAAATACATTTTCACTGGCTTTATTTGGATTTTAGTCAGTGTCAAAGAGATCACTATTGCATATCATTTAATCTAACAATCATCAGAATATGCAGCATAGCTGACACCTAACCCCTGTCACTCTGCTCCCTGTGGTATATTTGTAGTTTATCCTTTTTTTTTTCTCCCCAGAAACATAGTATCCTATCATTCTTTCCTACTGAGACTCCATCAAAGCATCTACCCCCCCACTTTCCTGTACCTCTTGTTCCCCATTTCCTGTCTCCTAGCTAGTGTCATTGCCCAAATCCACTTTCACATCTTCTATTTACATCACGAGAAACATTAAAGTTTAGAGTCTTGAAAGAGAACTTGCCTATCTTTCTATGTTTGGGTTATTTAGTGATATGGTATAATCTTTTCAGTTCCTTCTATTTTCCTCCAAATTTCAAATCTTTGTTTTTACTTGTAGCTGGATAAAATCTCACTGAGCATATGTACCACATTTTTATTACAGTCATCAGTGAAGGCAAGGAGGCAGTGAGGATGGAGGGTAAAAGAAGGGAAGAAACATGACAAAAGACCTATTTGAAAAATGGCATACTGAATCCTATTTTTGTATGACAATTAATCATATTCTTCCTTCCTCCTTTATTTTCTCAACCTACCCTTATCTAAGCCATCTTCTACATTGTGAGAGTGATTCTCCCTAAATATGAATTATCTAAAAATAAATTGAAATATGGACTAGAGGGATGACTTAGAGGTTGACTCTTGCCTGTAAAGCCAAAGGACCCAGGTTCAATTCTTTAAGACCCATGTTAAGACAGCTGTACAAGTTGGAGAATGCGTCTGGAATTTGTTTACAGTGGCTAAAGGTCTTGGCACACCCAGTTGCTCCCTTTATCTGCCTCTTTCTCTGACTCTCAAATAAATAAAATTAATTTATTAATTAAAACAATTATTTCTATCATATCTCAAATGACATATCACTAAATTCAATGAGAAATATCTTCTCTTTTGGGCAACATATAAAGTTATTTTTAAAAAGGTTTTTATTTAATTTTTTTTTTTTATCATTTACTTGGGAGAGAAGGAGACATCAATAGAGACAGAGACAATGACAGACTTCTGTCAGAGTACTTGATGACCCACCAAAGGCCAGTGGTAAGACCCTATTGCTGAAGACTCCATATGTAGCTGATACGCAAAATCCAACGGCATGGCTGGAAGCCAGGAGAGAGTAAGTCCCCAGACAGTCAGCGTGTCTAGTGCCAGAAGGTGCTACATGGGCGACTGGGGGAAACGACCAATACCTGTCCAAGCAACTCATTGTCTAATCTAATTAGCAACAAATAACCTGACGTGATGCCCTCACAAGTGCAATAGTGGCACACAGCCATGGAGAGGAACCAACTACTCTTGATTTTGCTAACTGATCCACTCAGTGGTACTAGACCCATAGCTGGAGCTGGGAAACAAGTCAGAACCATACCCAAACACAAGCCCACTCTACAATATCAAGCTATCATCAATCATGGGGAACAAGAGGGCCTACACCTATCAATCTGTCTATCAAAAAAGTAAGTGTTATTTCAATTTTCTGGGTGCTAACTTACTCTCCGTTGGAGAATCTGCTTCTCTTTTTCAGATAGATGCAGATCCTATGGAGAGAGCTGCCCCAACATACCTCAAAAGGGGCCCAGCTGAAACTAAGGACAACTGGCGAAATAAGCAAGGGTGATGTTTTCCTGTGAACTGGATACCAGCACAAAGGAGAAGGAGACCAACGCAGAGAAAAATCAACTCCTACCAAATCAGAGAGCCAGAGCCTCAGATGCCCCCAACACCTCAGCACTAAAGCAGACCAAAAATGAACCCAACATGGCTCAGGGAAATTTTGCGGAAGAGGGGGCAGAAAGAAGGTCAGAGTCACATGTTGGGTCATGATTTGCACAGACATTTATCATACCAATAACTGGGGGCTAACTCCACAATGCACGACCTATTTACATCAACAAGGAGGGTCTAATGGGAGGGGGTAGATCATAGATGAGCCTAAACAATGATACCAAACTGCCTGTATTTGCTGAAAAGAAAACTAATAAATCAAATTAAAAAAAAAAAAAAGAGACAGAGAGAATATGAGCATGCTAGGGCCTCTTGAAACTGCAAACAAACTCCAGACACATCTGGCATTTTGTGTATCTGGTTTTATATGGGTACTGCAGAACCAAATCCAGGCTATCAGGCTTTGCAAGCAGGCACCTTTTAACTGCTGAACCATCTCTTCAGCCCCATATTTGTAATTGTTATTTCTTTTCAAAACTTCTAGGAAAATATCTGTAACAGCATATATTTACATACATACACATATATGCATACATAAACATTAGCCTAACATTTGCACACATGTGAAAAAAATTGAAAATCTCCCTGTTATCTCTCATGATGGTTTTTATGCATTTTCTAACAATGGTTTTCATGGATGACTATTTCTTTGCTTGTTCAAAAATGTGATACTTCCATATTATTCCTCCTTTAATGTATTTCTTTTCTGCACATAATTGTAAATTGTCTCCTGCAAGATTAGACTATTAATATGAATTTGTTTGTAGTAACTATATCATGTGAAATTCTGTTAGAAAAGATTCTTAGAAACAATGATGGTAAAAATGGACGCTGTAAGGACTGAGATTGCTGAACCATAGATAGATATGAACTATATAAAATTTATCAAAGAAATGGGTATGTAAAACTTTTACTAAGCAGACTTCCTGTCAAGATGGCATCTGCCTAAATGTGCTACACCTCCTGGGGAAGGAAAAGCAAGGCATTAAGGGTTCACTAGTCTTTTAGGAGAGAGCAATCTATAATAGATCACCTGTGGGAGGGTACGGAGGGGCAAAAAAGGGGAAACTGCTGATTCCCTAGCTCTTGGGCAGCCCAGAGGTCACCCAGTCCCTCCAAGCAGCCATCCTAGACATAGTCCCAGGCTCAGGACACTCCCTCACTAATTGCAGGCAAGAGGACCCAGGCCAGCATAATTCCACCTGAGTTGCTGCCCACGGGTGATGGGCTGGCTACCCCCACCCACGCGCAACCTTGGGCCATCTCCACCAGCATGCTCACCCATGCGTGAGTGCAGCTCAGATCCAGTTCACATATCTGCCTGCCTGGAAGTCAGCTCAGGCCCACTCCACCCATCTGATGAGGGTGAGCTCAAGCCCACAGGCTTGCTCCTCAAATAGGCACCACTTCCCAGCCCATCATATCCCAGTCTCCATACCCATACACTGTGATGGGCAGAGCAAAGGGCAAAAGGAATAACATGAAAAGTCGAAATAAATCTTACAATCGATGTCTCTAATCAAAACATAAAAGAGACATTAGGATCAAAATTCCAAAATGAAGTTATGAGTAATACAACCCTGACCAAGCAACTGGTAGAACTTGCAGAGAAGCAACAAAGGACTGATAATTATGTGAACACTGCCAACATTACACTAGACCTAATATATAAGAAAATGGAAAGGGTCCAAAGAAAGTTAAAGGATATGGAGAGTGGAAAAAAAAAAAAAAAGAGGGCATCAAAAATCAGCTGGCAATGCTAAATGAAAATGTAAATAAATGCAAGGATGAATTCCAAGAAGCATAAAGAAAATCAGAAAATGACGTGAAAAGGGAACTTGACAGAGGGATGGAAACTATACATAGAAAATTAGTAGAAACTACAAACTTAATTGAACAAGTCCAAAACTCTTTAGAAGCTTTCAAGAATAGAGTTAGCCCTGTGGAAGACAGAAACTCTATGTATAGTTTCCTCATTGTGAAATGGTGGAAAATGATATTCCAAGCAAATGGGAATAAGAAACAAGCAGGTATAGCTATACTAACACCAGATAAAATGGACTTCAAACCAAAAATATTAAAAAAAACAAAGAAGGCCACTTCCTACTGATCAAGTGAACAATACAGCAAGATTATATCATAGTCATAAATCTTTATGCACCAAACACAGGGGACACCACAATTCATAAAATAAAACCTACTTGATAATAAAACAGAAATAACCACCAACACCATAATAGTTGGGGACTTCAATACACCATTATCAGCAATAGATAGATCATCCAAACAGAAACTCAACAGGGAAGTAAGAGAGCTCAACAAAACCATGGAACCTTTAAACCTAATGGACATCTACAGAACATTCTACCCCAAATCCACAGAATATACATTCTTCTCAGGAGCCTATCAAACCTTCTCTAATATAGATCATATGCTGGGTCACGAAGCCTGACTCCATATATTCAAGAAGACTGACACAATTCCCTGCATGATAGCAAATCACAATGCTATATGGCTGAAAATTAACAGCAATCCCTTCAGCTCCTGGTAAATGAACAGCACACCTTTAAACAATAAATGGATAGTGGACAAAATGAAAAATGAAATTGCAAAATTTCTAGAAATGAGTTACAATGAAAACATATTGTACCAAAACTTATGGGACACAATGAAGGCAGTCTCAGGGGAAAAATCATAACCCTAAATGCCTTCATAACAAAGAAAGAGAGATCCCAAATTAATAGCTTAACCATCCACCTAAAGGCAATGGAAAAGTCAGAAGAATACAACCCAAAAGGCTCCAGACAGAAAGAAATAATTATGATCAGTGCAGAAATTAATGAATTGGAAACTAAGAAAACAATTAAGAAAATTGATGAAACAAAGAGCTGGTTATTTGAAAAAAGAAACAAGATTGACAAACCCCTGGCCAGTTTGATCAAGTCAAAAAAAAAAAAAAAAAAACAGATGGTTCAAGTAAACAAAATTAGAAATGGAAAAGGATAGATCACAGCAGACATAAGTGAAACTGGGAGAATAATCATGATTTACTTCAAAAACCTCTATCCCACAAAGCTGGATAACATGGAGGAAATGGATAAAATCCTGGAAATTCCTGGTAGATGGTATATTCTACCAAAGCTAAACTCAGAGCAGATTAATCTCCTAAACAAACCTATCACACTCATTGAGATGGAAAATGTAATAAAAATCCTCCCCAAAAGGAAGAGTCCAGGACCAGATGGCTTCTCAGCTGAATTCTGTCAAACCTTCATGGAAGAACTGAAACCAATCTTTCTCAAACTGTGCCACAAAATTGGAGAACAGGAAGATCTCCCCAACTCCTTCAATGAAGCTAGTGTCACCCTAGTACCAAAACCAGGCAGAGAAGCCACAAGAAAAGAAAACTACAGGCCTATCTCCCAAATGTGCTTAGACCCCAAAATCCTAAACAGAAACCTCACAAACCGAATCCAACAACACATCAAAAGCATTATGCACCTTACCTTGATTAATTGGGATTCATCCCAGGAACAGAGGGGTGGTTCAACATACAGAAATCTGTCAATGTAATACACCATATAAACAAGGTTAAACACAAAAACCACATGATCATTTCAATATATGCTGTAAAGGCCTTTGACAAAACTACAACATTACCTCATGATCAAAACATTGGAAAGAATTGGCCTGGTCAGTTTGCATCTTAACATAATAAAGCCTATATATAAAGCAACTAAAGCCCAAATAATACTTAATGGAGAGAGACTGGAGGAATTCCCATTGAGATCAGGAAGAAGACCAGGGTGTCCACACTCACCTCTACTCTTCAATATACTACTGGAAGTTCAAGCAATAAGACAGGAGAAAGAAATAAAGGGATACAATTTGGAAAGGAAGAAGTTAAGTTAGCTCTATTCACTGATGACATGATTGTATATGTAAGAGATCCAGGAGACTCCATCCCAAAACTCTTGAAAGTGACTAAGTCCTATAGAAAAGTAGCAGGATACAGAATCAGTGCACAAAGATCGGTAGCCTTTCTATATGCAAATGACAAACATACAGAAAAAGAAATATGTGACATTGTCCCATTTCAATAGAAACGAACAAACAAACAAAACTCCTTGGAATAACATTAGCCAAGGAAGTGAAAAATCTATACAATGAAAATATAAAAACACTCAGAAAATAAATTGAGGAGGACTTGATAAAATGGAAAGACCTACCATGCACCTGGATAGGCAGAGTTAACATTGTGAAAATGGCAATATAGAAACTCCTAGAAAAGCTGACTATAGTTACCAGTTGACCCAGTTATTGCCTTAGTACTCATGTACCCTAAATGCTCCAAGCCTCAGTCCAGAGAGGTTTGATCAACCATGTTTATACCTGCTCAATTTGCAACAGCTAAGAGTTGGAATCAATCCAGATGTCCATCATTAGACGAATGGATAACTAAGATGTCAAGTATCTACGTGATGGAATTTTACACAGCACTTAGGAAAAATGACACAATGAAATTTGAAGAAAAATGGTTGAACCTGGGTCAGATCATTCTCAGTGAACTCACCCAATTGGAGAAAGACAATCACCACATAGTCTCACTCATCTACAGCTCCTAACCTGAATCTACCCAAGATGCCAACGTACATAGCAAGCATCTCCAGGACTGAAACATATGGTGGGTGGAGAGGGAGGGAAAAATAAGGAAGGGGAGGGGGACACAAATCTGGATCCAAATGGCAATGGAACCATAAAATTCTACATCCTAAAAGACAGACCAAACGGTTGAACCTTCACCAGGCCCATAGAAGGGAACACCTGAGTCACAAGGCCCTGGAGAAGAGGGTATGATGAAGATATACTACTACTGCTGTTTCTCTGTCTCTCTTGCTCTCTCTCTCTCTCTCTTTCTCTCTCTCTCTCTCCCTCTCTCTCTCTCTCCCTCTTCTCTCTCACCACCCTATCTCTTTTATAATACTTTTATCTTTTTCTTCCCTCTCTTCTTGGGAGCTGACCTGTAAGTCCCAGAACCAGCAGGTGGCTATCATCCACAATGAGCTCTTGACCAGAGAGTGCTACAATATTTCCCAAAAGAAGAGAAATTTCTGTCAGAGTATTTGATGACCAAATAAAGGTTAGTGGTAAGGCCCTATGGCTGAAGACACCATATGCTGTTGGCATGTAACAAGGAGTGACATGGCTGGAAGCTGGAAGAGAGTCAGTCCCTGGACAGTTAGCACTCTAGTACCAGAAGGTGCTTCATGAGCAACTGAGGTAAACTGTCCATGCAACTCATGGTCTAACCTATTTACCAGCAAACAACTTGACATGATGCTCACACAAGTGCAATAGTGGTGCACGGCCAGAGTAGGAAAACAACTTCTCTTGATTTGGCTAACTGATCTGCTCAGTGGAATAGAACCCATAGCTAGAGCTGGGAAACAAGTCAGAACCAGATCCAAAAATGAGCCCCCATTCCATTATCAAGCTTCCACCAATTGTAGGCTAGGGCCCACACCTATTAAATTCTCTCTAAAAAATAATGGTTATCCCTTGGGCTGGAGAGATGGCTTAGCAGTTAAGCGCTTGCCTGTGAAGCCTAAGTACCCCGGTTCGAGGCTCGGTTCCCCAGGTCCCACGTTAGCCAGATGCACAAGGGGGCTCACGTGTCTGGAGTTCGTTTGCAGAGACTGGAAGCCCTGGAGCGCCCACTCTCTCCCTCTCCCTCTATCTGTCTTTCTCTCTGTGTCTGTTGCTCTCAAATAAATAAATAAATAAAAATACTTTAAAAATAATGGTTATCCCATTTATCTTGTGCTAATTTTACTCTCTGTCAGAGAACCTACTTCTCTTTTGCAGATGCACACAGACTCTAAGGAGAGAACCACCCCATCATACCTCAAAGAGCCACACCTGTAACCAAGAGTAATTGGGGAAACAAAGAAAAATACTGTTTTCTTCCTGAACCTGGTACCGGCATAAGAGTGAAGGAGATAAACACAGAGAACAATCAGCTCCTACCAAACCAGATATCTAGAGACACAGAGGCTTCAAAGACCTCATTACTGAAGCAGACCTAAAATGAACCCAACATGGCACAGGGATATTTACAGAAGATGCAGCAGAAAGAACGTTAGAGCCACACGTTGGGTAATGATACACAGAGACACTTCCTTCTACCCATAACTGATGGCTAACTCCCCAATGCATGAACCATATACCCCAACAAGAAGGGTTCATATGGAGGGGGGAGGACAGGCAGGAGGCTAACAATGGTACCAACTTGACTGTATTCACTGAGTACAAAACTAATAAAAAAAATTTACTAAGCAAAAAACATATAATCTAATTAAAATCCATGCAAATATCAAGCATCTCCAATAAATACTTTTCCAGAATTAAATATGTAATACAGGGCTCATTAATTTTCTTATGGCCATTGATGTCCAGGATTTCTATACATTGTGTAAATTCATGAATATAACATGTTCGATGTAAGACAAATTAGAAACAAATAAGATGATTTTTAAATAAATTTTTATTTTAAGTAAGGTTCATATATGAAAAGTGGTTTGCTCACTATACATTCTTTAGTCTTGTACAGTCACATATGCATTTTATCATGGCATTTATTGCCTTATAGTCTTCCTCAATAAAGGTTAGGCATTCATCAGTCTCTTGTTATTGCCTTGTAAATGATCTCATTCTATATTTTGGGCAACTTGGATTCTCAAAAAATTTGTAATAAGGTGTTGGGGTCTGTGTATTATGTTGCCATTATACGTTGAGTGGCTTATTATATTACAGTAATACTCCAGAGATTTCTATAAAATCTGAAAGTTGGTTTAAATGCATCAAATTTAGAGGTAGAATAATTGCAAAATCCATAACAATAATAGGATTATGTCAGTTGAAAAGAACATTATGCTAACTTCTGAAATATAATATGAAATATTTTATTTTTGTTAGATAATCCTAAATAAACTAATTGGTTACAATTCAATTGTTGACCTTGAAGTAGACTTTTTAGGTGAATATGAGTAAACTTAGTAAGATCACAATGTCACTAGTAGTTTAGAAAACTTAAATCAGTGACTTAAAGCTCATGACCTGGGTCATAGGGTTTTCTCTTATAATAACTGTGTAGGAAGTGAACATTTTCTAAGGGGAACATTGAGTATTTTCTTATTATTTCATCTTGAATACTGAATTTGAAAATTTAATTTGGATAGAACTGAAATATCCTTATGAGGAGTAGAAAAGTTTGTAAGTCAAGGTATAAGTCAAGGAAACACTATGTACTATGTTCAAGTAGATAGTATTTTTCAGCTCCAATTGTACATTAGGGTTGACATTTGAAAATAGAGAAAAGCAAGTTTACAAGGAAGGGCTTTTGGGAAATGAGGCTGAGCCTTCCAGGAAATCCAGATCAGAGAATGTACTTTTTTTTTTTCCCCCTCTAAATCCATGGAGGCCTGTAAAATACCTCCCTCCATAGATGCAGAAATAATATCTTAGTCTTCTTGAAAGAAAAGGTGTTATATCTTCTAATAAAATGGAAAGAGTGACAAGGCTAAGAAGTTTCTGCTTCACAAAGCTGTGTATGAAAATCTTAATGTGTAATGACAATACCATACATAACATTCTGATATGTGGGGTGTGGAGGAAGGTTTGCTCAGAACCTCAAGGACTGAACTTTTAGAAGTGTTATTATGCAGTAACAGACCATATTATTCAAAGAAACCAAAATAACTTAAAGTAGATGAGGCCTGCCTAAAGCCAGAAATGAGAATGAGAGAAAAAGGATAAAAGAGAAAGAGGGAAAGAAGTTACAGAAAGAAGGAGCAATGGTGAGAGGGAAAGGAGGCTGTAACATTCATTACTTATCTTTTAAATAGCAGTGATAAAGAGCAAGTTAAGCATTTGTTGAAAACAGAAACAGGAATAAGTAGCTCAGCTACTTTAATATGAGTTGTCTCATTCATATTGGATAATGGAGAGAGATGTAACTTCCAGATGGCTAAAAAAAATGGAGTAATCCATTTCTTATTCTTTTTAATGTAAGACATTGCATAATTTTAGTATATAACAGAAAGTATAATAGAAACAATATTAGCCCTTATTGTCCACTTAAAGTATATAGGAAACATGAAAGGAGAAAAAAATAGCCTAAAATTTGAACATCATAGGGGAGATTATAAGCATTTCATAAATCAATGTATCCACTATAATTCAACCAGAAATATCTTATGTGATGTAAAGATTTTTGAATTATATTGAGGAAAGGATTTCAAGAGTCTGAAAATAAAAGTTTTAAAAACCAGCAGAATATTTCAGATGCTTTTATAAGTGTATCTGGGAGCCAGATTGGACTTTGTACTTCACTTCAGTATACTCCTTACATTCAATAAGTAAAGGGAAGTTTTTGAGGCTCAGTCAGTGAAATATAGCCCTATGATCAGAGTGCAAGGAAAGGAAATGTACTTCAGCAATAATTGGAAGAACCCATGAAGAGTGGATAGAAAAAAAACAAATGTAAATATTGTTTAAGTGAGGCTTGCTTGATCATTGTAATATAGTTGTGGAAGAATGAAAGATAGATGCAAGAAATAAAGAAGGAATAATTCTCAACATTTTTCAGCAATTTAAAGTTAGTAATATAAAAGGGTTGAATATACCTGGTGTGGTGGCGTACACCTTTAATCCCAGCATTCGGAAGGCAGAGGTAGTAGGATCTTTATAAATTCGAGGCCACCCTGAGGTTACATAGTTAATTCCAGGTCAGCCTGGGCCAGAGTGAGACACTATCTTGAATAAAAACAAATAAATAAATATGGGATGAATATGAAGAAGTCACAGACATAGCTTGAATCTTGAGTATTATTGCCTTGATACATGGAATACAAAAGAAAGAGATTTATTTGTTTGGTATGGAAGGAAATGGTTTATTTTTCTAGACTATGTTTGCTGTCATTCACAGATTCTTCAATATATACAAGAATACACTTGTAAGTCAATGTAAAAATAGTATATAGTCCTAAAATAGCATAATATTGATCAGTGCTATTTATATGATAGCTTGTTTCATTCTATTTGTTGTTATGACTTTGCTTTATTTGTACAAACTAACACACAAACACACACACACACACACACACACACACACACACACACACACACATATATATATATATATATATATATATATATATATATATATATATACATATGATGTTCAAAAATCTAAAATTTAGATATTATGTTTATCCTCCTACAACTCATCCCAAAAAGGAAAATCAAACCTTCTGGCTAAACACTAATATAATTTCTCTCCTTAAGTAAACAGACACAGTGCTATTGTTTATGTTTTATAAGCAAAGCCTAGCAGAATAGTATCTGAAAATGAAAGCCAGACAATAAATTCCGAGATCCTATTTTGTCAAGAAGACAAAATATGACCATATAGATAATCACATCTACTTCTATTTACATAAAAATTGCTTTCTGAATATTTCAATAAATTTTCCTTTCTTGGGCTGGAGATGTGGTTTAGCAGTTAAGGTGTTTGCATGTAAAGCCAAAGGACACAGGTTTGATTCCCCAGTACCACGTAAGCCAGATGCTCAAGGGGCACATGCATCTGGAGATCATTAGCAGTGGCTAGAGACCCTGCCCCCCCCCATTATCTCTCTTTCTCCTCTATCTCTCTCTCTCTCTCTCTCTCTCTCTCTCTGCTTGAAAATAAATAAAATAAAATAAAAAAAATCTTTAGAAAATAAATTTCCTTTTCTTTATAATGTATGTAGGATACAATGAGTAATGACTATGCAGAATTTCAGTCTGATTATCATTTAGTACTAAGTAAAAGTAAGTATATAAATATGTAAATACTAAGTAGATTCTCTTTTCAAAATTGTAGCCTTTATCATGTGTTCATATATGTGTGAATGTGTGTGTTTGTGTGAGTGTACAGTGTGTGTGGATGTGTCTGTGTGTGTGTGTGTGCGTGCAAGTATATGTACATGGAAGTCAAAGGTCGACCTTTGTTGCCAGTCCTCAGGAATGCTGTCTAGGTTTTACTTTGGTTACTCAGAGTATTCTGTTGGTTTAGGGATCATCAATTAGGTTAGACTGCTGGCCAATGGACCCTAGGGATCCTCTGCTTCTACCACCTCGGCCCTGAGACTGTAAGCATATAGCACCCAGCTTTTCAATTCCGTCGTTTGTTGATTTACACATTTGGTATTTTTTAATATTTTATTTTTATTTATTTGAGAGAGAGAAAGACAGATACAGAAATAGGCAGGTACAGAGAGAGAGAGAGAAAGAGAATGGGTGTGCTAGGGTCTCCAGCCACTGCAAATGAACTCCAGATGTTTGTGCCCCCTTGTCCATCTGGCTTACCTGGGTTCAGGGAAGTTGAATTTGAGTCCTTTGGCTTTGCAGGCAAGCACATTAACCACTAAGCCATCGCTCCAGCCCCTATATCTTGTAATTTTTAACATTTTATTTATTTATTTGCCAAGAGGGAGATAGAGAGAGAGAGAGATTAAGTGGGGCATGCCAGGGCCTCCTGCCACTGCCAAAGAACTCCAGCTGCATGTCCCAATTTGTGCATCTGCCCTTACTGAGGAATTGAACCTAGGCCAATAGACTTTGCAAGGAAGTGCCTTCAACCACTGAGCATTCTCTCCAGCCCTTTTGTAGATATTTCAATTATATAAATGTTGTTGTTAGAGTATTGATTTTCTTTAAGATATACGCATATAATATAAACTATGGTGAATTTTCATTAATGTTATTTTTTTTCTTATACTTGAAAGAATAAAATACTTGGCTCTTCTAGGATTAGGCTAAAAAACAATCTAGTAGATGCATATCTCACACTCACATGCAAATTGTTAATATACACTTTAGGTAGTTATATAATGAGTTATTCAAACAATAAATGAATTGTGATTATGTTACCTAAGCACATAAGGCTAAAATTATGAAATATGTCACTGTTACTAGATTTGTAACACACTGCATATGATATACAAAGGATAATATCATATCTAGGAAATTGGTTCATGAGGGGTAATGTCTATTAAATTAATATTAAGACTAAAATAAAATGTAAGGAATTATAATTTAAGAAAACACTATGAAGGTATAAATATGCCTTTGCTGTCAATAACCACAAAATGACATTGACAATACAAAATGTTGCCTCTAAGATGGAGGTGATGATTTGAGTAGATGTAAAATATGCCAATAAATTATTATTCTAGTATAAGACAAGCTGTGGGGTCTACAGCCCACCTGAGCTATGGCTGCATGGTTGTCCAGTGACAAGGGAAAACTTGCAACTTTGGTATGAGAGATACAAGGTCTAAGTTAAATTAATAATGAGGGGCATACTTTCACTTATCAGAAGTATAACAGAGAAGGATTTGGTAACATGCAGTTCTATGAGGAGCAGGTAACATTCTACCTGCTCCACACTGTGCTCAATGACAGGCATACATCCAGAAAGCACCAACTGTAGAAATAGCATCCTTTCTGCCAGGGAATACCACTGCTTGCTGTAGGGAGGGATGTGTAATTTAGGCTGCTCAAGCAGTGACATTGTTAATTTGTTCTGCCCCTTGTATGGTCTGCCTTCCAAGGAAAACTGACAGCACCCATGCAGGAAAACAGTTGCTCTTTACAGATAAAGCCAGTTTTCTCAATTGTCAACACTCTGGGTGGGGGTTTCCTGTTCTTCCCTATAGCATTTGACACAGATTCCTGGGCTCATTATTTTTCTTTCTACTACTTCCTAAGGAACAGAATGGCACATGTCAGTTCCAGAGCATTTCATGTCCTACTTTTCTTAAGGATCATACTCAAGCTATTAGGCTCTAATATACAAATGGCAGCAGCAGGGAATGGGGAGAAGGAAAAATAGAGAATTGTCACTCAAAAAGAACTTTATCTGAAAAGAATTTTGATGAAGGATTGTAAGATGAAGTACAAAAAATATTTGAGCAATTGTCTCGTATAAAGCAGCTATTTCCAAAACTGATTCACTCCCAATCACTTGGGGCAATATTTAAAATACAGGTTTTCTGACAACAAATCATATCTCCTAAAGTCAACTCCAGTATTGAAAATATTGGATTCCCTAGAATAATTAGTACAGGCTTATTTTTAAAAATCCAGAAGTAGCAAAAATTATTAAAATTATAGTGATTTTTAAAGATTTTATAAATATAATTATGAATAAAATGTGCCTAATTTATGGAGAAGTAAGTGAATTAATGGAATATAATTAACAAATTATGAGATTATTATAATTGAATAAATGAAAGATGGTAAATGATTGCTCTTTAAACCTAGTTATCTTATTTAAATAAGGAAATTCCAACCATTTTGAAAGTGAAATTAAATGGATACTAACTACAAGAGTGATGAACAGAGTGTAAAGGTGATAGCCAACACAAATGATAACCTATAAATCTTTTTTTTCCTTAAAATTTTAACATTTAAAGATTACAAGTGTTTATGGTGTACAGTATAACTTTTTGTTTTGTTTTGTTTTGCAAGGTAGGGTCTAGCTCTAGTCCAGGCTGACCTGAAATTCACTATGTGGTCTCAGGGGGGCTTGAACTCATGGTGATCCTCCTACCTCTGCTTCCCAAGTGCTGGGATTAAAGGCATGTGCTGCCATGCCAGACCATTAAAGCTTTTTGTTATATGCTCTTTATGGTGAATAGCATGATGTTTTGATCTACAATAACATGGTAAAATGATTAAATCAGATAAATGAACATATTATTGCTTCCTTTCCTTATGGTTTGCCAGGAAACATTTAAAATGTACCCATAGTAATTTCCAAGTATTCAATATATTATTAACTAAGAGCCATATTGTACAACATATGTAAGCATATTATTTCTGTTGAAGTGAAATTTTATAAACTTTGGCAAACATATACAGCCCTCTCGTCCTCAGGAAACTTCTATTCCACTTTTAAAATGAGGATGTTCTGTTACTTGCAGCACTGTGTTTCACCCTGGAAGACAGTATTCTAAGTGACCTGAGCCTGGCACAGAAAGTCTAATTCTGCATGATCTCACTTCTATGTGAAATCTCAAGATGAATACACAGAAGCAGAGAATAAAGTAGTAGTTATCAAGAGAAATAGTAATTACATTCTGAAACAAGGCTAATAGAATGGGATCATATTTGAAGTTTGCAGTAATATATTTGGTAATGACCCACACATACTCACTGCAGTGTCTGCCCAAAGGCATATGCAAATTATACACAGTCATTGAAGAGATTTTCTAGAAGCTCAATAACTGACTTCATATGGACTGAAGGAAAAAATATCTTAGAAAATGTTAACTAAATAATGCAATAGATAAATGGATATAAAAAATGTAAAAAGAGTTACTTAATAACATAACTTCAGTGACCTGAAGGTTATTTCTTTCCTAGTTTATCAGTCTGTCTCCTGTGATATATGCTCACTCAATATATACTCTAAAGATGGCAATATTCAATTAAGTCTAAATTAACAATTTAAATCATAGCAATAAATACTATGAGGGAAGTCAATAATATGCAGAAACAACAGATTTAGTGGGAATTATCAGATTTTCCTTATATATTGCCTGAAATATGTGGATTGTTTTATGCCTGTAGTAACTACAGTATAAACAATAAAAATAGAGGAATTAGGTAAATAAGCAAGAGCACTGCTTTCTTGGTGAACCTGGTACCAGCACCAGGGTGAAGGAGATAGACACAAAGAACACTCAATTTCTACCAAACCAGATATTCGGAGGCACAGAGGCTCCCAAGACCTCATCACTGAAGTAGACCTAAAACAAGCCCAGCATAGCTCAGGGAAAGTTGCAGGAGAGATGGGGAAAAGATTGTTAGACCACAAGTTGGAACATTATGAACAGAGACATTGCCTCTTCCCCATAGCTGATGGCTAACCCCACAATTCACGACCCATATTCCCCAATGGGGAGGGTCCCTGCAGAGGGGGGGAGGACAGGAAGGAGGCCAATGACAGTACCAACATGGCTGTATACGCACTGTGTACATAACTAATAAAAAATAAAAGCCAAGTATAAATGGCTGAAGAAAGGGAAGTTTGCATGTATCTGAAGAATATATGCTCCCCTGTAGTGAACAAACAGGACAAAGACTACTGTCCACACAGTTAATTAAACAAAGTTGCCAGAAAACAAAACTGGAGCAAGTAGAGTATCTAGTGTTTGAGTCGACTTGCAAGTTAAAGCTTCTTCAGACGTGTGCTATTCAGTGAGGTATTGCTATTGTCCTCATATAATACTATTATCTAAATTTAAGTACATTACTTATCCTCAAAAATATGAAATAGGTAATTTTTTCCATGTGTATAATGTAGTGGTGGTGGTGGTGTGGTGGTGTGTGTGTGTGTGTGTGTGTGTGTGTGTGCGCGTGTGGTATATATGCATGTGCCCATCTAGGGTTTGTATGCTGTCTTGTGGTAGGATGAGGTCAATTGTTGTGGTTGGAGGGGAACAGTTCTTTTTGTCTTTTGTTTTATATATACTGAAGTCTTACTTACTTGCAGTCTTGCTGTTTTCTTTGTGATCATTTGTGACTTTCCATTGTCTGTTCCCAATGGACTAGTTTTATAGGCATGTGTGGTCTACCTCAACTGTTTATGTGTGTCCTGGTGATGGAACTTAAGTTGTCTCTCTGGCCTTCTAGGTCCCTCATACTTGCACAGCAAATGCTTTTAACCACTGATCCTATATTTTGCTATTAATTAGAAAGTTGATTATATTAATAATATGATGTTAAGGAAGGTGTGCAAGTAAGTTTGTGCACAAGCAGATGTTTGTATTGTGTGTGTGTATGTAAGTGTGTGTGTGTGCATAGATTTTACATTGACATATTAACCAGCTATCACTCCAAAGCAAATTAGAGACAGACAAGGTGTAAGGTGATTTCAGATAGTTATTTATATAAAGCAAAACTCTTGGATCACTGTGAAAAGAATTTCAGGCTGAGCCAGTATGAAGCATGCTTGGAGTTCTTAAATAGACATTATTGTTTTTATTTTGTTTTAACAAAGATGATAATAGAAAAAAAAAGCATTCAGGGAAACATAAAATATTATATATCTTTAGAATTGTGGCAGCTTTTGCAATTACATTGCCAAGGGTTATTATGGGGCTGAAGAAATTGCTCAGTGGTTAAAAGTCCTTGTTTGCAGAACCTGATGATGACACCAGTTTTATTCCCCAGTACCCACATAAAACTAGATAGGAAAAGGGGAACATGTGTCAGGAGATGATTGCACACTTGAAATTCTAGACCTCAGGAGTTTGAGGAAGGGGGATCAGAAGTGTAAACAAGTCAGTGGCATAGTGAGGTCAGCTAACCTGCATGAGACAATGCCTCAAGAATGAAAGAAAGTAAAGGAATACAAACAACTGCTGGGGGAGGTGGCTCAGCACGTAAACATACTTACAACGCCTGACATTGTGTTTTTGATTCCAGTACCCATATAAAGTAAGATGTACAAAGTGGCACAAGTTTTGGTAGTTAGTTTGCAGCATCAGGAGTCCCATTCTCTCTCTCTCACATACAAATGAATCAAAATATTCAAAATAAGGGCTTAAGAGATGTCTTAGAAGTTGAAGTGTTTGCCTATGAAGTCTAAGAAGCCAACCAGCTTTGGCTTCCCAGAATCCGCATAAGCCAGACATCCACGGTTGTGCATGTGTACAAGATAGAGCATGCATCTGGAGTTCAATTGCAGTGGTTGGAGGCCCTGGTGTGACAAATCTCTCTCTCCCATAAATAAATAACTTAGAAAATAATTTTTAAGCAATGAAATGAACTAATTTATTGAAGATAACAGAAACCAAGCTCAGATTAAAGAGAGTGTCTGGGAATGAGAGATTAAAATATACACATGGAAAAGAAAGGATTTATATTTTCTGGGGGACAAAAACCAACCAATAAGATTTTTAAATAACAGTAGATAATGGATGGTTAATTGAGCCAGGAACAGTCATTTTGCAGATGGAAGATAAGAAATATTTTGCATTTGCATATGAAGTTTTAGTGATTTATATAAGATGTAGAATACTAAAGTTATTACCAAGGAAGTTACTTTTGTGAATGCAGACAAATGGGGTCCAAACAACAAGGAATAAATTATGTTTTTTATTTATCAGAAGTTAATAGTTACTCATCAATACAGAATAAAAAAATTAGTATATGAAGGAATTTATCAACTAAAATTACAAACTATAAATAAATGAAATTGAATTGCAATTTTGAACTTGATGGCTTCTATGTATTTTGGTATGGTGCCAGTTTGTTTTACACTGATGCTAGGTTATTGTTTATGCCAAATTGAAATCAAGTTTAGGAAGGAAAGAGTGGCTATAGAGTAGAAATACTTTTAGCCTATCATCATCAGTGAAATAGAAACTGGCTGATTAAATGAATTAGAGCGAGTGAACAAGAAGGGTAAGAAGTGGCTGGCATAAACATTTACTCACAAAATCAACCTCACTGCATGTAATTCAAACACTGGTGATGAAATACTCAACGAATGACCACTGATGGTGGAGTTCACTATAGAGACAAGATTGTTAATTTGGGTAAAGAATATGACAGATGTAAAATTGTAAGGTAGGCAATCAAAATTGATGACAATTTTGATGACACACACATTAGCACACACACAAACACACACAAACATACAAATATGTGGGAATGAACTATGAGAATGAACTGTGGAAATGAGCTATGGGAAATAACCAGAGGAGTATTTCTTATGGACTTTACAGATAACTTTTGTGATGTTATTGCTTTGAGATGCTAAATTTGTTACTAATAATTTGCCCTGAAGTAAATTTTACAACTTTGCAATTGCTTAAAGCAATGTGACTAGGTTACCTCTGCTTTAGTGTACTTTTGGCCTGAACAGCACACATAATATTTAGAGATGTTGACTGATCTTAAGATACATTTTTTTTTGCTCAATTTTTCTAGAAACTTGGTTTCATTATCAACTAAGAGCAAATATATGTGCATAAAAAGTGTTGATTGTAGAGTTAAAGACAATAGGTAAGTGCCTAAGGGCCCTGACATTTGTTGCAGGCAACAGGTAGGCTTAATGTGATTGCATTTGTGTTCAGAATGTGTATGTGTTCTGGACCAGCAGAGTCCAGCAGGTCCTACCCCTAAGTCCCTTCCTTTAACAAATGTGTAAAGATTATCCAAGGTCAAAAGTTCTTTACCTTTGTTCATACAATGTACTAATTGTTCACACATTACCATTTTTGGCTGTTCAATGTAAGTGTCAATGTGTACCTGTATGTTGTGGAAGCCACAACCTTAGTAACATCAGAATGGCAGTGATAGCAAATGCAGCTGCTTTACTGATGGCTTAAACAAAACCTCTTTTTAGTTTCCGTTTTCCTCAGGCTGTTGCTAGAGGCAACTAGCCCACTCCCAAGATGGGTTTACCAGGTGTTAGCTCTCTCATCTATTAGTCTCTGCTGTTAAAAGCAGTTTACTCATTTTTGGGTAGGAAAGTTCCAGAGGTTAGTTTTCCCTAAATTCAAGATGATGCCCCCTGCAAATAGAGCAAAAATTTACTAATCCAGAGATAAGGTGTTCAACAAATGAGAAAGTATGGTTGAATGTCTACAATTGAAAGTAAGGAAAGAAAGGTATTAGTTACTTAAAATGTTGTAATAGCCTGCTTAATAATACTGGACTTTTCATATTAGGAAATATGTTTAGTGTTTGTGATATGTTAAAAGGGCAGATGAATCCAATACTTGTATCTATGGTATGGATAGCGGAGAGAAAAATAGTCTCTAGTGGAGACAGCAATACAGAGCTGGATCATCATGGATAACATGATTAAAATTAAGCCAATAGTTGAAGGGAAACTGGGAAATAGCCTACTATTATAACTGTAAGATTTATTTTTAAATATATATACAAACTTGTTTTTAAGCATGCTATTTAGTCCAGGCCTCCACATTCCAAATGTTGGAATGAAAAGTGTAAACCACTGTGCCTGCTAATTTAATTAAACATTAAAAAACAAATATCAACTGAGATTGTACCTTGACTAACAGCATTCCCCTTTCTTGACTAACATGTCCAGTTAATGTGTACACTACAAATATAACAAAAAAATGGATATTAAGAAGAAGCCCATCAGGCAGACAATTTATTTTTACTTTTGAGCTAATCATGAAGATTTTAATAAATTCCTCATGAAAAAAGAGGGGAAATAATCATTAAGAGCTATAATTACAAAATGTCTTAAATGCTAATGAAGTTGGTAATATACTATGAATCTAATTCACAAAGCATACAAATTAAGACTAGAGGTCACACAAGCCAATATCTAATTATGAAATACTATTGCAGCATACATTACATAATTTACAAAATATTTTGACATAAACTTGGTCATCACAGAAGAGATCTCAGTTATCAATATTAATTATTATCATAATATCATACATAATCAAAATAAGTATGAGGTAAGCCCTGTATTTAAAAAAAATAGCATATATTAAATTAAATGATTAAAGGCTAACAAAGTAAAAAAAATAAATCATGCAAATAACTTTATATGAACATTAAGGTTGCTTTCTGCTCTTTCTCTGTTTCATTTTTAATGAACATTTTTTAAATTTTTTTTATTTATTTATTTGAGAGCGACAAACACAGAGAGAAAGACAAATAGAGGTAGAGAGAGAGAGAATAGGCGCGCCAGGGCTTCCAACCTCTGCAAACGGACTCCAGACACGTGTGCCCCCTTGTGCATCTGGCTAACGTGGGACCTGGGGAACCAAGCCTCGAACCAGGGTCCTTAGGCTTCACAGGCAAGCGCTTAACCACTAAGCCATCTCTCCAGCCTCTCTGTTTCATTTTTAAAATGTAAATTTAAAGTCTTGATTTATGCACACAAATTATATTCCATGATTTTAACCAATGCTCATAACCTATTCAGAAATTTGTAGGACTTCCAATTTTCTGTTAACAAATAATTTTGTATTTATTTTGTACTGTACTTAATATTCCTAAAACAAGATACAGTAGACATTGAAAATTGAATATACCTGTGCATAAATACATATAACATATTTGTATACTAATGACCATATGTATCAAAATGAATAATGAACAAATACTGATTTTGTGCAGAAAATATATCTTTCCATATCTAGCACGTTAGTTCTAAAGCCCTAATTTTACTGAAATAGTTCATTATTTTGCAAATTAAAATACAATGAAAGGAATGAGAATTATTGTCTATGCATATCTATTTCATAATGTAGGTAATTTCTCAAGACGATTTGGCATCCAACAGCATTTTTTCCAGTTTTATATGCTAGCATGGTAAGGTGCTATTCACTTGTAATTACTCACTTCTTTTTATCATTCATGTGTACATAGAAACAGATCACATGCTTGTACATAAAACTATATTTCCAAAACATAGTCATGTTATCCTACAATTGCTTTTAAGGGCTTTTTCAGGGTACTGCAACATCTCTGATATTCATCATTTTTCTAAATTGCTGCTGCCTTAAGTATTTCATGTTAGCAAGGAAAAAGTATTTTCTTGGAAATTTCCCAATAAAAATTTCTTCTGTCTTCATTATCCACTGCAAAAATTATGAGCCACACTTTGCCCTCAAGTCTTTTTTTTTCAGCTCTATATAAATGAACAGGTATTACAAAAGAAAAGGTAGAGTAGTGAATCCTCACACTTAACCTTCCATTTGAAGGCATTGTTAAAATCATTTCAAGTGGTAAATCATTGACTCAATATTATACATCAGATATATTAGACATTATTTTATATTATTATTGCCATTGTTTTAGTAAATAAAATACTCAGGCACAAATAAGAATATGAAAAAATAAAACATTGTTTTAATTTTAACATCATACAATTATGAAATGGAACCTGGAGTTGAGTACTTGCTGCCTGACTTTAAGGTATGTAAGAAAGTGTCACACAGGGCAATAGTTATAAAATAAAAGCATCAAAGAATGACTAAGTGGAGAATAAAATTATTTATCTGTCAAGCAAAACCAGGAGAGTCGTGATGGTGACTTTCTCATGTACAACAAATCATATTCAGACAGGGAGAAAAGCTTAGACTGTTTCTATAGAATAGAGAACATTCTTAGGCACAAGCAGAAAAAAGTCCACATGATAAATATTCATATTACATTATACAATTATGTAAATATGAAAAAATAAAGTGCAGGCATAAGAGAGTTCTTCTTGTTCTCTGGATTGCTGTCATCTTTCACAAATTCTATTTTCTGGATTATTCTTTCAGTTATCAAAGCGTTTCAAATAACCAAAGTAATATACTTAACTTATTTCATATATTGTTTCATAATTACACTAGGGCATATTAAACTGTTAGAAAATTGTTTTAATTCATCAGTTCAAAATAATTTTGAGAAGTCTATGCAAAGCATAGGAAGAAACATCTTGATTTATGTATGTACCTCTGTTCTTTTCAATTAATATAACCATTTCCTTATGTATGTAGGCACAGAACTCTTAGCACTGAAAACAAATATCAATCTTCTTAGGGGTGGCTGTGGAATTGAACCTGGGCAAGCATAATTTGCAAGTAAGATCCTTTAATGGGCAAGGCATCTCCTCAGCACCCCATTGGTCATAAGGTATATAAAGGGCTTCAGCAATTTACTCATACTGCTCAGCTAAGTGTCCTTTTATATCTTCACAAAATACTGTATATCAATCTACTCCATTAAGAATGCTATATTTTATTATTTTATTTTAGAGAGAGAATTGGCACACCAGGGCAATTGAACAGTAGACTCTTGCGCCACCTAGTGGGCTTGTGCAACCTTGTGCTTGCCTCACCTTTGTGCCTCTGGTATCTGGTATCTGGTATCTTGGTATCTGGAGAGTAGAACATGGATCCCTAGACTTCGAAGACAAGCACCTCAACTGCTAAGCCATCTTCCCAGCCCAAGAATGTTATTTTTAATTGTCACATATTCATTATATCTAGTTGTGGTTTCAGAAGGACATTTTCATTCAAGGGTATATTGTACTTTGATAAAGACCTCACAATGCAATATCCTCCCTCAGATTCATCTTGCTGATTCAAGAAGAGTGATGGTTTGCACGTACTGAAATCTGTTCAATAGTTAAGAGGCCAACGACATTTTAGAAGGTGAGTATTCAAAAATACAAACAGGCAATAATTCTTCATTTTAATAGATATTCCGGTAGGCAAAATTTTATCTTTTATTAAAGGTGACAAATTTGTTAAATGTCCAAACTATTTTACTTTTATAGTACTCTATAAAATAACATAGTTTGCTACAGTTACCTAGGAAAATGGAAATGGTGAAGGTATATGTTTAAACTACTTAGGGAGCAGGTAAATATGCTGAACCTTTATATTACTGGCTATATTCTGACATTAGTTTTTGGTGATTTTTTTTGTTTTTAATTTAGTTTCAAAGAGATAGAGATAGAGGGAGAGAGAGAGAAAGAGAAAGAGAGAGAGAATATGGGTGTACCAAATTTCTAGCTGTTACAGAGGAGCTCCAGATGCATGTGTCTCTTTGCCCATCTGGCTATACGTGGGTACTGGGGAATCAAACCCAGGCCGTTAGGCTTTACAGGCAAATTTAATTGTGCAGGCCTCTCTCCAACCCTGGTTATGTTTGTAAAGAATATGAAATCCCAATTTTTATAAGTTTTTTTTTAATTTTCTTACATTTAGATTTTGGAAATTTAAGTCCGTAGTCAACTGGCTTTTTTGCTTCATGTGTATGCAAATATGTGGAACAATACATAGCCAGTCATATTGGGACACTTTGTTCATGTAAACCCTGCCAATAACAACAACGCAGCACTTCATTGTTCTTTTTGTTTTTGCTGTTGTTGGCGGTGGTTGCAGTCAAAAGATCACAATAATTCTCTATCTTCTTGCACAACTAAATATGAAGGAATTTTAATATAGTTAAACAGATTAAGTTTCTCAAGAACTTAAAGATAGTAAGTGCTACAGAGGTGGAAACCAAGAGCCTAGAGAAATGGGAACTGAAGTGAAGTAAATTTAGAAATGGATCACTGTTGGGCTGAAGAGATGGCTTAGTGATTAAGCGCTTGCCTGTGAAGCCTAAGGACCCCTGTTCAAGGCTCGGTTCCCCAGGTCCCAAGTTAGCCAGATGCTGAAGGGGGAGCACTCGTCTGGAGTTCGTTTGCAGAGGCTGGAAGCCCTGGCGCGCCCATTCTCTCTCTCTCACCCTCTATCTGTCTTTCTCTCTGTGTCTGTCGCTCTCAAATAAATAAATTTTAAAAAAAATTAAAAAAAGAAATGGATCACTAAAACATGTTTCCTGTTCATCTTACCATATTGCTTCTCAACTCTTTTTTTCTACCCTAAGTGGTATTTATTTTCACTTACTGTGTTAACAATATAAAGCTTAGAATGAATTCAGAGTATCATTTTTAGTTCTTTGTCATTTTAATATATTGATGATAACTTATGAGAAATCACATTGGAGAAAAGTTAATTCTTTAATATATGCTTAAAAACATTACCTATGGCTTGGGAGATGGCTCAATGGGTGACATGCTTGTTGGTCATGCATAAGAACCTGATTTCAGATCCCAAGCATGATGTTAAAAGTGCATACTTGTATGTGAATATGTGAACAAGTTTTGGGGAGTTGCATATGTGTGGGAAGATGTGTACATGTGTGTGCAAATGGTTCCAGAGTTAATATTTGGATGATGTTCATTAAGTGAACTTAACCTTTATTCTAACAGGGTCTCTCATTGCCTTGGAACTCAGCACATAGCCTAATATGGCCACATAGCCTAATATGGCTGGTCTGTGAGCACCCAGGATTTGCCTGTCTCTTCAGCCTTGGCTTCTGACTCTTAAATCCTTTCACACGTTTATTGATTTTAAAGCAAACAGAAAAGAGACACACATTTGTACACACACACACACACACACACAGAGAGAGAGAGAGAGAGAGAGAGAGAGAGAGAGAGAGAGAGAGAGAGAGAGAGGGAGAGAGAAAGTGTGTGCAAGACCCACTTGCCACTGCAAGTGAACTCCAGATGCATCATTTTGTGTCTGGCTTTATATCATATGGGGGAATTGAATGTGAGCAGACATGTTTTGCAAACAAGCACATTTAACCATTGAGAACTCTCCCCAGCCCCTTCTTACATTCTTTCTATAATGCTATCTTAGCCTTAGAAAGGGTGATATAAAGGTCACATGTAGAGTTGAGCATTCAGCAGTCCCTTATACTCTGCAGTTTGATCATAATGCAATCTCTTTAGTAACTTTTGCCCAGCATGAGGATAGTCAATATGATTTAAATTCATTATAGGCATGTATGAAATTATTTCAATAATTAATTATTAAAAAAAATAAAGTGCATTCAGAAGAACAATGTATGAAGATCAAAAAATGCAAGAGTAGTTATATTACTTCTAGATAAATTGACTTTATATCCAAGCAAACTGAGAAGGGAAAGGAGTTCTACATCTATGAATCAGTTACTTTCCCATTACTATGAACAAATACCATACCAGCAGCAACTAGAGGTAGGAAAGAGTTTATTTTGTCTTATATTTTCCAGGGAAAGTTTCATGGAGGGGAAGGTATGGCAAACCAGCTCATGAAGCAGCTGGTTCCATCTCAGAGAGTAGAGACCTTGCTATGAGAAGTCTCACTGTATTACTGGTAATTGAAACTAGTTTGTAGGAAATATGTGCAATAATCTGGAGCTGTAAATCTGAGAATCTTTCAAGTGTTCTAAACAGATTAATGGGAGTTTAGAAAACCAGATTGCCAAGAGAAAAGTAATATTGAAAATTTGTTGAAGCACATTAGAAGGTTACAAAAACCTCTGTGTATTTATATAATATCTTATTATCATACATATTTGATTATGCTGGTTTTCTAGTTAATTTTGTTTTGTTTCCCTTCTCCACTCTCTTCCCCCCTCACATTCCTTCTTTACGCTTTCCTGTCTTCTTTCTACTTGCATGCTAACGTTTCCTTTTCTCCCCCCCCCCCAACTTCTCATCACCTCTTCTCCCATCATGGTGTCTAGTCTAGTTTTATAACCTGTGTCCACTGTTCAAACTCCTCATCTACCTTCATAGAATCATTTAACTCAGGATTCACATATGAGGGATAACAAGATTTTTGCCTATATTTGTGTGGGTTACCACACTTAATATGTTTTTCAGGTTCCATCCATTTTCCTGATATGTCCATATCATCATTTTTTTAGAACTCAGTAATTTTCTCTGGATGTATGTACCAAACATTTTCTTGTATTATCCATCCAGTTGATCAATGTCTAAGTTGATTCCATTTCCTAGCTATTGTGAATAGAATAGCAATGAATGTGGATGCACAACTATCTGTTACAAGGCAGAGTCTTTTGACTATATGCACAAAAGTGGTAAATCTGGCTGATATGGTAGATGAACTTTTCCAGTTTCAAGAAAGCTCCACACTGATTTTCACAGTGGTAGCACGTTTGCACTCCCACCAACTGTGAATGAGAATCCCCCTCTCCTCACAAACTCACAGTCATTTGTTGTGAAAAATTAGATCTAAAAACTTGGAAAGTAAAAGAAGCCCATATGAAAAAATAATTTCTGCCTTACCCAAAATTGTTAATCATCCAAGACAGGGGAAGAGTAATTTGGTTAGATGAAAAATTGTAATTGATGTGAGTGCATGGACTTAGGGATGTTAAGTAGGAAAGTAAATTGTTTGGACAGTAAATCATAACAGAAGCCTTGTATATATGAGATACTCTATGAACATAAATCATGGGAGCATAGGAGGTGGTATGACCATTTATATCGATTGTCTACTTGACAGGACCCAGACTCACTAGTAAGGGAATATGTAAAGTAGATTAGCCTTTATGCATGTATGTGAGGGATTATCTTGATTAGTTAATTAAAGTGAGATGATTCTTCTTAACTGTGGGCAGTATCTTTCCATGGCCTACGGTCCTAGACTATATAAAAAGAAGACAGCTGTATTAATAGGAGCATTCATCTATTTACCTCTTCCCTGCTGATGTCACAATTTGACACTTGTTTTCTGCTTTGGCCATTCTTTCTCCACCATGGTTTTGAGAAGGAATATGGAAGAGTGTGGACTAGAAAAGCCCCTGAATGACTTAAACAGAATTTAGTAGTCCCGTTCTGATGGAAGTTTAGAAGACAAAAATGCTAAGAGAAACACAGCCAGTGGAGGTCTTGGCTCATGTGTTTTTCAAAGGTGATCAAGTGCTTTTTGAAGACCCAGAATAGTGGCAGTTTGTGTTTTATGTTTTCAAAACAGAGAGAAAAAAAAATAAAAACTAAACTAAAGTAAAACAAGGAAAAAGAAAGGTGTCAGGCAGGACATGGTGGCCTTTAATCCTAACACTTGGGAGGCCAAGATAAAAGGAGGATTGTTGTGAGTTCAAGGCCAGTCTGAGACTACAATATGAATTCTAGGTCAGCATGGAGTAGGGTGGGACAAGACCCAACCTTGAAAATCAAAAAGAAAAAAGAAACAATAAACATAGATTGCATTCTGCCCATGTCCTGAGAACTTAAATTATACTGAATTAAACAAAATTGAATAACTTGTTTGGTGGAGGAAATCTCAAAAAAGTTTAACATCCATGTTAGTCTTGAGAAAGAAGATGTAATTACTAAAGCGATCAACATCATTGAAGAGAAACATCATGTTCTGTAGTGGGACAATAGAAAAGGTATATTAATGGTAAACTCCTACTGATTAGAAGATCCATCTTTTGAAATTTCAAAATGTTTTGAAGGAAATAAGACAAAATTGAGAAGATTCCCTGCTCAGACATAAGCATATAGGAAATGTTTTGCCAAGGTCAGCCTGGAAGACATACTGAGACTGATACATGTATGGTCCACGGGTGCTAGGCTTCATCCTGGTATCTTAGCAAAACTTGGATTTGATATAACATGCAGCCTTGTACCATGATTCTAGAGCAGCTGAAGCCAGGCAATGTGTGACAGAGTTAGAGTCCCTTCAAGGGTGTTTTGAGAAGCCATAGCATGAAGTTATACAGGTGTACTTTGAAAGTCAATTAAGACTACAGAATGTTGGAGAAGCCAGTCCCTTAGAATGTCCATGCAGAAAAACTGCAAAGTTGAACTGCAGCTGCCTCAAGAGAGAAACAATTTAAGTGGTGAAACTGCCCAAGAGCTTCGGAGTGCTGATGATACTATCATGATTCCCAGTTGCCAGGCATGGAGCTACACACCATCTGGAGTTTCTGCTATCAGGTTTTGGTCTTCCTTTGGACTCATCATTGCTTGCTGTGATCTCATTCTTCTGTTTTCTTTTGAGTAAGTTTATTGTGTGCTGAGATATTTTGGAAATACATAACTCGCTTAAAGTGCTATAGAAGCTCATAAGTAAGAGCATGCCTGAGCCTCGAAAGAGACTGCATTGACACAGTAATGGTTTGGTGACTAGGACTATGCAGGTCCTGAAGTTGGACAGAGTGCACCCTGCATCATGAGATGGCTAGGAACCTAGGCCAGCAATGGGTAGAAACTTTCACATTAAGTGTAATGTGGGGGTCATGTTGACAAGGAGTAGACTTGTGATGGTTTATACTAAGTGTCAATTTGACCAGACATAAATTCATGTGTGAGGAATTGTGTAGACTGGTTAAGGCTGAGGGACCTACCTTAACTGTGAGCAGCACCATTCCATGGGCTGTGGTCCTGGACTGTGTAGAAAGGAGAAAGCTGGACACTCTGGGGCATTCATTCATTGCTGTCTGTGACCGCACTGGGCTGAATGTGACCAGCAGGCACAAACTCCTGCCAGTAGACCTTCCTGCTATTTTCACAGTAACCTGGGCCTGTAAGTTGAAATAAACACTTCTTTCCTTAAAATGATATGTTCATGTGTTTTATTCCATAAATGAGAAAGTAACTGGCATAGATGGTATTTTAGACATACATAGAAATGGCAAATAAATAAAATAGTCAATAGTGCTTCTCAAAATATAAGGTCCAGTGTCATAGTTTATATATAATGTGTATATATATATATATATATATATATATATATATATATATATATATCCATCCCCTTCCTTTTTTGTTTTGTTTTGCATTGTATTTCAAGATAGGGTCTCATTCTAGCCCAAGCTGACTTGGAATTTATTAATGTACTATGTAGTCTCAGGGTGGCCTTGACCTCATTGTTATCCTCCTAACTATGTCCCCAAGTGCTGGGATTAAAGGTGTCTGCCCAACAATCAGGTCATTCCTTTTTTTTTTTTTTTCTATCCAACCCTTCCATAATCCATAAGGATTAGATTTATATCCACAAGTGTCCTACTTTCCTTCATGCTCCTTCTGATTGGTTAACAACCATTTATCAATACCCCTAATCTCTAGTAAATATCACACAATGTTTCTTTCTTATGGGTTCCTGGCAATAAATATTCAATTTCTGCTGGGTCTCCTGACTCACACCTGTAATCCCAGCCAAAATAGTAGTGTCACAGGTACAAGGCCAGATGAGCCTGTATGAGTTCTGAGTGAGAAAAAGGAAGAACAGAAAGATAGCATCCCTTATGTATTTTAAATATATATGTAGGCTGCTTTCTCTTCTTCAGCTTAGAATAAAATAACTCCAAAAATGAATTTGTTACTAAGTCTAGGTAAATTATCACCCATTTTAAAAATAGGTAGTTAATTAGCTAATTAATTAATGAATTAATTAATTAACTTACAGGCTTGTGTGCTGGTTCAGTGGATAAATTACTTGTCACTCAACTCTGAGTAGCTGAGTTGATATCCTAGGATCACAAATAAGTGACAGAAGGCGTGAGGAGCTCCTGAAATCCCAACATGTCTGCAGAGAGATGGGAGACTGAGTCCTCCAACCTCCACATGATGCCATGAGAGGTATGCTCCCCCACTCACACATGCTCAGGCTCACAAATGTGATACACACGTGTGGTGGTTCGCTTCAGGTGTCCGTCCCCCCCCTCCCATAAACTTAGATGTTCTAAATTCTAGGTTTATAGGCAGATGGACATTTGGGAATTGATGCCTCTTGGAGACAGTGTATTGTTTTGGGTGGGCTTAAGGGTGTTATAGTCAGTGTCCCCTTGCCAGTGTTTGGCACAGTTTCCTGTTTCTATTGTTAGCCAGAGTATGATGTCCACCCTCTGCTCAAGGCATCATTTTTCTCTGCCATCACAAAGCTTCCCCTCGAGTCTGTAAGCCAAAATAAACTTTTTTTCTTCTTAAAAGCTGCTCTTGGTTGGGTGATTTCTGCCAATAATATGAACCTGACTGCAACTACACACAATACATAATCAAATAACAAACATAAGTAAATATTTCTTGTATATGCCTCAGACTCTCTGGAGTTGTAATCTAGATCTCACTAAATTGACTTTAAAATACTTTTTTTGTTCGTTTTTATTTATTTATTTGAGAGCGACAGACATAGAGAGAAAGACAGATAGAGGGAGAGAGAGAGAATGGGCGCGCCAGGGCTTCCAGCCTCTGCAAACGAACTCCAGACGCATGCGCCCCCTTGTGCATCTGGCTAACGTGGGACCTGGGGAACCGAGCCTCGAACCAGGGTCCTTAGGCTTCACAGGCAAGTGCTTAACCGCTAAGCCATCTCTCCAGCCCTAAATTGACTTTATACCTTGGCCTAATCAAGTGGTAGAACAAAATAATATAATTAAGAGCTCTATGAATTTACTTTGTTGAAAATTTAAGACATTTTAATATCTTTCTATTTATTTTTAGGCCATATTTAAAATACTATGCAGAAAGACCTATTCTAATCATATAGTTTATGCATTTAAACTTCATTTCAAATAAAATTATCCTTCATAGCAAATGTTATATATCTTATTAATTGAGTTAATAAATTTTATGCTGACTCTCTGAGACCACCAGTATTACATTTAGTGAAATCTATGGAAGTAGAAGACCCTTTGGTTATACACAAGAACTAATTGAAGAAGATTTCTGCAATATAAAATACTTCTGAGATAACGTATGGCATAATTATTGAAGCAATCTTTAGAACTGAGAAGCTATATTGAAATACTATTCTTGCACTGATAGCATATAAAATATATTAAATTCACATTGACATTTTAAAGGAGAATGAAAGGGAAGAGCTTCTATTATCTGTACTGAAGAGCTTTTATGATATAATACTTTCATTTCTTAAATTATGATTAAAACCACCCTTCAAAAGTCAAATCTTTTCAAAGAAACTCTAAATTACTGTGTAAAGTATCTGGGAAATTTATCTGATGTTCTGATGAAAAATCTTCTTGACCTTTGATTTTAACATTGAAGAGTTTTATTTTTAAGAGCTTTCTGTGTTCTTTTGATGACAATGGGATGATTAAAAAACTAACAGAAAACATTTACATAATTAAATGTGAAATCCAAACTTTCATTTGTATAAGTATATATGTAATTTTGTTGACAGTATAACTATTCATAAAATATTATTAAAATACATTTATAAAACATTTTCAACAATTACAAATCAAAATATTTACATTTAAGATATTATCTTCATGTAGTATGTGGAATTGCATGGCTCACAAAAAAACTGCATACCATAGTCTTCTACAAATGATCAAACAAGAAACACTTGCAGCTATCAGAAAAAATCTTAGCATTATTGCATTTAATGCAATAAAATTAGGCAAGTAAAATCTTGAGGTCTGTAACTATGGTAATAAAAATTATATTTTTGTTTTGCTTTGTTTATTCTAGGTAAGGTCTCATTCTAGAACAAGGCTGACCTGGTACTCACTCTAGTCTCAGACTGGCCTCAAATTCTTGGCAATCTTCCTACCCCTGCCTCCTTAGTACTGGAATTAAAGGTGTGCCCTGCCCAACCCAGCCAGAAATGACTTTTGAATGTGATGTTTAATCTGTAGAAAAGGTACAATGGTACTTGGTGCAGCATCCCAGAGTCTCAACATCTCAGATGTGGTGAAAAAGAAGTATAACTTGTGCACATTTCACTGTAAGCATAGTGTACTGTCCACATTGATTTATCATCTCCCCAAAATGAATATACACCAAAAAAGATAATGGATATAATGAATAATGGAAAATAAATGGCCTTGAAGAGGAAGTTATGTTTTTGAAAATAGAAACAATGACTTCATATAACCCTTTAGGATCTCAGAATTTGGAGGGACCTAGAATGATGCACATACTTGAAACAGTTAAAATCAGGGAGGGCCTTTGCTCTCAATCAAATGAGATGCAGATCATCTTTGTTATCCATCACCTTACAAAATACACCCTGGGTCCGAGAATGGGAAATGAAGAGAAGCAGCCGTGAGAGATGTCTCAAGGTTTGAATTTAGTCATGGTTTCCCCTGCTGCTCATCATTTTGTACAAGTTCAAAGACAGGGGAAACATTATCATGTAACCTTAGGATATATGTCAAGTATTCCTGGAACAAGAAAGGTTTCCAAGGAACCACTGAAGTAGAAATAACAAAATAGGAATTTTGGAAAAGAGAAAAGTAAGTCAGAAATATTACTTTATAGAAATTCATAATCCAGATCAGTAATTATGGTTCCTCACTTTTAGTCATAAAAGTTAACAAATCTCATGTAGTTTTAGCAAAACTGGTTTACTTCTGAAAATAGCTAAATAAGTTCTTCTAGGGAGTGGACAGGGCATAAACATTTGACCAGAGCCTCAGACAGCCTCTCAGGTGTTCATTTCCTGAGGGCTACACATTCAAAGTGTACGAAGACTTTCTTTAAACAAAAACATTGCCAAGGTAAATATAGAGACTGTAACACTAGATTTCATGGACTTCCTTAAGTCATCAATCCTTCCTCACAGCATCTGCCAGAGCCTGAGCCACCACTGGCATGGCCCAGGGCTTTGCCAGAGGATCTAAAGACCACAGAGAACATCAATTAAATGCATGGGGTTTTAATTATGACAAATGAAAAATAATAAATTACTGAAAACTTAAATACACTTAGGATTCCCACAGCTTGTTTCTACCCTTTATTTCTCTCTTCCTTCTTTGAATCTATATATTGCATCATCTCAAGCTCTAAAGGTTAGACTTTGAGGATCCCACACCAGGATGTGGATTTGTTTTACTTTCCTGTATAGTAAACATAAGATCTTTTCTAGGTCAAAAGACTGGCCAGTTGACTTCTTGCTATAACATTTCCCTGCACATTCAATTCATGGCACTGTAATTCACCCTGGGCTGTGTAAAGTGCCAGTGGTATCTGCATCTGTACATCTGTAAATTTTTTTATAATTCTGTCTGCTATTTACAAGGCATTTGTGATAGTCTAGGAGGATGAATAAATAGAAAAGGAGGGCTTGAGAGATGACTTAGCAGTTAAGGCGCTTGCCTGTGAAACCTAAGGACCCAAGTTTGGTTCTCCAGGCCCCACATAAGCCAAATGCATAAGATCATGCATGTTTCTGCAGTTCTTTTGTAGTGGCTAGAGGCCCTGGCTCTCATTTTCTCTCTGTCTGTCTCTGTCACTGTTTTGTTTACTAATCAAGATTTTAATATTGTAAGGGTCTGAGAATCGCTGAAGAAAGACCCCAGACTCAAATAGTATGTAAAAGCAGATATTCTGCAGATTCAGCCAGCATGCGGGGATCAACCATTCATGCAAAATGGTGACCCTGAGAGGAGCTCACAGGCTCTCTTTAAGCACAGCAAGAGGAATTTTTTCAAATGATTGGCTAGGCAAGCAGCAATTACAGTTGTGCATCTCTGATTGGTTGGGGCAGAAAGGTTGTAAAGAGGAGCAAAAGGTACATGTTTCCAGTAACGGACTCAGCCCTTGGGTGTTTATCGTTGTTGGTCACATGTCAGGATCACTATTGATTCACAGTCCACCCTTTCTCAAAAGTCCTGCCTGCCTCTCTGGGAAACTGGAACTTAGGCCTAGTTAGGGTGGCACCTTACAAAAACCTGTCATGGTGTCTGTTTGGTCACTTCAAATATAACTCATACTCAAATGCTAGCTGGGATTGTTTTCAATAAATACATATGTTTTTGTGATATTTTCTCCTGGTGATACTTTTAAGAAAAAGATAAGTATTTTAATTATTTAGTAATAAAACATGTTAGCATGAAGTGACAGTTTTTATTATGGGAGAGTACATTTCATTATATAAAAACTTACTAAGATTTAGAGCAGGTCAAGAACTGGGTTTTAGAATAAAAATAGTCCAGTAGCTACATACTCAATATGCAGTATTGCTCTTTAGGGAATAGTCAAAAGTAGGTTAAGGTGATAAGAAGGAATTTAGCTATATGCTTTATATTTTATACATGACACCCAATTCTCTTTCCTTCTCTCTCTATCTCTCTTCATCTCCTCTCTTCTTCCCCCCACTTCCCTTCTGATTTACTGAGATGTGAGAAGTCTCAACCTCATAGTCCTACAATCATGAACCTCACTCTGTTTTCCCCATCATAGTGGACTTCCCTCGTAAACCATGAACCAACCAGAAAAGTTTCTAATATAATATATAAGATACATTATATAGGGCAATTCATTTAAAAATGAAACCATATGCTGTTGGCGTGGAACATGAAGAGACCTGGCTGGAACCTGGAAGAGAGTCAGGCCCCAGACAGTTAGCTTGTCTAGTGTCAGAAAGTGCTACATGAGTGACTGGGGGGGGGGGGGGGGGGAATGACCAACATCTGTCCAAGCAACTCATGGTCTAAGCTACTCAGCAGCAAACAACCTAATGTAATGCTCACCCAAGTGCAATAGTGGCACGCAGCCACAGCGGGTAACCAATTGCTCTTGAATTGCCTAATGGATCCACTCAGTGGAACTGAACCCATAACTGCAACTGGACAATAACTCAGAAGAATCACAAAAAAAAAAAAAAAAAAAAGTTCACTCTCCAATACCAAGCTCCTACTAATCTTGGGCTACAAGAGGGTCTACACCTATTCAATTTTCTCTAAAATAATAATGATTATCCTATTTATCCAGTGCTGACTTCACTCTTTCCATTGGAGCATCTGCTTCTCTTTTTCAGATGCATGCACAACCTGAGAAGAGAATCAGCCCATCACACCTCACTGGAGCCCCAGCTGACACCATAGAGGAACTGGCGAAATGAGCAAGAGTGTTGATTTCTTAGTGAACCTGGTACTAGCACAAGTGTGAAGGAGATAGACACAGAGAACACTCAACTACATTATGCACCACAGAAACATTCCCCCTTCCCCATTACTGATAGCTAACCCCACAATGCATAACCCAGAATCCCCAACAAGGAGGGTCCCTTCAGAGGGGGAGGACAGAGAGGAGGCTAACAATGACACCAATATGTGCTGTTTATGTACTGAGTATGTACATAACTAATAAAGAAAACAACAAAAACACGCAAATAAATAAAAGTTCACTCAGAGGGAAAAAATAGAAGTAAAATCAAAAAGAACATAATTTTGTAATTAATGTATGACAAAGAAAATGTTTTCATGTTGAAAATCCATGATATGATTTAACTCTTTCAATCTATGTGCTATAAGCAATGATTATTCCCAACAAAACATGCTCATGCCTTTTAAATATGTCATTTTTTTTCTATTAGACTTCTGATAATTTATTTGATTTCTATTTGTGTTCATGTAAGATATTTACAGACCAACTACTTTTTCAAGAAAAAAAAAAGGTAGAAATAATTGGAAAACTTTAATGCGATTATTTTATGATAACTAAAGACAGATTGTAAGGTTAATTGCAAATAAAATAAGAAGCTTACTTTTCTTTTTAGAACATAACAGAAAGGGCTTTCAACCCTCCCTTTTGTTAGAGCATTTATTTTAGAAAATTTGTAAATTGGAGTTCTTTCTCTGCCTCTGTGAAAAATATGCAAATCTTTCTAAAGCTAAATAAGCCTATTTCCAGGTTTAAGACTTGTCTTTCTTGGAGCATAGGAACTGTCTCTGATATGTAAACAATTAAGAAAGAACTGTTGTTTTCCAGGTGTCCGTGAGCAAAAGGAACCAACCCGACCCACATCCCACCCCCTGTTGTAAGAGCACAATCCCATTCTAATACATATGAGTTGCATTCTATTTCCTGTCTGTAAATTTAAAGTAAGGACACAGATGCTAACCCCAATCAGGAAGTGAATTAACAAGGAATCATATGTGAAAATAGTGTTATCAAGTCCCTCTTGTAATGTTTTTGTAGTATGTGTTTTGTGTTTTGGGGGGAACAGGTGTGCTATGGTATATTACCTATTTTATTGATGAATCTCCTTAGACACAGAAGTAATATGTAAAGAGATGTATTATGAAGAGCTGTTTTATGTATATGCACGCTAGCAACATCTATACATGACAAACTGCTCATCCATAGAAGACCCAATTCCAGATTGAATCTGGGATGAACTTTGAAGACACAGAAGAGATGCTGTTTTTCTGGGTTCAGGGCTGATAGGCTGGAGCCTCAGGAAAAGCCAATATCTCTATTTCAGTCAGATATCAGGGAAACACCACCACCAGCAACAACAAAATGCGATGCTTGAACTGATAGGTAGTGAGGCAGGAAAAAAAATCTTTCTGTGTTTCAGGATGGCCAATATTTTTATTATATTTTGAGCTTGAAATAGAAGGCTGGATAATACCCACACTAGAAAGAACAGTGTCCTTTACACAGTTTAGGAATGCAAATGGATATCTCATCCAGAAACATTAATAGATGTATTAGGGACATAATAAAAACTGTAGTACTTCCTGGTCTACTTATGTTGGTATACAACCTGAGTGATCTCTTCTCAAGGAGGATCACCTAATATTTTTGAAGATATTCACACCTAGCACATAGTACTCCATTCCATGTTATTTACTTTAAGGAAATTATGAACATGTATATTATATACTGAAGAATGCTCAAACAAGCCTTATTCCTTTTATATTAAAACAAAAAAAATATTTAAAAGCCTCATCAACACTATAATACTTATTCTAATTTTAAAATTATGTAATAAAGTTATATGAGAAAGACTATAACAATGACAAAAATAAACTTTTCAACTAACATAAGCAGATTAGAGAATTCAAGGAGCCACTCTGCTTAATTTTATTTAAATGAATTTGAAAAGTAGCAAATCTAATCAATATAAATTAGGATAACTGATCTTGCTTACTAATATCATAAGCATTTCATTGTTGAATATCACAGAATAAACAATGCATTATTAAAGGCACAAAAAGCCATTATATATTCACAAAGAAAATATATTATCATATTTCTTAGTCTCCAAAACACCTGTACTTCCTTTACTTTAGTAAAATATGTCAAAGTCATGTATGCATACATAATCTCATCCCAAGTTGTGATATTAGCTATTCTTAAAAACAGTGTGTCCATACAAAGATTCTGGTTAATAAAATAAAAATTATCCAAAGGGGAGAAAAAAAAAAAAACATTTTGGGGCTTCAAGATGTCTCAGAAGTTTGCAAACTTTAATATTCTGGGTTCAATTCTCTAGCCACCCAAGTAAACCAGGATCAAAGAGGTGCACAAGGACCTGCTATTTATTTGCATTTAGAGTACCCTCAATATCTTTCTCATTTTTCATGAATAATGTGTAAACCAGAAGTTCCAGAAAACAAAGGAACACATGTATTATTATTTCAAAGATTTTCTGTGACTGAAAATTGGTTATGCCTCATCTACATGTTTTCTGGTTGTATCATTCATGTCAAAGCTATGCAAATGGGGGGTTGTGGTTGTTTGATTTGGGTGCCCCCCATAAACTTAGGTATTTTGAATGCTAGTCTCCCCAGCTGATGACAATTGGAAATTAAAGAGTCCTGGAGGTGGTGTATTGTTGGCACAAGCTTATGGGTATTATAGTTAGTCTCTCCATGCCAATATTTGGCACATTCTCCTGTTGCTATTGTCCACCTGATGCTGTTGAGGGTGTGACGTCCGCCTCCACTCATGCCATCATTTCCCCCTGTCATTCTGGAGCATCCCCTTGATCTGTAAGCCAAAATAAACCTGCTTCTTTCCCCCACAAGCTACTCTTGGTCAGCTGATTTCTGCCAGCACTGTGAACCTGACTGCAATGCGGGGGGCGGGGTTGGGGAGTTTGCTTACTTCGAAGCTCACTCATCTGGCTGCATGATTCAGGACAACCACTTTCTAGGCAGCCCAGAACGTAGGCTTGCTGTTTTACAAATCCATATGAACAAGAGCATGCTAAAGAGTTCTTTGATTCAAACCATATTCTGCTAATACTATTTGAAGCTTATCCCTTCTTGCCACTCATCTGTTGTCTGCATAGAGTTTCATTATATTTGACATAGACTAATAAGCAAGAATTAACCAGCAATTCTCTTTCATTAGTCTTCAAGGTTTTAGTGGCATGAGTGAAAACATTGAGGCATATAATGAGAATTTATTTATGGTCTTGACTATTTATTTATCACAAATTCCATGCTTTTATTGAAGTAATTTAAGAGGAATTAAATAAGCTTACCAAGTGTTTGAATTACATTAGAAATGCAGAGTCAACTGTGAAGAATGCCATTTCAGCATCAAACATGATGCATAGGCAAAACTTACATTAATTGAGATATGACACAGAGACTTTGTTTCATTGAGACATAACACATGGGCATTGTTTCAAGTTGGGAGTCATGAATAATTTCATGATCTCAAGCAAAATAGCTAAATTGATTCATTTTAAGGAAGCCTTGAGTAAATTGTTTTTATATTGGCCATGATGTTACTTACTGGATATTTAGCAATGAATGAAAGACTATTTTGCCTATTTTCTTTTAAAAAAAAAAAATGTTTCCCTTATTTATTTGAGGTGATAGAGAGAGGAAGAGGCAGAGAGAAAGAGAGAATGGTGCATCAGGACCTCCAGCCTCCGCAAAGAAACTCCAAACACATGTGCCCCCTTGTGCATCTGGCTTATGTGGGTCCTGAGGAATTGAAACAGGGTTCTTAGGCTTCACAGACAAATGATCTAATTGCTAAGCCATTTCCTAGGCCCTATTTTGCCTATTTTCAAGTTGTAAAGGTCTTAGATAAGCATTGCAATTCTTGGCTCAGTGCTATCAACTAGAGTTTAAACCAATGCAGTATTAGAAAGACTGTGTATTTTAATTTATATAGCTTTGAGAATGCAGTTTTTCTTAATAAAAGTTAATATATTTATTTTTCAATTAAAATAGAAATTTGGCTTTCTATCCTATGTTGTATACTCAATATTATATGCTCCTTTTTAATTTTTTTTTTATTAAGTAGACTCTGTATGGACACATCATATGTTGGTATTATCATTTCCATCACCCCTGTCCCCACCCCAATGAGGACCCTCCTTTGTGGGATTACTGGTATTTGCCATGGGTGGTTATGAGTTGTGAGTGCAGCAGTCAGCTATTTGAGAGGTGGAATCAATGCCTCTGGATCTACCCTCCCACCTTGTGATTGTTACATTCTTTTTGCCCGCTCTTCCACAAACTTCCCTGAGCCTTGCTGGGTGTAGCTTAAGTCTACCTTAATATTGAGCTCTCGCCCGCTTCTGGGTTTCTACTTTGGTGTGTTCTGAGTATCCTCAGTCTCTTTCTCCATCACCCTGGTGCAAGTTGTCAGGCTTGCCTTGGAAGCAGCACACTTGTTCACCTCGCCAGTTTCTCTCTGTGGTTTCACCTAGGCTCTAGTGGCTGTGTGAGGGGTGGCTCATCTCTGGCTAGGGAGTCAACTATCCTTCTCTAGTTGATAGATTTTGGTAGTCCTTGGTTTTCACGGCTTTCTGAAAAGGAAAGACAGAAATAGATTCTCCAATGGAGAGAGAGAGATCAGGATATACTAAGGAGATAAGCCTTGTTAATTTAGGGACTTTGATGAAAGTTAATGGAAGTTTCTCAGTGGAGTTTGATGAAAGTTTTTATGGAAGTTTCTGAGTGGAGTCCATAATCTTGGTCTCCATAGGATTTGGCTTGGTTCAGTTATGCATTCCTTTTCATTGAGTGGATCTCATAGCCAGTCAAAGAGCCATTGGTTACCTACCTACACTGTGTGTTCCTATTGCACCTCTTATCGGGCTGGTTGCTTTCCTATAGCAGTGTCCCCTGTTTGCTCACTGTTGTTGGTTATATTCCCCTAGCAGCTCACACCCCACTTTTCAGCACTATATGGTCTAACTGTCTGGGAATTAGCTTCCTTCCAGATTCAGCTGAATCTCTCAGATATTCTGCATTGACAACATGTGGTGTCTTCAACAATAAGGTCATACCTTTTATCTCAGGCAGGCAATCAAGTGCCTTCAGAGAATTCTGTCTTGTTTGGGAGACTTCATAGGACTCTCAAATAACAGCTCAACATGGATTATAACAGATTTCTGGTACTAGGAGTTTCAAGCCAGAGCCAAATGTTTTAGAGTTAGATTTCATCCTACCCTCTCCAGGGCCTTTCTTACCAGAAAATCTCTCCATGTATCTGTTGAGGGCTGTATTTTTTAGTCTCCTATCCAGAAGGATGGTTCTATTACCAATTCACTTTGGATTTGATTTTGTGTATAAATCTCCCCTGCCTCCCACTCCCCTACCCCCAAACTGTTATATCTACTTTATCTGTCCCTCGAGTTGTCTGTCAGATTTACCCACAACTCAAGCTGTTTCAGTTTAGGAACCACAAATGAGGAAGAACATGTGATGTTTGTGTTTCTGTGCTTGTGTGAGTTTGCTTAATTGAAAAAAAAAATCATATACTATGAAATAAGTTTGGAAACACTATTTATTTATTTATTTATTTATAAGGAGGGAGAGAATGAGAGACTATGAATAGGCACTCCTGGCGCAAAGAAAGTCCTCCAGACACACCTGCTACTTAGTGCATCTGGCTTTACATGGTGTGGTGGTTTGGTTCAGGTGTCCCCCATAAACTTAGGTGTGCTGAATGCTAGGTTCCCAGCTGATGGAGATATGGGAATTAATGCCTCCTGGAGGAAGTGCATTGTTGGGGCCTGGCTTATGGGTATTAAAGCCAGTTTCCCCTTGCCAGTGTTTGGCACACCCTCCTGTTGCTGTGGTCCACCTTACGTTGGCCAGGGGGTGATGTCCACCCTCTGCTCATGCCATCGTTTGCCCCTGCCATTGTGGAGCTTCCCCTTGAGCCTGTAAGCCAAAATAAATCTCTTTTTCCCAGAAGCTGCTCTTGGTTGGGTGATTTCTAACAGCAATGCAAACCGGACTGCAACACATGGGTATTTGAGAACTGAGCTTTTAAAGAGCTACACACATATGCACAACCACTAATGGCATAATTACTTTTTTCCCCTCTAATTATTTTTTTTCTTGTTTGTTTTGTTTGTGTTTTTATCTATAATGTCTGTTTGTCCTATTTCCATGCAAACATTTGGGGAAAAAATCATATTCTTCTGTTATAATCTAATTTCTTTGCCACTAATTTATATGTGTACCTAAGTAAATAGTACCAAAACTGAGCTAGTAAACCTCTGTAGCATATCTTAAGATTCCTACTCTTCCTTACTCTCTGCTGCCCAGTGATGCTCAGCTAATGTGGAAGACTTGTGGGAGGATACTGGAATTGAGGAAGCTGGAAATGAACTGCTACACATCCAGCTGCCGCAAAATCAGAGAAATGGTCCTGGCAGAAGAAACCCAGTTCAGAGACTTCATACAATGAGCTCTCAGAGCCAACCTGTATTACAGCCAGAGCACCCTGAACACACCAAGATCTCCTCTGAGAGGCAGCATAAACAAGGAAGGCTGTGGCTGATGCTGAAATGCTCAAGGTTCCTTCTACCACTGCCATTACCTACACAAAATATACAGGAATAAGAACATAGTGGGGCAGGAACTGGTTGAATATTCCCATGTGTGAGTCTAAAGTAAGCAAACGTGTGGAAACAGTCTCTACACCCTCAGAGACACAGACACAGCCTTGAAAAGAAATCACAATACCGCAAACAGAAAAATAAATAAATAAAGGATTGCAATTTGCAATGTAGGGGACTTCAAAACTGGAAATGCTGGCAAAAAACAAAAAAAAAAAATAAAAAAAAGCCAAAAAAACAAACTTTAGCCATACAGATTTTCTAGCTAATCTAGAGAAAATAAATCATCATCTGAGGTCTATACCCAATGTAGACCTCAGCATCCATAAGTATATATATATATATATATATATATATATATATATATATATATATATATATATATGTGTGTGTGTGTGTGTGTGTGTTCTCACACATGTGAAAGCACATATACCCATATAGACCCCACATCTACATCCAAAAAAAATCAAGAACAAGGAAAATATGTCTACCCATAATAAAAGATACTCTTGAGCACTAAGTGAGCTAACTGCAATCAATTTTGGATTGATGTTATGAGCTGCTCAACTAGCCTTCTAAGACTGTGTTCACATCTGCACAGCTACTATTTATAAATATCCTGAGACATAGCATTTCATGAGCATCTTTCCCAATCCTATGTGCTTAAAGATCTTTGATTATTTGCTAAGATTTGTTTTGCTGTTCTTCAGTTGTTCAAATAAAGTTTCATTTTCTGCTTTCATGGTCCTCTGAGAGATACAGCAAAGTGCTTTCCCTAAGCTACTGTCCTTGGAGCCAGAAATCTCATAAACTGCAGTAGTTAATTGAGGCAACACAATAAGACATTTCCTATTATGAGATATACACATAAGTATACACAGAGTTCCCTGGATTTAACAAAAGACAAGTTTTCCCTGACTTGCTCAGCTAAGGGAAAGGATTCTGAGGATTTTAATCATCGACATTATTATAGTTATACTTCAAATATGTAAATTTCCCTTTTAGAATATGTAATTTTTTAGCCGGGCATGGTGGTGCACACCTTTAATAACAGCACTCGTGAGGCAGAGGTAGGAGGATCACCATGAGTTTGAGGCCATCCTGAGACTACATGGTGAATTCCAGGTCAGCCTGAGCTAGAGCGAGACCCTACCAAGAAAAAACAAAAAGAAACAAAACATAGAGTATGTAATTTTTCAGTATAATCTAGATACAGAACGTTTTAGGGTCTGTTCAGTATTAAAATTTAGGTTGAAGAGACAAGAATCAAGTTAGTAATAGACAAGAAAGAATAAGTTTGTGGCACAGGGCTTAAAATCACCCTAGGAAATTATAGCTGATTATCTCCGTCATCTATTTTAACACTGACAACTCGGTCTATCTCCACCTTGTTGCTCAGGACACTTAAATTGTCTGAAGAGATCCTTTCAAAAATTCAATTTTGCTGAAGACATAGGAAAAATGATTTTTTATTGAGAATGTGATAATTCACAAGAATATAGTCTTATTTAAACTTATTTTTAATCAAAACTTTCCCTCTCTAATAATAGCTTTTAATAGAAAACAAAATAAACTTTGTTTTAGAACAAAACATCATTGTCACCTAAATGATTTGTTCATAACTTTGTTGCCGCCAAGTTTCTGAGTAAGAAGAACATTAGTAGTACAACCTAGAGGAAAATAGCAGTAAGACGCAAAAGCATACACAGAGAGGTAATAGACAATTGCTGTAATTAATGCAATAAACAAATTTTGAAGGCAGTGGGGATGAGAACAGTCACTAGTGGCCCTCAGGCTGTCACTCTGGTTGTACCTGAGTATCCCTTTTTCAAGGAATGTTCTAAAGTGTTTAATTGGAGGCAAGTAGAAAGATCCTAGGGGTTTATTATTTATTCTCTTTTTGAGTATCTGAATGGCTTTCCTTTCTAATTTAAAATGAAACTAGAGAGAGGTCTGATTCTGTTTCACAGCATTTCAGTGGCACTAATTATTTCTGCGGTTTCCAAGTGTGAAATCACAAATAAAACTTAGAGGTGGTGCTCATTAAAACTGTGCTGAAATAGAGCAGGAGGGTATATGTAGTGTATTGCAACACATGATGGATTAGCCACACAGAGCACATGCCAGAGAGTTTGTATACAAGAACAGACAGACTTCATCAATACAGAGCATGTAAAGGAACAATATAAGAAACCTCACTCAAAACAAACCTCAAAGATTTCCAGTGTACTAGCATTAAAATAATTTCTGCTTGATTATGTATTATTCTGATGGAAATTTTGAGAGTGAGAGATTTTTATGAATACTCTTTATCTGTGTTCATCTTATAAGACTGACATTTCCATTGAAAAGTATGTATGAATGTGTGTGTGTGTGTATACATATATATATGTGTACACACATATATATATGTACAGTATATATGTGAATCACGGGATAGTTCATTCTCTGTACTTTCCAATTTCTTTATAAACTTCATTGTCATCATTGCATTTTAAAACCTATCTCCATTCTGAAACGTTTAAATGCATATATTTTAAAATATGGTTATCCTTAACCGTTATAAATGGCTAGGTTCCTAGTGTAAACATGGTTTATTATTTTCAAAAATTCTGGTTTGAAAATATAATATGTTGCTTTTTTTAATTTTTTTAAAATTTATTTGATAGTGACAGAGAGAGAAAGAGGCAGATAGGGAGAGAAGAGAGAGAATGGGCATGCCAGGGCCTCCAGCCACTGCAAATGCACTCCAGACATGTGTGCCCCCTTGTGCATCTGGCTAACGTGGGACCTGGGGAATTGAGCCTCGAACCAGGATCCTTAGGCTTCACAGGCAAGCGCTTAAGCACTAAGCCATCTCTCCAGCCCATATATTGCTTTTTGATGTTATTAACTAGAATATAATTTCTTTTTAAACTTAGGATCTTATAGTTTTGGTAGATATAAAACATATTTTGAGGAACATTCTACAAGACTTATCATTTGAGTGGTTACAGTTTATTTTTCTTGGGGTAATTGAACTATTAACTTGATATAATTCTCTTCATTTTTTAAAACAATTTTTATGTTTAAGACATTTTGTAAATGTTATTTATTATGTCTATCACAAATGTTGACAATTCCATCTTTTTGGAAAAAGTTTTAATATTCTAGTTGTATTCTTGGTTTTAAAATATATTTAAAAACATTATTACCTGAAAGTTCAGTTGATTGCCTGTTTTCACGGTTAAAATTCTAGATGTGAGGAATAGGATGTTCAATAAGAGGCATGGGAAGACAGAAAATAAACTACTTCTACTTCTTCTTTAGCACAATTGGGTATCTTAAGATTACAATAATATAATAACTATTTCAAAATGTCTGCAAAGAATACAACTGGGACGCATACCTGCCTGTAATCCTAGCACTTGAAAGACTGATGTAGGAGGATTGGGCATTTGAGGCCAGCTTTGGAAATATTATAAGACTGTACTGAAAAGAGAAACAGAAAGAAAACAAAAACAAAAATATATACAAATCCCAACATGAAAATGAATGGTGATTGCAAAGATGCAAATCCTTGTCACCTTGATTTATCAATAATGCATATTTTAGATTGCCCTTATTATATTCTTCATAAAAATATACAAATATTATATCTCAGTAAAATATATTAATCAATAGTGAGATAATTATAATCATAGACTTAAAACCCACAATGCCTATGGCCATGTGAGTCTGAACATGCTCATTTACATTTAAATCTCATGATGTCAATATTAATCATCATTACATAAGTTGTCAAGAAAATACTACTGAGCTTCTCTCCTGTCATCTTTGAGAAGTAGCATATAAGAATATAGAATATCTAAGTATCTACTTATCCTCTGTTTAGCTGTTGGTCTATCATCTATCTATTAATAACTTATTTTCTTTATCTATCTGTAGATATTCCATTAGGCAACTTTATTGGTAAAATGTTGCTGAATGCATACAACTAGTATATGGCTAGAGTCCTTTATTAATGAATATAGACAAAGTAGCTAAATATATGTTGCAGTACATCTAAAATGTCACATAGAATGTGAGACTTATATATGATATATAAGATCCAGTATATAGAATAAAAATATTTAATGTCAAGATGAATCATAAATAATCAAATGTAATTTGTATCACACAGATTATAATGATAGGATTTTATGTAGGAATTTTGTTTGTAAGCCTTTTTAAGGCATTTCAGATTGTAAATATCTTTCCATTGGTCACATTCATCAGTGATGCTAATGAACTCATTTGTACCTCACACGTATTTTCAATAAAACATAATTAACTATATGGAACATTTATTGAGGGCTTAGAGTTTCTGGTCAGAAAACTTCCTGAAGTGAGTTAGAGGTATTATTTCATTCTTTTTTCTTACAAAATCTTTTTGCAGTAGTCCCTGTACAACTGCTTTATTTGGTAGGCAAGAAACCAACAGAAAATTATGAAACCAGATACTTTGATGATAGGATATTTGTTCATAACCAAAGTATACCTACTGCTTTTCAAATTTAAGTTTAATACATAGTACTGTTTCATAAATGGGGCCACAAGAAAAATGAAATCAAAGTCATGTTGGTTAGAGATAAAATTCCAGAAGTTTAGCTCAAAAACTAAGTAGAAAAAAATTGTCTGAAACTGGCCTATCTTCATAAAGCTTTGACATATTCTTTTTAAATGTATTGTTATTTATTATTATTATTATTAACAAGATGTTTTGTATGGATACATCATGTGTTGGTACCCTCTTTTCCCTTGCCCCTGCCCCCATTCCTCCCATGTTATGTACCAAACTCTACCCTAAGTTTATTCGTTTCTATAAAATCTGGTTTGTATCTCTACTTCTCATGGCCTGATTTTTGTAGGTAATATTAGAGATTGCCTCCTTAGGGTTATTTAAAACACGATTTGAATACCACTATATTCTATACTCCTGAGAAGAGCACAGTATATTGACTTTACAATACTATCCCAGTTATTATATTCTATGAAATTTCCAACCTCTAAGTTGAAAACTCATAACTTAAGCCCCCAAACTAGACCACACAGACATTACATGGTCAGATGTGTTCCAAGGGAAACTACCATGGTAGCCAAGGCAAAATGCAGGCACATAGCTTCAGAGCTGCTAGAAGGTCACTATCTTAATCTGGTTTGTGTGATGCTGCAGCACTTCAAGTCTCTCAACTCAGCCATCCCCTTCCCAAGAGAGAGGCAAAGAAGGAACAAGCCACTGAAAGTCAAGATTCTGAACCAAAACACTGCCACAGTAACAAATTTTAAATACTATAATAAATGTGTTTATCACAGAGGTGTAATGATTGCCCAGAACAATGGCATCAGACAAATATTTTTTATAAGAATAGGAGGTGTCTTCTCTGTTGTCTCTACCAGCCTGGTTTGTTTCATTCTTGTGAGTTAAATGGCTCAAAAGGTGAAGTTTTGGTGGTTAATCTGAAAAGGCATGTATTTGATGTCAATGAGTTATTTTATCATGATCAGTTTTGGAAGCTGCTTCAGTCGATTTAATACAAAAGCCATGAGAGAAATTTTAAAAGTTATGAAAATTTGAGAATAAGACAGAGACTGTCACTGTAGTCAGAATCACAAATGCCAAAGAATACAAAATTCAATGCTAACTGGACATTTTGTACTTTCAAATTCTAATTCAGGCTACTCTTGGCACATTGAAAAGTGGCTTGATTTCAGTCTAGCTGTGGAGGTTATAATAAAACACTGTTATTTTGGGCAAAAGTTATATAAGTGGAAGATCAGTAATTGATGTTTGCGTGTTCTTAACTTCCCCACGCAGAAGCCCAACTGACATATCTTTTATTCATCACCAGTTTTAATCCTTTGAGGTACACTCAAAGGTAATTTCATTTTATTCCAACATGTGGATCTTCCTTCCTGCCTTAAGAATGTGTAATTTGTATAACTTTTACTGTGTTATATGGGTCTTATTACACAATCAGTTTGGACATTTTTATAGAAAATAAGCTTTAAAGTACCTGATCTAGTAAAAGCATAAGAAACTTCCCCAAACTGCACATTCAGCCTATGTAAGTGATACCAATGACATCATAGACTTCATCCTGAACTTCCTATGAGTTCTCAATTTTCAGGATTTAACACAGTAGACAATTAGGCTATGATCAGGAGTTGCAAAATTAACAAGGAATATTAGTCTTTTTTGAATTATATGCTAAACAAAAACGTGATTTGGAAAAAGAATGTTTCCTCTAATAACCTGTTTATGATGTGTTATGTACCAGGGGGGGATGATTTGTTGAGACATTTGAGAAAGTGTAGATAAGGTTTGGAAAATGAATAATTGAGAGATGAATAGCTGCTAATTGGGAATGAGATCACTTTCTGTTTATGATTGGGTACCAAATGAAGCTAGAGACTATGAATATTTTGTAATTCCAGTCTATAAATTGGTGACATTTTCCTCAGCAATGAGTGCAGGCAGAAAGAAGACAAATCTTATTTATTTGAGACTTAGACTTAACCTTTACTTACGTAAGCCTTGGAGTTATTACCATTGCTGTTTAAAACATCAGTATTCTCACTGTGGAGTACAACACTGGCATATGCACACAACCTGCAGAAGGGAAGGGCAATCCTGTCAAGCTACGGTACTTGTTCTGCAAGCTGAGTTACTTCAGAATACACTGCATTTCACATTCTATACAATCTGTGTGATGCTCATCCATTCAGGAATTCTATCCCAGAATATTCTACTCATTCTTGTTCTCTACAGTATCCATTAAAGAATTCTGCCTCTACCACCCCTCAAAAGCTGGTAGTAATCCTCCATGTAACATGTGTTCTCCTGATGGTCAAGGGAAAGAAATACCCAGTAGAGACAGAAAGGGTGAGCTGAACAAGTAAAACTTGAGATACTGAGCACAATTTATTATCATTGGGCCATAGACCTAATTAAATTTTTGAAATCTATGCACATCTTTCAATACTCATGGTGTGAAATGTAGTTTTCTCTCCATTTCAGAAGGTTTAAATGTCATATAAAATTCTGGTTAAAGAAATCTGATCAGCTTTTCATTTAGTAATCTGTCTTTTGTTAGAGTAACTTCGACTATATAACTTTCCACAAGTTCAGTAACAATATGTCTTCTTGTTTACAATATCAAGTAAAACAATAATTTAGTTCTTTTGGTGTACTCATGAGATTCATTAACAAAGATACATAAAAGTAAAATGCTATATATATGTAGAAAATAATGAAATATTAGAATATGAAATATGATTTTTACTAGAATTGCCAAGGAGTAACTGAGTTGATGACATAGATAACATCCATACACCAAGTTCCCATTCTATGCAAGATAGTGATCATAATATTTTTGGCCTTTTTAGGAGTCTCCATATTGCTTTCATAGTGGTTGCACCATCTTACATTCCCACCAACAGTGAATGAGGCTTCCAATTTCTCCACATCCTCACCAGCATTTGTTTTCATTGTTTTCTTTTTATTTTTTTTCTTTAGAAGCTATGTGCATATTCAGTGTGCAAACCACCATGTTGACACTATCATTACCCTCCTCCCTGTCCTCCCCCTTCTGAAGGGGATTGTGGGTCATGCATTGTGGGGATAGCCATCAGTTATGGGGAAGAGACAATGTCTCTGTGCATAATGTCCTAACTTGTGGCTCTAACAATCTTTCCACTCCTCCCCCTGACTTCCATGAATTTCCCTGAGCCATGCTGGGTTCTTTTTAGGTCTACTTCAGTGATGAGGTCTTGGGAGCCTCTGTGTCTCTGGATATCTAGTTTGGTAGGAGTTGAGTATTGTCTGTGTCTATCTCCTTTACCCTTGTGCTGGTACCAGCTTCACCAAGAAAGCAGCACTCTTGCTCATTTCCCCAATTACTGTATGATTTCAGCAGGTACCTTGGTGTCATGCAATGGGCTCAATCTTTCCTCAAGTTCTGTGTCCATCTGAAACAGAGAAGCAGATTATCCAATGCAGAGTCAAGTCAGCCCTGGATAAATGGGGCAACCTTTATTATTTTAGAGATAATTAGATAGGTGCAGACCCTCTTGTAGCCCAAGAATGGTGGGAGCTCGATATTGGAGAGCAGACTCAATTTTTGGATATGGTTCTGACTTGTTTCCCAATTCCAGAAATTGGTTTCATTCCATTGAGCAGATCCATTATGTAACTCAAGAACATTTTGTTATCCACCATGGCTGTGTACCACTATTGCACTTGAGTCTACAAAGAACTAAAAAACCTAAACAACAAGAAGTCAACAACCCACTCACTAAATGTGGCAGAGAAGTGATCATTAGATTTTTTAATGTTTGCTATCCTTACTGGGGAAAAATGTAATCTCATGGTTGTTTTAATTTGCATTTCCCTGATGATTAGAGATGTTGAACATTTTCTTAAGTGTGTGTTTGTCATTTGTATTTCTTCCTCTGAGAACTCCCTGTACAGTTCTTCACCTCATTTTGTAAGTGGGTTGTTTGACTTTTTATTGTTTAGATTGTGAATTTTTTGTAGATTCTAGAAATTAGGCCTCTGTCAGTTGTATGGCTGGCAAAATTTTTCTCCCTTTCTGTGAGTAATTTACTAACAGACTCAGTTATTCCCTTACTGGGCATTTACCCTAAAATCTCCATGCCTCATTTCATAGAGATTTGCTCAGCCATGTCAATTCATAATAGCTAAGAGCTGGAATCAACCCAGATGTCCATCATTAGACTAAAGGATAAGCAAGATGTGGTGTATCTACATGATGGAATTCCATATATCAGTAAGAAAACAATGACAAAATAAAATTTGAAGAAAAATGGTTGAACTTGGAACAGATCATTCTCATCACAGAAAGACACTCATTACATGGTCTCACTCATCTGTGGCTCTTAACCTGAATCTGCCTGAGATGCTGACATCCTTAGTATGCATCTTGAGGACTGGACAATACGGATGGTAGGGGAGAAGGGGAAGGTAAGAGTAGATGTGAGAGGACACAAAACTGGACCCAAATGTAAATGGTAAAATAAAATACCATATCCTGAAAGACAGAATAAAAGGTCGAACCTTCATCATATCCTTAGAGGGAACACTTGAAGCACAGGACCCTGGAGAGGGTATGGTGACGACTGACCTTAATCTTCTCCTGTTTCTCTCTCTCCCTCTTCTCTCTTTCTTTTTTTATATTACCTATCATTTTCTTCCTTTTTTCCCTTGCCACTGTTCTGTAGCTCCCAGTACCAGGCTATGGTTAACAATCACAATGAGCTGTTGATCAGACCTATAAGGTTTCCCAAAAGAAGGTAGATTTATGTCAGAGTGCTTGATGACCCACCAAAGGTTAGTGGTGAGATTCTACTGACAAAGACACCCCATGCTGTTTGTATGAAATATGGAGTGACCTGGCTGAAATCTGGAAGAGAGTAAGTCCCTACACAGTTAGCTCTTCTAGTGCCAGAAGGTGCCACATGAGCGACTGGGGGAATATGACCAAAATCTGTCCAAGGAACTTGTGCTTTCAGCGACTCAGCAGCAAACAGCCTGGCACGATGTTCACATAAGTGCAATTGTGGCACACAGCCATGGTGGGAAACCAAGTGCTCTTGATTTGGCTAATGGATCCACTCAGTGGAACAAAACTCATAGCTGGAATTGGGAAATAAGTCAGAACAATATCCCAAAATGAGCCCACTCTTCAATATCAAGCTTCCACCAATTGTGGGCTACAAGAGAGCCTACACCTATGAAATTATCTCTAACATAATAACGGTTATCTCATTTATGTGGTGCTGAAATCACTCTACAGTGGAGAATTTGCTTCTTTTTTTTTTTAATTTTTTTTCAGATGGATGCAGAACCTGAGGAGAGAATCAGCCCACTGTTCCTTACCCAACTGAAACCATACAAGAATTGGGGAAATGAGCAAGGATGCTGCTTTCTCGGTGAACCTGGTGCCAGCACAAGGGTTGATGAGGTAGACAAAAAGAACACGCAAGTCCTACCAAGCCAGATATCCAGAGGTACAGACCCTCCCAGGACCTTATCACAGAAGTAGACCTAAAACATACCCAATGTGGCTCAGGGAATTTTGCCGAAGGGGGGGCAGAAAGATTTTTAAAGTCACAAATAGGGACATTATGCACAGAGACATTGCCTCTTTCGCAAAAATGATGGCTACCCCAACTGTGCACCAACCACAATCCCCAATGAGGATGATCCCTTTGGAGGGGGGAGGACAGGGAGGAGGCTAACAATTGTACCAACATGGGTATATAAACACTGTGTACATAACTAATAAAAAATAAAATAAGTAAAATTATTTTTTTGACAATTGAATTTTCTTCATTGAAGGTAGATATAAGTATTTTGAGATGCTAAATTTTACTAAACAAATGTTACTACACTGTTGAGTTTTGTGTAACCACATCTGCATGTGATATAGGAATTTTGTAATGGGGTGCTTGAGGTTCAGAAAAGTTCTTGAATCCTATGCCCAAAGATTCTTTCTAATTTTAATGAATGGATTGACTAAAAAGACTGAGAGGGGATGATTATTAAATTATTATAATTATTACATTTATTGGGGGAAAATCCGGAGCAAGGATTGACAGCTACATGGCTAGAGATTCCATGTGGAGGACCTGTGAAAATTGTGGAGAGAAAAGAGAAAAAATAAAGTTCAAAGAGTCCTGCCATATGGGGAGCTGAAAGTGATAAAGAGACCACGTGTGTAAGGGCTAGGGGCCTTTCCTTTGGCTCAGCCCAACTAGGCTCAGCTCAGATCCAGCAGAGGGAAAAATCTCACCCACAGCCCAAGCATCAAGCAGTTTAAAATGTGTCCTCTCCTTGCAAAGGTATTTATAGCCTTATGGTGGTACACTTGGGCTTCTAGCTCAGGTGAGATGGCCTTCCTAAGAGGGGCCCAGGTTGCTTGTGGAAAAACAGGTCTAGGGAACTAGGCAAGAGATAATCCAGATCATCCTTACATCTATAGCAAGTATAGATTTTTCAGCCTTTTTTTTTTGTTTTTGTTTTTCTTTCAGTGGCCCAGTCACCTTGACTACTTCCTCTCAATTTCAGGTGTCTTTCAGAGTGACAGAGACATTCTTAGTTCTTGCTTGGGCACTAACCTAGGAGTTAGGGTGCCAGCAAATCATGGTCCACAAAACTGATGAATCAGGGGCTTCTAGGTTCTTGTCTTATAAATTTTGAAGAAAGCAATCCATATCTCATAAAAGCTGAAGTTTAAAATGAGGAAAATAGGCAGAGGTCTAGCTAAAAAGCAAGGGTATGGGGTGATGGGTGGGGGAGTCTTTGAAACTGGGAAAGATTGCCTGTTGTCTCTGATTAGGATCACTAACGGAAAACTACTGGATAAGGGCTGAGCTGGTCAGTCAATGTCCCACAGCAGGTGTCCAGGCACTTTGCCTGGTTTCCAGGGAAGGGACTTCTTGTAGGCTGCCTCACATTACTGAGATGAACCTCCAGACCAGACACAGTTTATGGGAGGAAGAATAGATTTATTTCAGGCTACAGATCCAGGGGAAGTTCCATAATGACAGAAGAAGTTGTTCCCCTTTCAGAGAACTAAGCAGTGAGAGATAAAAATCAAAATCCACCAAGCCAGTGCAGGCAAGCACACTCCAGGAAATTAAGGCAAAGCTCAAGCAGTTTCTGTGTCTTTAGACTGGAATTCCAAATCTGCACCTTAGGGCTGCACCCTAGGTTCAGCCCAGTGATACCTGCTCCAGCCAGGTGTCTGGAGATCTAAATTGTAAGTTTTAATTAAATCTTGAAAATATCGGGGGTCGGGGGAGATCCATTTAAACTAACTATGGAGTCATTTGTCTTAAAAAGAGGTCATCTCCTTCTGATCTTTTTGGCCTCTAGCAAGGTTGAGGAATTCTTTAGGGAAAAAGAGATAAAGAAAAATCAGATACCCTCTTACAGACTCAAGGACATTTCTGGTTTATTTTCAAGGGATCTATTAACCCTAACCTGTCTGAAATCCAAAAATTTTCACAAAACATAATTTACATATATACCTTTAATTATCACATTTTTCCTCTATGTTAAGATTTGGAATGATCTTTTCAGGGTCATCTCTATATATTTCCGTTGGCTAAATATATCTTTCCAAGGTCAACTTGGGTCCTTCTACAATAATTTATCAAATCTGAACTCATGGTTGCAGGTAGGACCTAGATATGACTGTGTATTGTAGAAAATATTTATGTAGTTTTTACTCAGTCAATGTGTACAATAGTCTTTCAGCTTTAGAGAAACACTATTTGAGGAATCTGTTATACTCATTGTAAGTGGTAATGTGTTTTATTCCTGATATACTAGAATGCTTTAATGAGTAGTTATGGAATAGATTAATAATTGGTCATCAATAATATGAATGGTCAAAGCTATTCAGATACCAGTTCATAAATTCCCATGTTGTTGTTTGGCTGTCAACTTTTTGTATTTTAGTATTATGCATATGTTGGCATTTGTGATTATTTTATGTATGACAAGAATAGGCAAATAAGCTGAGATAGATCAAAATGTAAAAGCCCAGATACATAAATGATGTAATGAAGACTATATCTATAAAATTCTCAACAAAGTATATCAATACCCTATTTGAGATAGAAAGCATGCTTACTTTTGGAAATGCAATCATGTGATTAGTAAAGTTGATTTGGAGCACACTGTCAAAGGACTCTTTAGAACATTTAACATCCCAGCCTTACTAAATTCTCCTTTTGAAGGAAGAAGGAAAAATATAATTGATCTTTCTCTGTCATCAGACATAGCCTCTTGTCTATTTCTAAAGACAATGCCCTTGACAGATTTAGATATATTAATTGATATCCACAGGCTATGTGTTTTATCTTTCTCTCTAATGTGTAAGACCCACCTTCCTTATTTCTAACATTTCCTATTTCCCTATTTCTAAGAGGATAGATTTTCTGTTTTTCATTGGTTTTTCCTGTATTTTCTGCCCTTACCCTAATAGAGATTTCAACTTAATATTCTTTACTTGTTGCATGATAAGTTGTATTAAACAAATTTCGAATACATTTAAAAGTGCCTATTTTAAATAATACAGTTAAATCAAATCATGACATATTTCTCCAAGCCTAAAGTGTGTAATACAGTGAGTAATGTTACTTATCCATAAAAAAATGATTAAACAGCAGTATTATACTTATGTTCCCTATTTCTTCTCTGTCACTAGCAGAGAATGTAAAGAGAGAACGTTTAATCTATAGAGATTAAAGACTAAGATCCTTTCTCCAGGCAATAAGTGGGTTTTGTGTGTGTGTATTTCATCAGAGTTCCTTTAATGTAAATTTCAGTTCTGTAAAAACTAACAAAATATTTTGAGAAACAAAACTTTTTCTGAATATGACGTTACTTTATTTCAGAAGAGAAAAATCTACCAAAGCATTTGCAGTTTCTGAGTTATCTTAGAAATGTGTGCTACATACTGATAATCTATCCCTTCAATTTCACTTCTTCCTACTCCCTTTGCAAATCTTTATTTTTTTTTCTTTCTTTAAAAGCAAATTTAGTTGTCACAAGAAGAGTTTCATTTCTTTCAAGGTACAATTTAAGCAACTAAATCAATTGATCTCCTCTGAATGTTTTCTTGAATTATTTCGTGTTTTTCCACCACACTTCTTTTTTGGTAAACTTAATTACTTGAAAACTACATAAATTTTCATAATGCAATGTATAAAAGTTAAAAAAAAATAGCATTCATTATTCATGTATCAGGACATGATTGAATGGCAAAGCAGCTTGTGAGTTTAGGTTGACACCTATGGTCACTTAACATGCTAACAGTGAGTTCTAGTTCATGAAATATGTTAATTCTTACTGCCTAAGTTTCCCAATAGAGCAATAAAGTCTTGGTGACAGCATATCAAATTACCTCATGGTTTACTTAATTTTTACTTCCAAAATTGAGACTTGCTGCTAAGGAAAAAAATAATAATAATGTCATTACACATTAGCCTAGAAGACCTGTATAATTCTAAGCCCATCAAGATTCTTACATAACAATTCTGAGCCTGTGGTAGTTTAAATAAATGGCCCCCAATATATTCAGTGTTTTATTACTTTCTAGTTTGCAGCTGCACCTCCTGGAGGTGGGGTTGCTGGGTGGATCTTAAGGTGTGGTGATGGGTTTCAGATTTCAATCTAAAGATATGCAAAGGTTGCCTAGCAAGAGTTCCTGAAGTGTGCTGTGGCTTTTAGCTTTAGGCTTGTACTTCTCTCTCTATGCTTGGACCATTGAAGGATTATGAAATCATTAGACCCAAGTCTCCCTTTCTCTCTCTCTCTCTCTCTCTCTCTCTCTCTCTCTCTCTCTCTCTCTCTCTCTCCTCTCTCTCTCTCCATATATATATATATATGAAATTTGAATCATGACATCAGAAATTTTATACCTATATTTAATATACTAAGGATTTTGTTAATATATTATTCCAGAACTAAATGTTCTCATCATAACATTTACATGCATTTATAAAGTATGTTTTGATCAAGTTTATCTCTCTTTCTTGCTCCAACCCTTTTCATAAGCCATGCACAAACATAGTCCTAGAAGAAATACATATGAATTGAGAATATCCATTTTAGAATATAGTTTAACAGTTCCACAAAATAAAAGAAGTAATAATAGAAAGAGGGGTTCATTGAACAAAGTGAGGGAATGTGGACAAAATATGGTAGGAGGGATTTACATAATTTTTTCATAAGTTTTTTTTTTATCTTAACAAAAGAAAAACATAAGAAAAAAGCATCCAGTCAATCAAACTTAAAATTAAAAAAAGAAAATTGCAGCTTATTACCTCAGAACAAAAATGTTTTATTAAAAATATATCAAATATGCATGAAGTAAGGCAACCTATGGATCTAAATGTTCTTCTATAGAATGTAAATGGTTTTCACTTGTAACATATATGACTAATGTAAATAATTTCCTCTTATGCTGATGGCATAGGAAATTAGAAAATTAGCACTATCTAGGACTTCTGCCTGAGAAGGAAAATTCAACATACAGTAGTGGAATGTTTACACACTATCAGATCTCATAAAAGTCTAACTGTGATTGTATGTCTAGCATTTGGGAAACTAAAAATGCAAAATCTCTGATGAGAATCATATTGTTTACAAATAACGAATAAAATATTCTCATGGTCTAGGGAGTTTAATACTCATATCAAGTTTTCCCAGTGTGAATTGTGTCTCTGAGAAACACAAATATTTTCATTCGAAGATATTTGTGCATGCTGAGTAACTTCTCTAACTTCTACCTGCTATTAGTAACTCAAATGAAATTTTTACCTTGTTAAAAGTGTCAATACTTCAGAACAAGTTTAAATAACCTAAAAAAACTGTCATAAATCACAAAATTCATTATACTAAAATATCCAACAGTTCACTACTTGAATAAATTTTATGGAGTAATATTCCACAGACAAATAACTTTGTGTAAAGGTTCCAATTCCCTCAGTATCATTACTATTTGCTGGTGTTGTCTCTTCTTATCAGCAATTCCCTAACATAAGACAGCAGTATATGGGATTTCTCTGCATTCAATGGAAGTTTAATGAAGCAGTTTGATTACCTGTCTGTAGGAATAATTTAGTTTGGTTAATACAGAAAGTGGAAAACAAGCCCTAACAGAAATTTTGGTTATTTTGGAAGAAATGCAGAAAGTAAATGATGCGGGTTCTGGAAATAGCAAATCTCATAGAGTATGGGGAGGTGGTAAGTTCAGCTGTTTGCAGATATACATAAATAAAACTGGTGCACTCTGCTTAAAGGCTGCTAGCTTTAGAGAATTTTCTTCAGTATCATCTGTTGTGTGTGTGTGTGTATGTTTTAAAGAAAACTGCAACAGATCCACAAGGATTAGATTCAATTTAAAGGCCTACCATTTTCTAAATGTGTCATCTATGAAAAAGTCGCAACCATTCTAAGACTTTGGTCTCATAGTTTCAAAACAGGACTACTAAATGCTCACATACTTTTATGAAGGAAAGCAAAACAATTTACATGAGATTTAATTGTTTTTAATATCTTCTATTATGGTTATGACTATACAACCCTTTGTATGGCTGATGCTTCATAGTGTCTGAATAGAACTTATACTCTGTATCTAGTTTATATATTTAGACACAGTTTTTTGACAATTTTCACACATGAACTCACTATAATTGAATCATAATCCTCTTCCTTTGTTCATTCCCCTTCTCTGCTGCCTTCCTCTGAATACCTTCCTTTCCACTAGTCCCCTTTCTATTTGATGTGCTATTTTGCCATTCTCCATTATGCAGGTTGAAATGTTGATGGTCTGAATACTATGCATGTCTTGTAAAGGGAATTACAGCCTCTTACATATCGTGCATGCAACAGTCATGGTCACTTCATGACCAAAGGACTGTGTCTTCTAGTGCTCTTCCCAGTGCCCTGGCTCTTACGTTCTCCCTGCTCCCTCTTCTACAGTGTTCTCTGCTTAGGGTATTTATTCTTATGGCACAGTAACATTTCCTTCCAGAGATTGCAAATTTGATTAAGGATAGTTATACATGGATATTTTGAACATTCTGTACTGATGAACTTAAGAAATAGCTTGTCTGAACTAGAGTTGTACTGGTAAGTTTGCAAATCAGAATTGTTCTTTAAATTCTGTAAAATTATAGCACTAGCCTATAAAATCACTTTTTCAAGGATATCTTCTATCAGCAGCATAAAAATATGTTTCCATTTCCTAATGGAAAGCCTTAAATTTGCATACATTTTGACTTGGTTTAAAGCTATGGTGTTGATTGTAAAATATTCACTTTGGTTAAGAATGTCCATTAATACTTCAATATATTTTTTATTAATCATGATCTTCATGATATGAAAACATCACTTGTTGGTCCCATTTCCTTCATCTCATTCTCTTATAACTACATTTCCCCAATCTCATTTCACTGAGAACCCTCCTCAGTGGAGTTATTGGTATTCAAGATGGAGTTATGAATGTATCAGTCAATCTCTGTGTGTGATACTCCTTATACTCCTTACCACCCTGTGACTGTTACAACCCCTATTCCACCATGTTTCTTGAGCTTTGGTATTAATTTCTCTACAATGTCAGGATTTCTGAGTTGATGAGTTTTGAATGTCCTAAGTGCTTGTCACCATCTCCATGGAGCTGGTTGTCAGGCTGGAAGTGAAACTAGCATTCATGTTTGAATCCCACTTCTTATTTGATGTCTCTTGTACCATGACAGACATGTTAGATGTTCCTCCACTTATGCTAGGTTGTCATCTATCTTTTCTTATCATATCAATGGATCTTGGTTATCCCCAGTTTTGTATGTCATCTTTAAAAGCAAAAAAGCAAGCAAGTAAGCAAACAGACAAACACAACAACAACAACAACAAAACAGAATCCCCAAGACTAAGAGCAGCATGGATTAAATGTGATAAGAATAGTTCATTAGGGGATATTTGGATAGGTGTAGCTACTCTGGGGGAAAAGTTCACCTTGGGGGAAGGGATCCCTCCTTTAGTTAATTTTTCCTGGAAGCAACTTCAGAGACCCATTTATAAGAAATGTCTGTAGATTCCTGAACAGATTAAGTTGACACAAAACTTCACCATCACAGTCTCTAAACAGCACCTGTAGCATTTTCCACCACTATGAGGGTTAACAAGAAGCAAGCAAGCTTCCTTTCAGTTTTGGCATGATTTTTTGATGTACTGTGTATAAATCATAGTGTTATATTATTAATTAAGTAAACAAAAATATGAAGAATTATTGCAGTTTTTGAAATACATTAGAAGGAATAAAATTTTTAAAGAATCATCATTAATCATTAATTACATTAGTAGGATTAATAATAGCTTCATAATACTAAAAGATTTCAGCGTTTGCATAGAAAGAAAGAAAGAAAGAAAGAAAGAAAGAAAGAAAGAAAGAAAGAAAGAAAGAAAGGAAGACAAAAAGATGAACAGGAAAAAAAAAAGTTAATATTAGCATGTGGAAGCCAAAAGAATGGAACAAATCTAAAACACATACAAAACAACCTAAGTGATACAACCACATATACATAAACAAAAATGTGCAATTTCCGGACTCACAAAAAAATAATTTAACACATAAGTATGTATGGTTCATATGATAATTGCTATTTCCTGGCTTATGTCTTATTAATGCCATTTGGCAGTGAATTTAAGATATAATAATACTGAATTCATATTTAAATCGAACTCTGGTTATCCAGGAATGAGTATAAATATGTAATGATCATTTAAGCACCGCAATTCTTTATTTAAACCTTAATCCTAAAGAAAAGTATATTGAAATAGTACATTTAAGATTTCAAAGTCTTTCAAGTTTAATTTTCTCAATGCCTACAATGGCAGAATACCAGAAAATGCATTCATTTCTCTGATATTTATTTATTTATTTTGGTTTTTCAAGGTAGGGTCTCACTCTAGCTCAGGCTGACCTGAAATTCACTATGTAATCTCAGGGTGGACTGGAACTCACAGCAATCCTCCTACCTCTGCCTCCCTAGTTCTGGGATTAAAGGCATGCACCACTATGCCTGGCCTTCATTTCTCTGAATTTTAATTAAGAAAAATATTGCAATTAAGAAATTGACAGACTACCAATGAATATCATAATGTATTAATTTTAGAGTAACTATGTACAATAGATTCTAAAATTTATGTTGATTATGTGAAAGTAAGTGAAAAAAATTCAAAAATTAAAAGTAACTTCTTTGATAACCTATGAAAGAAAAGGTTTGTGCTACTTTTTAAGAAATCCTACTAGAAGACAGTCTCATAAGAATATTTATTAATAATATGTGAGATATTTAATATTGGTGTTTGGAAATTTCTTCCTCTTTTATTATCTTCATAATTTTGTCATCATCTACTTTTAAGTGATTTCTCATACCATGAAGGAAATATCAGTAATCTCAAGTTTTATTTCATACTGTGAAAGAATGCATGCAAGGTATATTATATCTATAAAGTTTAATCCTTAATTCAGATTTTATATTATTATGAAATCATGCGCATGGGAAAACATTAAAGCTCTACAGCCTTTGCTGAAGTAAACATTCTTAAAACACTACTTAAACCCCCAGTTAAAATATATTTAAAAATTTTAAATCCTAAATAGTCCAGAAATTTATGACGTTGACTAGAATATGTTCATGTCTCTGTTGATACTGTTTTCAGAATATATTTTTTTCTTTCTATATACTTTCTTTATTTTATTTTATTTTTTTTGCAATTTACATTAATAGCACCATTAGGTAAATCACCTAGGTTAAACTATGTGTGTGTGTGTGTGTGTGTGCAGTCAAACAAGACCTTATCTCATTGATGATCTCTTTTCTTGCAGGTTCTGGGTCAATTATAGTCTGTTTAATTATTTGTATCAATACTTTGCACTATTTGTGTCAATTTTAATATTTTATTTTTAAAATGATCTCATATATGTAAGAAATGTGAAATGAAGACTTAAGAACTTAAGCCATGAGTGTAGCTCAGGGTTAGACAGATCACTGAGTATATGTGAATCCGTGGATTCATTCCACAAAGATATAAAAACAAACAGAAGAAATTCCTCTTTGAGAATGTTAAGAATTTTAAGTTGAATCATGTTTACTTTTACCATTTATTTTATTTTATTTTTTTTTATGTTTATTTATTTATTTGAAAGTGACACACAGAGAAAGAGGCAGAGAGAGAGAGAATGGGCACACCAGGGCCTCCAGCCACTGTGATCAAACTCCAGACACATGTGCCCCCTTGTGCATCTGGCTAACATGGGTACTGGGGAATCAAGCCTCGAACCAGGGTCCTTAGGCTTCACAGGCAAGCACTTAAATGCTAAGCCATCTCTCCAGCCTGACTTTTACCAATTTTTGATAGTTTATCATTCCCTCACATTTTTGTATTTTATAACATCAAAGTATATGCATGCATATTTATTCAAATTTTAGTAAACAAATGTTTAGGTATCTCAGACATTTCTTTGAAAATTATTTTTTTCATTTTGGGAACTAATATTTTTATTCATTGATTCATTAATTTTTTCTAATGTTTTATTTCTTTTTCATTCCTGATTGACAGATAATTAGGAATAGGATTACATGCTTACATGATTTTTAAAAAAAAAAGAAAACTGTCTTTCTGATTTCAGGGTTGATTTCTGAGGAGAGACAGGGATTAAAATCATCAAGCAGGTCACAGCTTTCATTGGGCTGACAGTCCTGGCCCACACCTTAGCATCCTTTATTACATCCAAAGTAGTTTTGCTTTAGTTAAATGGTTTCCTGAAACGAATCATGGATTTCCTAAACATCCACGTGTAAAGGGGTGGGAGAAGTCCAGGAAAGAACCTGAGCTCTAGTCCATCAGTTTGTGTCTGTTTGTAACCAAGTAATTAAGATAAACCAGACTGAGAAGGCTAATTGCTCAATTAATACAATTTTATTCAGGTATTTTGATAGATACCAACATGGCCAAAACCCATGGAGAAAGTGAGAATGGGCCTACAATATAAAAAAGGATTTTGAGAGGAAAGAGAAAAGTGTGCAGAGAGCTCCTGCCATGTTCAGGTCAGGTGGGGGTAAAAAACCCATGTGGGAGTCGAGGAGGGAGTCTCTTGGTCAGGTCTCAACCCAGCTGGAGAGGCTTACAGGGACCTAGAAGTTCCGGAGAGATGAACAGCCAGCAAAAAGAGAGGGCTGACATGTTCTCTCTCATATGTGGATCCTAGATACAGATGATTGGGCTTCTGCGTGAGAATGAAAATACTTAGTAGCAGAGGCCAGTAAGTTGAAAAGGAGACATAAAGGGTGGAGAAAGGAAGGGAGGAGGATACTTAATAGGTTGATATTGTATTTATGTAATTACAATGATTGTAATGGGGAGGTAATATGATGGAGAATGGAATTTCAAATGGGAAAGTGTGGGGGTGGGGAGGGAGGGAATTACCATGGGATATATTTTATAATCATGGAAAATGTTAATAAAAATTAAAAAAAAAAAAAAGAGAGGGCTGCCCACCTCGCAGACATCTACTTATAACATTATTGTGGTGGTACTTAACTTTAGGCTCAGGTGAGCCAGAGTGAGGGTCTGGAATTAGAGGTGGCTCAAGAAGAGGCTAGCCATGAAGCCACGTTTTGGCACTGAGCTTAACTGACCATAATGCCAGGATCAGATTTGAATTCTAGGAAAGGGGAACTCCCTCCCAGAAGGGGCACAGGTTTCTCCTTTCAAAAATAAAAAACAAAAAACACAGTCTGGGTAAACTACTTTAGTCATATGGAGAAGAGAGAGCCTTTGTATATCTTTTTATTTTTTTATTTATTTTATTTTTTAAAATTTTTTTTTCAATTATTTATTTATTTGAGAGCAACAGACACAGAAAGACAGATAGAGGGAGAGAGAGAGAGAGAATGGGGGAGCCAGGGCTTCCAGCCTCTGCAAACGAACTCCAGACGCATGTGCCCCCTTGTGCATCAGCCTAACGTGGGACCTGGGGAACTGAGCCTCGAACCGGGTCCTTAGGCTTCACAGGCAAGTGCTTAACTGCTAAGCCATCTCTCCAGCCCTTGTATATCTTTTTAAAAGAGGAGGTTGCAAGGAAAATAGGATAGTTCTGTGTTTATTATTTTTTTTTAATTTCAAGTTTTTATTTAATTAATTAATTAATTTTTATTTCCTAAGCATTTAATTTTTTCTTTATAGCACACAATACAGTATGCAACCCCCAATGTTATCCTTTAGGAATAGATGAGATGATTTTGTTGAAACTGAAATTATGTCTTTAGATGTCACAATTCTTTTCATTGTATTTCTTCCCACCTTTGCCTTTGTGATTGTGTCTTACTGAGCTGAGCCCATGGAAACTTTAGTAAAGGTAGTTTTAAGAATTAACATACTCAAGCACATTTAAGTACTAGAAGATGCCACCCAGATTCAAGAACCTTATAGCAAGTGCTATTGGTTTCCCCAAACAAGTTCATATTATCTCCAAACATACTGATGTAAGGACTGCAGTTACCAATTCTGAAGCAACTGTCCTTAGAACACATTAGAGAGTCTAAACTTGAATATGCGTTGTTTGTTAGTTAAGAATGACTATGGAAATGGTGTTGTAACACTAAAAGATTTCAGAATTGTCAGAATTGAAGGAAAAAGGAAGAAAAAGCAAAAGAAAGAAGAAAAAGATGCATGAACAAAGACAGTCAATGTTAGCACATAATTAAAAAACAAAAGAAGCCTGGTGTGGTGGCACATACTTTCATTCCAGCAGAGGGGAGGCAGAAGTCGGAGGACCACCTTGAGTTGGAGGCCAGCCTGAGACTACATAGGGAATTCCAGGCCAGCCTGGACTATGGGGAGACCATACCTGGAAAAAACAAAACAAACAAACAAAAAGAAGCAAAAGTAATAAAAAAAAATGTCAAATAAACCCTATTTAAGAAACCATGTAGGTTTGGAGAGATGGCTTAGCAGTTAAGCGCTTGCCTGTGAAGCCTAAGGACCCAGGTTCGAGGCTCGGTTCCCCAAGTCCCACGTTAGCCAGATGCACAAGGGGGCGCACGCCTCTGGATTTCATTTGCAGAGGCTGGAAGCCCTGGTGTGCCCATTCTCTCTCTCTCCCTCTATCTGTCTTTCTCTCTGTGTCTGTCACTCTTAAATAAATAAATAAATAAATAAATAAATAAATAAATAAATAAATAAAAGAAACCACGTAAATGCAGGGTTCCTGATTAATTTAACATTTTAGATTTTCTCAAAAATGATGAAATGATGTGTGATGGTTTCAACAAAATGTCCCTCTTAAAATCATGTGCTCTAAATGCTTTTCCTCACATGATGACAAGTTGAGAGGTGGAACCTTGTTGGAGGAGGTATGTTGTTGGGGAGTGGGGTATTACAGCCAGTTCCCCTTTCTAGAGCTCTGTTCAGTCCCCTGTTGCTTTTTACCACCCTGGTACAGTAAATATGATATCTAGCCTTTGCTTGTGCCATGCTATCTCCTGCCATCATAAAGCTTCCTTTGACACTGTAAGTCAAAACAAAAGCTTTCCTACTATCACCTGCCTTTGGTTGGATATTTTGTCCCAGCAACATAAAGATAACTTCAACATGAAGACTGTAAATTTATTTTGCAAGTCTCATCTACACATGGACAACTATTTTTTGTAAAGGGTGTACTGGTTCCAAATGCATGGGTTTAGTATATTGTGTGTGATATTTTATTACTGGTATTCCCTGTGTGTTTTCTTCTCTCTTTAACTTATTAGCATATCGGGCAATTACAAATTATGTATTTAGTAACATGTAACTAAATGCTTGAATGTCTTTGGTGACTAGGTCCTCATTATGCATATTCACTCCATGCTTTAATTAATTAATTTATTTTTATTTATTTATTTAATAGACATAGACAGACAGAGAGAAACAGGCAGATAGATAGATAGATGATAGGCTCGCCAGGGCCTCCAGCCAGTGCAAACAAACTCCAGATGCAAGTGCCCCCTTGTGTATCTGGCTAATGTGGGTCCTGGGGAGTCAAGCCTAGAGCTGGGGTCCCTAGGCTTCACAGGCAAGTGCTTAACCACTAAGCCATCTCTCCAGCCCTCATTCCTTGCTTTTTCATGTTTTAGTAATCCCTGTCTTTATATTTCACATGGATATACACTTAAATTACTCTTATTCATTATTTTCACTTGTGTATATGTGCATACTCTGAAGCATGTTTGCAGAGACTGAAGGTACATACATTCAATGATATTGACATGAAGAATTTGAATATTGACAGGAATGAAGCAATAAAACAAAAAGGTGTTTCAGTAGATACTTAAAACATTATTTATTACAGCCAGGTGTGTGGTGGCACACGCCTTTAATCCCAGCACTTGGGAGGCAGAGGTAGAAGGATCACCATGAGTTCGAGGTCACCATAAGACCACATAATGAATTCCAAGTCAGCCTGAGCTAGAGTGAGACCCTACCTTGAAAAACAAAACAAAAAAAAAAAAAAAAAAGAAAAAAAAAAGCCTATGTGTATGTATGTATGTATGCTACTTGATGGTTTAGTGTCAGAACTTTTGGAACTACAGAAATGATTAACTTCTCCCAAGGGATAGATAGCAGGTAGTATTCAATTTGGATATTGAACAAAGCTGTACCTCTCTCACAATTATGCATAATCAGGTTTGACACCGTGGGTTCCTGGGATAATAGAGTCAAATCTGTTCTCACTGTAACCAGTGATATGGAGGCAGGGAGGAAGGAAACGGTGGTATCTATACAGGTTGTATTCATAACCAAGTTTCTACTTAATAAAAATAAGGTAATACATGCTGGGTGTGGTGGCGCATACCTTTAATGCCAACACTTGGGAGGCAGAGGTAGGAGGATTGCTGTGAGTTCAAGGCCACCCTAATACTCCATAGTGAATTCCAGGTCAGCCTGGGCTAGAATGAAATCCTACCTCAAAAAAAAAACAAAAAAAACTCAAAATAAATAAACAAAGTAAAATAAACATTTTAAAAAGTGAATTCATCGTAATTTTGTTTCAAGCTAAGGTCTACTAGTCATGTAATTATAAGCATAAAATAAATGCATAATAAGGAGTAGTATGTTGTATGAAAGTGTTAACATAAAAAAAAATATATCTGCCAGAGAAAGCCTTACAAGGATTTAGGAAAAACAAATAAGAATTATTGATGAAAAGAGAAAGCGGAATCTTCTTATTGTTGTGGGTTTTAAAAGCAACAGAGCATTTCTCAGCTCTGGTTGGATTTAGTTTTCGGGTTAGCATGCCAGACACTCAGTGGTCACTAGAATTCCCCAAACAAGTCGCTTTCTCCAGTCTGTTGTCTTACAACCTACAAAGAATATACAGGTTTAAAAAAAGTTGAAGGGCTAATATAGCAAAGTTTCATTCTTTTTTTTAAACATCAGAGCATATTCTCTTTAATTTTTTAAAAAATATATGTATTTGTTTATTTATGAGAAAAAGAGAGAGAGAGAGAGAGAATGGGTACTCCAGGACCTTCAGCCACTGCACACAAACTCCAGACACATGTGCCACCTTGTGCATCTGGCTTACATGGGTCCTGGGGAATCAAACTGAGGTCCTTTGGCTTTTCAGGCAAATGCCTTAACTGTTAAGCCATTTCTCCAGCCCCTATAGCTTTATTCTTAAGAAGTCAAGCAGAAAGCTACCAAACTGGGAAAGGACCAAAGCAATTAATCATTGGTGACTGGGACCAGGGTTCCTGTAGCCTCAGTGATGTTATTAGGGATAGGATCAGGGTGGATTAGATTAGATACATTGCATATGAGAGCTCTTGAATAAAAGATATTAAAAAAATAGTAATAAGGGCACTAGGGATGTACACATTGGTGTCATGGTGAGTCAGGGTTATTTATTTATTTATTTATTTATTCATTCATTCATTCATACATTTTTATTTTATGTTTTTGAGGTAGGATCTCATTTTAGCCAAAACTGACCTGTGACTTACTCTGTAGTCCCTAGATGGCCTTCAATTTATAATGATCCTCCTACCTCTGCCTCCTGTGTACTGAGATTAATAGCATGTACCAACCACCATGCTTGGCAAATTAGGGATTTTAAAATTCAATCCCTGGCATCTATTCTTTGGGTTTGAAATTAATAGTATTATATTTGGCCCCATTACCCTAACTACCTGCAAAACAGAAACTAATTTGCTCCTCATTCCCACCATGTTTACAAATTTATTTCTTTATTGGTCTTCCTGAAAGGGATTGAAGTCGAATTTTAATTGATGGTTGATATTTGTTTTACTTATTTATTTTGCTGTGTGTGTATGATGGCAAGAACAAAATATTGCATGAATGCTACATTCAGGACACAATCTAAGGTATCAGTCTTCACTTTCCACCTTGTTTGAGACATTAATTAATCTCCATTTCCTTCTGTTTGGCAAGCTACCTGGTATGGACTTCTGGGAAATATATATATTAGCATTAAGATTTCCAAATCATGGGTTATTTCATTGCTTGGACTTTCTGTTTGTTTAGACAGTTGTATTCATAGATCAATAGGTAGGTTTGAAGTTGTATCTTCAAGGTAGAAGTTCATAATGCCAGGTGGCCTGTTTATTATCCCCACAGTAGGCTACTAACACCTGGAATGACTCAACCTAGTAGATGCCTGGTATGTGAATGTCTTAGAAATGAATTAGCAGTGATGATCCTTTTATCTTCAATAATTGATGATGAATGTCACAGTAACCTTCTTTTTTTATGGGCATAAACCCCTGACTTAATGCAGCTGATGGGAGAAAAAGTGTTAATGTTGGCTTACTGTCTCAAGGTGATGCTCCTTGAGGGCAAGGGAAAGATGTTATGAACAGAGGTTGAATGTCACTTCTGCCTCAGCAAGTGGAACACGGCAGCATGAAAATGAGCTGGACACCTGCAAGGGGGGCTGGCTATAAAACCCATATGTTTGCCCCACAACAACATACTTCCTCCAGCAAAGCTTTGATTTCAAAACTATGATCAGCTTAGAACCAAGCATTCAAAAACCCATTAGTTTATGGGGGACAGGTAATTCAAACCACCACAGTGGGTAAGTGATAAAGACATTTTTGTTCACTTTTGATCTCACTTTCATTGACTTTTGAAGCTGGTTCCATGTTTGGCTTGTCTTAGTTGGCTCTATCAGTCAAAAGTTTACACTGGCTACATGGAGGAGGTGGTAGTGGAACCCCTTGGCTTCTTGCAATCTCAGATAGTATTCCAAGCACTGGCATATAAGGGAAGGAGGCATTTAATGCTGCTTAAGGTACTCTGAAGCTATAAGACTGGTCCCAATTCTTCTCTTCTTTTGGTTCTTTTGATTTTGCATGGATAGTATGAGTGGGAAGAGCACTGGGATGGTTTGACTCAGATGTCCCCCATACACTTGTGTGTTCTGAAATGTTGATCCCCATCTGATGGCAATTTGGGAATTGGATCCTCCTAGAGGCAGTGGATTGTTGAGGTGGGCTGATGGGTATTTTAACCAGCTTTCCCTTGCTGGCGATTGCCACACTCTCATATTGCTGTTGTCCACCTGATGCTGCCCATGGAGTGACGTCCACCCTTTGTTCATGCCATGTTTTTTCCTTGTCATCAGTGAGCTTCCCCTTGAGCCTCTAAGCCAAAATAAACCTGTTTTCCCTCAAGCTGCTCTTGGTCAGGTGCTTTCTCCCAGCAACCTAAAGCTGACTGCAGCAATTACCATGACAGCAGTTTACAAGTCTCTTGGTGGATCAGGAAGTGCAGTAAATAAGATGCTGCAAAATCCTTTTCCTCAGACACAGTCTAAAATAATACCAATGTCACATGCTATGGATTCAGACTGAAGTGTCTCTAACTCAGAATACACCTTGCTAGTTAATTCCTAGTACAGTTCAGATGAAATGCACCCCCTACCACCATAGGCTCTTTATTTTAACACTTACTTAGTCCCTGACTGGGGCAACGTTGCTGGAGGATGTAGAGACAACTCAGCAAGAAACATGGCTGGCAGTGATGGGTCACTGGAGATGAGTCTTGGAGTCTCAAACCATGACCTACTTTGGCCACTGAAATGTGACTAACTATCTCACATTTTGACCACCATGGGCAGGAGCTGATACCACTGCCAAGCCTGTCCTACTATGATAAACCCTTTATGAGTCAAAATAAATTGTCCCCCATTAAGTGTTATTCTTCTAGGTACTTGCACACAGTGACATATAAAGTAACAGATGCGCTTCATTACTGATTAAATGGGAGGTTTAAAATCTGTATAGATTATCTTAAGGAAAGGATATATGTTTAATTATGCATCTATGCATCTTAGCTTGTGCAATCTGCAGCCAGCCTGGCTTGAAATAAGACCTACATATTAGATTTCTAAAGTTTGGCAGTGAAAATCACAGAACATTAGTACATTTTTAATTTCAGATGCACAACGAATGCTTTTATTTTTGGATAAGTACACTTTGTGCAATATGTGTAGTGCTCATAAAAAAATGAAAACACATTGCTTATCTGCAGCGAAAGTTTAACTGGGCTTCTGTATTTTATTTGTCAAACCTGTGAGATTTGATAGGCTTCTATATTTCAGCACAATTTCACCAACTTACTTGCTGTTCAGATTCTAGGATTGTTTTTTTCCCAGTAGATATACTGAAACATTGCTTCAATAAATTGAAATTTTCCATAAAGGGAAGTGTGATAGAATGATACCACTGAATGAGGGGGCTTTAAGCATTGAAATAAGACACAAAAGATAGCTGAAGCAGCCTATAAGTGTATATGAGTATTTAAGTATCAGAGGGCTCTTTGGAGAGAAAGCCTCTAAGAGTAGCATGCTGGGAATGCTAGTTGCCTTATATTTGTATAGGGAACATATTTATTACTGCAAGAAAATACCATAATTTTGAAATATGTAGCCTTAAAAATAAACATATCTATACATATCTATATCTATATCATCTATATCTATATTATCTATATCATCTATCTATCTATCTATCTATCTATCTATCTATCTATCTATCTATATGCATATATCAGAGAACACCTAGGAGAATAAAGATGGAAAAGAGGTATAAGAAATAACATGAGGGAATATGACCAACACAGTTTGTTCATATAGTAAAGTTCACAATTAAAAAAAAAAAAAAGATTTTTTTGGGCTGGAGAGCAGAATTATTAGTTAAGGCATTTGCTTGCAAAGCCACAGGATCCCCGTTCAATTCTCCAGGACCCAAATAAACCAGATGCACAAGGGGGCACGTGTGTCTGGAGTTTGTTTGCAGTGGCTGGAGTCCCTGGCACGACCATTTTCTCTTCTCTTTCTCTCACTCTTTCTCCATCAAATAAATAAGTAAATAAAACATATTAAAAAGAGATTTTCAAATAGACAATGGTCATATTCTTTAATAATGAAAATTTCAAATTAGCTCAAATATCCTGAACATGCTATGAGTTTCTCCTTTATGACTAATGACTTCCATTTTTCTTCCAAGCCTCATAAAAGATGTAGAACCTTGTTTGATGTTTCTATTGTTTAAAGTGAGAGAGCTATGTTTATAGTAGGATAGTTTAATCACCAAAAACTACTCTCCCTGTATTGCATGTGCTATCTTATTAAAGTTATTCTTTTATAATTGGCTATACCTATATTTTAAAGATGTATGTTGAAAATGTTTATATTCGAGTGTTAAAATATAAAAGAAAAATGTTACAGAAAGGTTTGCATTGCTAGTAGAAATCAATCACCTGATCAAGAGCAGCTTGTTGGAAATAAAAGGGTTTATTTTGGCCTACAGACTTGATGGGAGGCTCCATGATGGCAGTGGAAAATGATGGCATTAGCAGAAGGTGGATATCAACTCCTGGCAAACGTCAGGTGGACAACAACAGCAGGAGACTGTCAAACACTGGCAAGGGAAACTGGCTATAACATTTATAAGCCCACCCCCAATAATACACCAGCTCTAGAAGGCTTTAATTTCCAATTGCCATAAGCTGGGTAACCCAGCATTCAGAGCACAAAAGTTTATGGGGGACAACTGAATCAAAACACCACAATCCGCCCCTTATCCCATAAACTGACAATCATACATGATATAAAATATAATGCACTCATCCATCTTTAAAAGTCGCCATAATTTTATCAGTCCTAATGATGTTCAAACATCCCCATTATCCAAGGTATTTTTACTGAACCACAATACCAAATATTGCCAAAGAATAACAAACATTATGGCAGAGAACATTCACACTGCAAAAGATGGCAAAGAAATATTCAACCAGTACAAGATTTAAACAGGGCAAACATCAAACTCTGTAGCTCCAAGTCCAATAACTCTAGTCAGTGACAATATTTCAAGTTTAATATTTCTAACCCTCAACAAGTCTCTGGAGTTCCAATTACACTCCTCCAGCTAGGCTACTCAGTCTTGGAAAACTTCATCTGGACCAGCAGCTCTCCTTAGCATCCATCTCATAGTCCTGGAATCTCCACTGCATCACCATTGCCACCCATGCCCATCTTATGGCTCCATCAGGTCTCCATGCAGGCATCCATAAAACCTGCTTCATACTGCCCATGACCAGTTCTAAAACACAAGACCGTGTTGCAAATTCACTAACTCTCTTTCTTGCATTATTTTATACTCCATAATACCAGGTGTGTTGCCAACTTGTTAATCCATGGGGGAATAAAGCAGATTTGCAAGAATATGGCACCCCTTCAGCATTCAGCCCCCTTCAAAAGGCTGCATTCTTTCTGTTGCCACAATACAGTTCAGCTGGCTCTTCTCAATGATTATAATCTGTCATATAATTTCAGCTAAACAGGCAGCGGTTTCAGCCAAAAGATTTATTTTCTGGGCCATGTCCCTCTGTTCACACCAGTCCATTTCTACACAATGCAACCCTGCACAAGTCATCAGGACATGAACATAACAGCAAGCCTCTCACACAAATTGCTTCTATCCCAGTCCAAACAAAGCTCTTTCTCACCTTCACAATCCAAACCTCACAGTCCATAGTTCTTATTGAATTCAGGTCTTTCAACTCTGACCAGAAGAGTCCATCAAGCAGTAGTTACAGCACTGCAAAATGTCTCTTAGGCCAAGATTTCAAACCGTTCCACATTCCTCTTGAAAATCAGTTACAAAAGGCCAAAACCACATGGTCAGGCATCTAGTAGCACGTGGCATCACTCCTCAGTGCCAACTTAAGAGTTGGCAGAACCTCCACAAAAGATTAGCCTGAGTAGCTTATATTCACAGATTTTGAGGTGGTATAAATTAACTTATATAATTTTAATAAAACTTAGTATCAGGTTATGATATTTAATTTTAATTATTATATTGAAGCTGCATATATATATTAATTATATTTTGTTCATATATAGGTAAGTATATTTTGATACCATTTATCTATAGTTATGACAATGGCTTTTATGTATGATATTGAAAATTCCTTCTGATGAATCTTTGTGATTTCAATATTCTCTTTGTATAACATTTATATGAAATAGTTTATTGAATATGGAAACATTGAATATTTAAAAACATAGAATCTAGAATGAATGACTGGATGAGTAAATAAAATTGAATAGTGAGGAGTTACACCATTCATGATTTGCTCTTTAAATTCAATTGGTAAAAAGTCCAAGATAGAGAATAAACTATAATCCAGTATTACGACAATGGTTAAAAATAATTTACCTGTACAAACAAAGCCAGACCACAAAGATTTTGCATACTAAAACTCATTTTTATATGTCTTAATACTAAAGAAACAACTTTCTTCTTTACAGACAAAACTCATATTGATCAGGAGTTCACTTACTGTTTACGACAGAAATTATTGGGCTGGTGAGATGGTATAGTGGTTATGATACTTGATTGTTAGGCCAAAGGACCAAGGTTTGATTCCTGTATATGTACATAAGCCTGATGCACAAGGTGGTATGTGTGTCTGGAATTCATTTGGAGTGGCTGGGGACCCAGGCATGCCCACTATCTCTATCTCTCTCTCTCTCCCTCCTTCTCTTTTTCTATCTCTCTTTCTGTCTGTACTAAATGAATTAAAGACAATAAATCCAAAATTTCCCCATGGAATAAAAACATTTATAGGAAAATATGCTAAAATACATGTTACAGTTAGCTTTTCATTTCTGACAGAAAGTACCAGGCCATAAGCAGCTAATGTGAGAGAAGGGTTTATTTTGGTTTACAGACTTGAGAGGAAACTCCATGATCTCAGAGAACAGTAAACCATGAGAAGGGGTTTGACATCATCTCCTGGCCAACATAGGTAGAGCAGCAGGAGAGTGTGCCAAATACTGGCCACAAAACCTGGCTGCAACACCCATAAGCTACCACACATAAAACATGTCCTATAGTAAAGATTCATTTTCCAAATTGCCATCAGCTGGAGATCAAGTGTTTGAAACACATGAGTTTATGAGCGACACCTATTTCGAACCACCACATTTCTCCCCTGGCCCCCATAAACTCATGACCATCCATGATCTGAAATGCAATGTATTCCATCCAACTTTAAAGGTCCCCATAGGTTTTTTCAACTCCAATGCTATTCAAACATCTCCAGAATTCAATATGTCTTAATTATTAGCATATGAAACAAATGGTAATAATATTAGTAATAATGATGCACAGAATAAACTTTCACACTTTATAAAATGGCATTGGGAGTATCAAAAAAAATAATATTGGAACAATAGAAATTCTAAATCACAAATGCAGACATCAAATTCCATAGCTACAATTCTATTATCACAAACCAGTCTCAGTAATTTCAATTCTGCTGTTCTATCTCAGCTGCAGGAGGTACAATCCCAGGCCAGCAGCTCTCCTGGTTAGCCATCCCATGGTCCTAATATTTCCATTGGGTCTTCACTACAACCCCACTCATGGTACCAATTTAACTGATGCACTCAGCTCCTCATTGCTGAGCCAACTATTAAGACAGAAACAGCTTTGTGAGGAAAAGGGTTTATTCCAGGCTTAGGGGATCCATTAACCCATCAATGGTAGACAAACCTGACTCACTTTCATGGATCCGAGCCAATAGACATCACTAACAGCTAGAACCACAAACAAGCATGAACATCCAGAAGTAGAACTCAAAGTGCTTTCTACACATGTTTGGGCTGGAAATCCATTCCACCCCAAGCACACCATCAGACTGGCCTTCAAGATCCACTTACAATGACAACCCCTCCCTCCACTAACCATAATTTCCCTGCTGGAGGTTTACCTTGTAAGCTCAATTTTAATGAAACTCCTTAATCTGTGGGGTTAGACATTCAAACTAACACATTCAACCCACCATATTCTGCCCCTGCTTCTTATAAACTCATTAACATCTCACAATGTAGATTGCATTTGCATTCAGTCCAACCTGAAAGGTTCCCAAAATCTTTACCAAGTTTAACATTGTTCAAAAGTCCTAAGTCTCTTCTGAGATTCAAGACTATCTCTTAACTGTGAATCCTGTAAAATCAAGACATGTTTCATATTGCCATCACATATTGCCACAGAGCAAACATCTCCCTTTTGATAGGGCATAAAAAGGAGAGACTACACAAATGCAAAATCAGTTACCATCAGGTAAAAATCAAACATTTGCAGTTTAAGTCCAACATCCACAACCAGTGACAAAAGTCTCTGGAATTCTAATTCTATCCCTCCAGCTGGGCTGACTGGCCTGAGAAAACTTTCATTTCCATCCAATAGTACTCCATGGCAACCATTGCACACTTTTAGTACTTCCTAAACCTTTTCAGGTGCATCCTGAAACTCACTGTCATACCTCTCAGCTCTATTCTATGGCATTACCTGTCCTTCTCACAGGGACATCACCCTGCTTCATATTGCCATATCTCAGCAGTAGCTCCTGGAAATGTGTATATTTTATGACCCACTTCCACTCATTTTTCATGTTTGCAAAACAAAAATCAGGTGTGTAGGGACACAGCCATTTTTTTTTTTTTTAATCTAGGGGGGAAAAATCTTGAATTTGAAATCTTCGCAATATTTTCTTCAAGTTATGCCCTTTAAAATAATTCACATTCCTACTCATTCAGCCTTTACTGAGTGGACTTCATCTTCAAGCATCTTTTCCATAGTTTAAATGCAAAACATTTGGTTCACACTTAATGGTGTCAATCTGTTTAAAAATTACAGCTTTGGGTTGGAGAGATGGTTTAGTGGTTAAGCACTTGCCTGTGAAGCCAAATGACCCCTGTTTGAGGCTCAATTCCCCAGGACCCACGTTAGCCAGATGCACAAGGGGGCACATGAGCGTGGAGTTCATTTGCAGTGGCTAGAGGCCTTGGCACGCACATTCTCTCCCTCTCTCTCTCTCTCTGCCTCTTTCTTTCTCTCTCTGCCTCTCTCAAATAAATAAATAAATATATTTTTTTTAAAGTACAGCTTTAGCAATAGAAGACTACACTGTGATAATAACTTTAAATTCACTTGAATAATTTCCCTGTAATTTGTACAATTTTTTCAGTTTTATATCTTCCTCCAATCACACCAGTCCATTATTTTTAAATTCAGCCTTCAAAAACTCTCTGGGAATGGGCAGCTAATGCATCTAACTTTTATGTCAGCAGCCCAATTCCAAGTAAGGGTTTTTTTTTTTTTTTTTTTTTTTTTTTATGTCTCTCCTTTCTATTTGAAAGTTCATAAGCAAAATTTCCAAATATACCTACCTCTTCAATTAGCACTTTCGAAGTGTCACTAGACTAGTCCATAAAATTTGGCTTACCACCAGGTAAGACTTCTGAAATCCCAAGTACCAAGTCCATCCACATTCCTCCAGTACTGAAATTCCAATGCAAAGACCTATTCATTATCAGCAAGTACCCCACTTCTTTGGTAACAATTTAATGTCTTTACCCACACAGCATGAAAAATTGAACACTAGGTTTGTGTTGCAATATGCCTTTATTCTCCACATAAACTTTATCATCCCTTTGCTACTTTAGTGTAGAAATGACATGGAATGAAATAGCAGTCTGAGGGAAAGGAACTGGGAAGAGCTGAAAAGAAGGTCATCTACATAATGGAGAATGCTTGGAGACAGGGAGAGTTGTGAGCATTTCCAGAACCTTGGATGAAGAACTGACCATGTGAACTCTTCAGGCATCTTGATTAAAGGGTCCATCCTGGAAATAGCAAAAATACATTTTTTTTTCACTTTTTGGTTTTTCAATGTATGGTCTCATTCTAGTTTAGGCTGACCTGGAATTCACTATGCAGTTTCAGAGTGGCCTTGAAGTCATGGTGATCCTCCTACCTCTGCCTCCCGAGTGCTGGGATTAAAGGCATATGCCACCATGCCCAGCTACAAAAGTGCATTATGAGGAGAGGTAAACTGGAATGCAAAAAAAAAAAAAAAAAAAAAAAAAAATCACTGCTGCGGTCAGGCAGGAATGTGTACAGGGATAGAAGAGAAGATAGAGTCAGGATTTGAGTCCACATGTATAATTGATCAATTTATTTCATCAATGACCTTGAATTCCTAAAGTAGGTATTTTGAGCCATGACTTTTTTTTTTTTTTTTTTGTAAACAGATTGGGGGTGATATAGAGATTGCTAGCAGGTATGAGAAATCTGTTTATTTATTTATTTATATTTATTTATTTATTTAGAGAAAGGATCTCACTCTAGCCCATCTATAAAGTTTATTAAGGATTGATTAGAAGCCCTGTAAGCCTATGACAGGGAGAGACCTGGCTAGGAAAGAGTCACTGATCTTTTAAACAATACTGATGGGGTGAAGGGGGGTGGTCTTTTGTGACTACAGAGGGATGTTCAATGTCCTAAATAGTATTTACCTGGATTGTTAAAGGGTTTGAAAGCAAGGAGGCTGGTGAAAGCCATGCCATGGGGGAGATTTCTATTGGTTGTATAGATAGACAGGACAGAGTCATTGGTGTGGAATGTGTGTGTGTGTGTGTGTGTGTGTGTGTGTTATTATATTATGAAGAGAAATACTTAGTTTGTTGCCAGTATTTTATTTTTTTCATACCATATTTTGTTATGTGATTCATGCCAAGTAAATAAAAACACTTATTGTAAACAAGAAAAAAAAAAGTACTTAATATGGTAGTGGGAACCTGTAAGGGGAGTATATTCAAGATAGACTGAGTGAAAATTAAGATATCTCAAACTCAAGCTAAGGGTAGCTTTTCTGGATTTAGATAGAAAATAGGGCTACACTAAATGGGAACAATAAGGCTGATAATTTCATTCAGCACTGATAGCTACAATCAATCATTTTGGATATATTTTCTGTGGGGGGTCCTGGGTTTGGAGAGAAGTTTCAAAAGCTACAGTCACAGAGAACACAGTGATATGAACATGTAGGAATGTCAGATTGAAGGACTATAAGATGGGTAAGTGGAAGCCACAGAAAAGGGAACCAGGTAGTTTTTATGGAGAAATAACATATATATATATAATATAACTATGGCCCATGGGATTTCACATAAAGGATGCTGTGAAGCAGAAACCTGAGTTTTTGAGCAAGTAGCAGGAAGGGAGAAAATTTGGGCTAGGGACACTTATTGTTCTCAGCATAAAGTCCTATTCTCTTGTACTACAGGTACTAGTCTGAATTGAGACAGGGCAGCTAAACATGAGAATTCACTGCCTTTCCTAAGTATTTATTGCACCAGGAGATGCATACTTGAAGAGATCTTGCACTATCAATACCTTGAATATTGTCGCAACCCTAAGACTGAGAGTAGGGGAAAAAAAAAAAAATCTGCTTGGATTTAGATTCAGTTTAATGGTATTATGGATCAAATTTTATGAAATTCTCAAAAACAATCATGGCATAGCCATTTATTTCATTTTATAAGGTCCCATAAAGAGATACCACATAGGGACTAAGGATAACAAATGGGAAATAATGGAAATAGCATATTGCTATTAGTAGCGCTTATATGAAGACACACATGCACACACAATCAGAACCTGGGCTGATATTTTGACTTATGTGGGCTAGGATAAGTGCCCTGTTCACAGTGTGCAATATTCATTACCAATTTTCTGTTCGTAAGCAGGCAGGAGAGGTGAGGAGCATGGCAGAGAAGAAAGAGATGGGCATGGAAACAGATACATCAACCTTTCTTCCTTCTGCTCACTGAATGCAAAGATATTTTTGTTCTGCAAGGAAGAGGATACAGCTCTTTTAACAGCAGCACTGCATGTCAGAAAAACAAAACTAAATCACTAATCCCAGGTATACTTTTCAAAAGGTAAATCACCATCAAAGCTAAGACAAATGTCTCTGCGTATCATGACCCAACACGTGGCTCTGACATCCTTTCCGCATGGGCTAACTCCACAATGCATGACCCATGTACCTCAACAAGGAGGGGCTAGGGGGAGGGGGTAGGACATGAAAGGCTAACAATGGTACCAACTTGACTGTATTCACTGAGTAAAAAACTAATTAATAAAAAAAAATTAAAATAAAAAATAAATTCAACATTAAAAAAAACCTAAGACAAATAAATATCTAGGAGCTAGCCAATCAAAAATATATCAGCTTTGTTTATAAGAAGAGAAGTAATTTTTATCTACTCCATACACTGTCACTAAGATACAATTAATTAAATTGATTATGTTTTTAGGAATCTCTACAATAAGTGAAGTATACAAGATAAACACTTAAATTTGGGCAAGTTACCTGTTCATTATGTTTTATAAAAAGTACAAGGAATTATTATACTAAAAATAAAATACTTGCATGTATAGAGAGTAAAGGAATGAAGAAGCCTTCAACAAAACAGAATATTTAAAAAACATTAATAATAATTCAATAGAATGCATTAAAATTACAATTTTAAATGATGGAATGGCTCTGGGAAATTATGTTTTTATTACAATTCTAATATTTTTGATCATTTACAAAATACATTAAGACAGAAATACAACAAATAATAGTTTATGTACAAATATTTCATAATAGAGTAATTGTTCTTGTACGTCTTATGTACATGTCTGTATGTGTGTTTGTTTACTGACATATTTACACTAACTAATTCTGTATTTGAAGTTACTGTATGAGTCTTGGAAACACAAGCATAATTATGGTTTTCATATATAGGTGTATGTGTACTTCTAGATGGTAGCAATACTTTTAGATTATATCAAGTTTTGATTATGCCAATATAATTAGTTTAGAATTGAGAAATAAAATGTAGTATTGTTCTTGTGTGTGTTTCTTTAAATGTCTAAAATTATCATGTGTGAGCACTTGTAGCTGTATGTGTGGCATGTATGTAGGAGGTTAATGAAGGGGTATGTTAACAATATATAGAGAGAAGGAATATAGACATTAAGTGGCAGCTACTTGCTGAGTCAATGTGAAAAGAATAGTTACAAAAAGACATTGAGCTATTTATGCAGTGAATTTCAAGCATGTGATTCTGTAGCAACACACACATTGTAACTTAAGCTCCAACTTTTTTTTTTGATTTTCATTTGAAAGTAAGAGATATTAATATATAGCAGATTTTTGAGTAGGAAAGATAATTTGGGATTAATCTTTCTCTTTCTTGTGTATGTTTTCCATTCTTCATGAGAAAAATGCTTCAGATTTGTGATAAAATTCAATTTTACATAGATATTTAAACAAAATCTGTATTGAGTAAAATCCATGTTTCTCAGTTACAATTGAAATCTACAATGCACACTTGTAAAGACATTTCTTTAACTGATCAGTTTTGTTTTTTTTTTTTCTGTGTGGCTTAAGTGCATAGATATTTCAGATAACTTGCTCCTGTGGACATTTTAGCATAGAAAAAATATACAATATAATTTTGATAGACAGGTGGTTTGAAAACCCAACTTTTTAAAATTCTTGGATTCAGATCTTGTCTGAATCAATGACTGTGTGATAAGATTTATTGAATCTACATTTGTCTCACTTTCATTATTTGAATGGTGATAGAAAAATGAAGTATTCATTTCAAAGGTTGGTATGTAAATCTTCAGAAGGGCATCTTGGCATACTGGTGAGGAGTGAAAAATCTAGAGCCAAATAGTTTGTATCCAAGTCTCAATTTTATCACTTACTAGGTGTTTAGCTGTAAGAAAAATAATTATCTTTATCTGCATCAGTTTTTTTTTTTCCTTTGTAATTTTGGATAATAGCATCAATTTATTCATATGCTTATTTTGAAGGTTGAGTGGGCTAATTCATTTGAAATTCTTAGAACAATATCTACTTGATAGAAACATTATAATAAACATAATCTATTACTGAAACTTCAACATTATGAATAAATAAACTGAAAGGAGAAATGGTTTTAAAAGAATACCTACAAAAGTAGGTACTTAACTGTTATTATGTTACTAGCTGATGTAACAGATGACCATGTCTTGGTAGTTTCAGATAAGAAAAATAAATTATCCCACATTTCTGCAGTCTGAAATTGTGATGTGAGAACCCGCTTTTCTTCAAGAGGGCATAGCAAAAATGTGTGTCTTAGCTCTTTGAACTTGCAGTGATGTTTGGCATTACTGGCAGGTGGGTGCACCTAACAACTTGTCTTCACATTTCCTTTGCATTATCCTCCCTTCTCTTCTTCTTCTTCTTCTTTTTTTTTTTTAATTTAATTTATTAGTTTTCTTTTCAGCAAATACAGGCAGTTTGGTACCATTGTTTAGGTTCATCCATGATCTACCCCCTCCCATAGGACCCTCCTTGTTGATGTAAATGGATCGTGCATTGTGGAGTTAGCCCACAGTTATTGGTACGATAAATGTCTGTGCAAATCATGACCCAACATGTGGCTCTGACATTTTTTCCACCCCCTCTTCCGCAAAATTTCCCTGAGCCATGTTGGGTTCATTTTTGGTCTGCTTCAGTGCTGAGGTGTTGGGGGCCTCTGAGGCTCTTGCTCTCTGATTTGGTAGGAGTTGATTTTTCTCTGTGTTGGTCTCCTTCCCCTTTGTGCTGGTATCCAGTTCACAGGAAAACATCACCCTTGCTTGTTTCGCCAATTGTCCTTAGTTTCAGTCGGGCCCCTTTTGAGGTATGTTGGGGCAGCTCTCTCCTTAGGATCTGCATCTATCTGGAAAAGAGAAGCAGATTCTCCAACGGAGAGTAAGTTAGCACCCGGAAAATTGAGATGACACTTACTTTTTTGATAGAGAGTTTGATAGGTGTAGGCCCTTTTATACCCCGTGATTGATGGTAGCTTGATATTGTAGAGTGGGCTTGTGTTTGGATATGGTTCTGACTTGTTTCCCAGCTCCAGCTATGGGTCCCGTACCACTGAGGGGATCAGTTAGCCAAATCAAGAGCAGTTGGCTCCCCACCATGGCTGTGTGCCACTATTGCACTTGTGAGGGCATCACATCCGGTTATTTGTTGCTAATTAGGTAAGACCATGAGTTGCTTGGACGGATTGTTTGTTATTTGAGAGAGAAAGAAGCAAATAGAACGATAGTGGGCACACTAGGGCCTCTAATCATTGCCAAGAAACCCCAGACATCTGTGTCATCTGGCTTTATTTGGGTACTGGGGAATTGAACCCAGGTCCTTAGGCTTTCTTGCAAGCACCATATCTACTGAGACATTTCTCCAGCCATTCCCATCTCTTTCAAGTATATGTCTGATAACATTTACAGCTAACTAATGCAGTCCATGTTAATAAACTCATTTCAGCTTTTAACATGTCTGCATAGAAATTAATTTATCAATTAATATGATCTTTAAATTTTTCATAGATAGTGGACATTACTATGACTCCCATAAATCGCTGGAGAGCTCTAAGCAATTTTACTCAGAAATTCAGGCTTTTCTGGAGAAAATTCCCAATAATTGTAAACTCTCAATACTGTCCATGATATATACATTACAATTTAGAGCTCTGTGGCATATGCAGTTTTATCGTGGTGTTATTCAAACATAATTATTCCATGTATTCGAAAATTTTACTCGTCTGGGATGGATTTTTTAGTGGTAGAGATTTTGCCTAATAGGCATGTGGCTATGGGTGGTTCTTAGGGAAATAAGAAGAATAAGAAAACTAAGTCCAGACTTAATTACACGAAAAACTATTCAAGTCTGCTGGGTTTTAGAAAATTAATCAATAACATTCCTTCTTCATCCACCCTTATGAAAGAAATGAGGTGGTGGAGATACTGTGAGAAGTGTTTTCTTGTTTTCTTTTAAGGGTTACTACACATAATAACCCCATTAATTGAGTTTTATTTTTATTGCTTTCCACTTTCTCAAAAGTCATATTGTAAGTCATTTCTAATTCTGAACAACATGACATATTTGGGTACATTCCCACTTCTCTTTGCATAAGTAATTTCATTTTTTTAAATGCTTTTTTTTTTCTTTTTTCTTTTCTTTAAATATAAGAGAGAGAGAGAGAGAGAGAGAAAGAGAGGGAGAGAGAGAGGGAGAGAGAGAGAGAGGGAGAATTGGCACAACAAATCCTTCTTCAGCCACTGTAAACAAACTCCAGATGCATGTGCCACCTTGTGCATCTGGTTAACATGGGTTCTGGGGCATCAGACCTAGTACTTTGGCTTTGCTGGCAAGTGCCTTAAGTGATAAGCCATCTCTCCTACCCTGCATAAGTAACTTCTCATAGTATCCAATTCACAAAACTTTCTTAGGTACTATCAGAAAATCCCCAAACAATTCATGTAGCTCTTGTGCCAATATCACTATATAATAGGTCATAATAGTTCATAAACTAAATCAACTTAAAGCCCATATTGGACTCCTGACAGAAAACTAATTTGTGATTTTGCTATGCATGTATTCATTGTTGAATAATGAGGGGTATATTGAGGTCCTGGAACATGCTGGTCTACCATCAAGTTGGTTCCACAGTCCACTTTCTAAAGCTTTCCTTTTGAGTCAGTTTCTCATTCATTTTTCATGCCATGTTGGGCATTATGATGGTTCTACCTCAGAACCTCAAGCAATGAGATCTCAGGCTGGTACCCCACACCCAAAGGGTTCTGTTTTAGATTCATAATCTTCTTTCAATAAATGTCTTATCTCATAAAACTCATCCAAGTAGTGCTATGAACTAATAGTAGCAATAAAGTTTAAGATGGAAATATTACAAACATGAAAATAACTTTTTCATGTAATAAAGTTAATAACAAATTAACAAGTATTGAATATTTAATGTTAAATTTGCATCCTAATTCCAGTCTCTCAGAATTAATCTGCAGGAATTAATGGATTAATTTCTACTTTAAAAATTAATTACAGTTTAAAGAAATTAGGAACAAATGTAATGTTATCCTAATTTCTTATTCTAATCACTATGACAGATAATCTCCCCTAAAAAGTGGAGATTATTTGCCACCAAGCATACAGTTTCACACTAGAATATATATCCTCATGATCCCATAAATTTATCAAATTTTAGGAGCTACAAGATTTATGAAGGTTTTACTTTATTCCAATGCACCTTAGAAGCAGATGAGGCAGTCATTGTAAGGCGTGCTGGTCATACTCATGAAATGAGAAATTATCTCAATTCTGCCAGAGGAGCCAGTTTGAGGTTGTCTCTGGTCTCCAGGTATTGAACTCAGTTTGTGCTTGCTTATGCTTTTAGATCTTCTGTCATATGTGTTTTTGTTGTTGTTGTTGTTGTTTTCTTTTTTCTTTTCCAAAGCCTCTATGGAAATCTCATTCCCCAGGTTTTCTTTTTAAAGTTTTGGCCAGTTTCAGTTTTGCCTTAACAATTATCACAGCTTCGGACATCCATGATATTAAAATCGTTTTACTAACTGTTTTCAAAGCACACCTTTGAGATAGAGTTTTTGAATCATATATAATGACTGTTCTACTAGTGGGAATTTTCCAGGGAGCTGTTGGAGCAGTCAAGCAGGCAGCTAACTTCCTGTGTGTGAGATGGGGAGGGGAATCTGCACGTGGTCAGCTATCACAATGGTTCTCAGTAGTGTTTTGAGTCCCTGAGAGTTTTCAACAGCAGAGACAAAAGGGTATGTTAGAAAGGCAAAACGAGTTGTCACAAATCTTGATTCTCTCTGTCTTCACTGTTCCTCCTACAAAGTGTGTTTGTATGTGCAATGAAGCAGACACTCCTGTTCCCCTATGGGGACAGATGACTGTTGTGTCTACCTCAATCTTCCACCGTAGCTAGCTGAGATTTCTGTGGAGACATACAAGGGCAAAGGGTGTGATTAATGTCCTCAGATGTTTCAATGTATAATCTACATGCAATGTACAAACCATACATAACTTGATACATTGTGAAAGGTGCTTTCATATGACAGAGAGATATACTTTTAAATGCAAAAACATAAGGTTATAAGCTAAGGGGAGACTTTATAAAGCCTCAGACAATTAATGCTAGTTGTTATTAATAAACAATGATAATGTATGTGGCTGTTTATACATCCTGTACATAAGGAAATATTCTTGAGAACATTAAACATGATATCCTATTTAGCCACTGGACAAAATGAGTGAGTGGGGAGTGGGAGCACATGCCTTTAATCCTAGCGCTCAGCACTGGGGAGGCAGAGGTAGGAGGCTCACATGAGTTGGAGGCCACCATGAGACTACATAGTAAATTCCAGGTCAGCCTGGACTAGAGTGAGACCCTACCTCAAAAAAAAAAAAAAAAAAAAAAAAAGGAAAAAGAAAGAAAGAAAAGAAGAGTGAGTGGTAGTTGTTAATCCATTCATTGAATAAAATATTTATTTTATTTATTTCACAGAGAGAGAGAGATTGGGCATACCAGGGCCTCCAGCCAGTGCAAACTAACTCCAGATGCAAGTGCCAGCTTGTGCATCTCTCTTATGTGGTTCTTGGAGTATCAAACCTAGGTCATTTGGCTTTGCAGGAAAATGCCTTAAACATTAAGCCATTTCTTTAGCCCTGAATAAAATATTTTAAAATGAGTCACTCTTTTTTTTTTTTCTTTAAGCTGAACCATTCAGATTATAACAAGTGAAATGTGAATCTCAAGCACAGCCTAAACAGGTATAAGCAGTCTGAGTAACAAAAAGGTGTTTAATCATGTCGTCAATCAATTGTGTGGGTAGAAATTCTGAAATCGGACTTGTCAGAGGCATGATTCAATTCAAAACAGCATATACATTCTTGAATCTTGTGAATGTAGATTATTATTCTACCTATCATTAGACAATTTTTGCAAGAACTAATTTAACAAAATAACTTAAATATTAAAGGTTAATGATGCTTATGTAGACTTTGAATCAAGATAGTATGATTTGACGAAGTTATGCAACTTTACTCTATGATTGGCAAATATCAGGGAATTAGAAAAAAGATAGCTATGCTTTTCTCTGTGTCTATCTGCAAGTCTGTGCCAGTGTGCCTTTTTAATAATGTGATGCCATGAGGTGTATGTGTTTAATATTTTAACTCTTGCTAATGGCTCGATAGTTTATGCATAGTCAGAACCTAGAGTGGAGTTATGATTGCATCATGTTGATTTGAAGCTGGAATTGAACTTTTCATTTGCTTGTTCAGTGCTATGCTTACAGATTCTCATTCATTTCACAGACAGCCAGGTCTGCCATTCCAAGCTTTTTTAGAATCACAACATATCACATTAGTTTAATGATATTTTTCTTTACCTGCTGAGCTATGTGAATGCATTCTCAAACTCTAACCTGTCTCTTAAAGCCCAGAATAAGAGGCAACAACCTAATATCTCACTTTATCCATATTCTTTTGCCAAAATTAACTTTTTGTTCCCATACTAAAGTACTAACTGAGCATCTGTTATTTAAATTATATCTTCTTATATCAATGGGATGTTACAAATATCTAATATCAGAGCTAACGATTCTTATGTTAAGGCAAGGGTGGCCTTATTTTCCAAAACTGAATACAGAGTCCTTAAGATCATGGAGATTTTCATGAAGTAAATGATAGTCAGGTGCACATTGTTTGAAAGGTAGACTAAAGCCAGATTGCAGAGCCATTGCAAGTAGCTCAAGACTATAATTTTAATTTAAGTATCATTTTGAGAATGCTCATTTTTGTATATCTATCTTGTAAGATAATGAAAGGATCCTGGAGAGGAAAATCATGTTGAATAAAGACTGCATTAAGCATACTAACACCTAACTTACTGCCTTGCAGGGGAGAGAATAGGGAGGTGCATACTTGTGAGGAGCTATGTTTGTAAATCTTTATGCTGGCAATAAAATACTGAAATCTTAATGCACTTTTGTGCCTGCCTAGCATTTTCTGTCTGAACTCAATAAGAATGTAAATGAAATTGCACATCCTGTGCATAAATAAGTCATACATATATGGGCTTGGAACACAGATATTGAAGTGATCAAAAAAGGGAAACTGAGTAAATACATTTATTTTTCACTTATAGGCCTGGAGAAATGTCTTACAGTGCAAATTGTCATCTTTAATGTGGTTTACAGTGACTCGGTGGCTTCCCTAGATGAATGTCAAGTCATGGGAAAAACAAAGTAGCAGTGAAAAAAGAAAGATAACAAACATCTTTGCTTCAACATACTTTACCTTCTATAATGACTGAAAACAGAACTCTGCTGAACAGACTTAAAAAGTAACACCATGAGGATATAACACAGTGTTTGTCTTCTTGACATTGTTACATGTCAAGTTCCAATAATTGTGTCTAAATTCAATTTTCACATATTTATTTATACAAAGAAATGTAGGAACAAGTATACTTTGAAAGTAAAAAAAAAGAAATAAAATATTTTTTCCAACTCAGTTCTATTTAATTGTGGGAAGGTTATTATTCCAACTTTGTTTATGTTTCTGTATATTTAGGAAAAACATTTCTTATATTTTTGTGTATTTAGAAAATAATTTTCTGTTTTATCACATTCATTAAAAACCATCCGTATATAGCCTAATTCTGTTCAATTGCATTTGTATTAACTTGGTGAAAAATGTCACTTATTTTATTTTAATTCCTGATTAACATCATGAACAGCAATGACGTCTTTAAACTTATGATATTCATAAAACATGAAGAGGATTTTAAGTATACCACCCCTTGGAAGGCATTTAGCCTTTGTAGATAATGTTATCTCAAGCTACTGAGTATGCAGAGAGTGTAAAATACCTCTTATTTATTTTGGGCAAGAGGGAGTAAAAGTAAATAAAGCTAGTGTGGAAAACAATACAAAGGTACCTCAAAAGGTTAAAAATGTAAGTAGAATATAAATCAGAAATCCCTCTAGTGGAAATAAATGTGAGGTACAGGGAAGATACATTTGTGTCTCCATGTTTATTTCGGTAGTGGTCACAACAGACTTGATTTAGTATCAGTTCAAATATTCCTTCTCCCATCTCATCTGAATTCTTTTTTTTTTTCTTCTTTCAAATCGATTTTATTCTATTTTGAAACCATAACTAATTTCTTCTCCTATTATACAAGTCATGTGTAGGTAGCATCAGATACTCTGAGGTCATGGATATCTAGGCCATTTTATTTGTTTATTTTTAAACTTATTAATAACTTATACAATTATAAACAATATACCATTATCATAATCTTCTCTTACAATGCTCACTTTTCTCTTTCCCAAACCACTTCTTCCCAACTGGTCTCTTTTTTTTTTTTTTTTTAATTTTGATGGCATCATTTGTTTTCCTCATATTATTCAAATCATCAGCACCTAAGAAGTCATGAATGTTAAGAACACTTTGTGTTTGGAAGGCAGCATTGCTAGTGTTCCTCTGCTTTATTTGGCCTTTGCAATCTTTGTACCACCTCTTCTGCAATCAGCCTTGAGTCTTGGAGCCTGTGATAGAGATGTATGATTTAGTAGTGAACACTCCAGTGTCACTTCTCAGCACTTTGGTGAGATTTTAGTCACACCAGTGGTCATCACCTTCTAAAAAGATTGACTGCTCTAACCAATAGCAAGCATATTATTAATAAATATACAGAAACAAAAGCATTTTGAGGGAAGTTTAGAAGGTATAGTATAGTCCATTTAGCCAGGCAACAGAAGTAGTTCACACTCCTGACTAGGATTTATCAACTCCCCAGCCATAAGCTTTGGATTAGGTATTCAGTACCAGGTAGGAATTCCCTCTTGTGGAGCAAGCCTCAAGTCCAATCTGAGAGCACGTGATTTCTTCCAAAGAGACATGCCACTATTGCACCAGTTGGAATATTTGGCCTGATTAGCCAGCAATAGAGCTTGCAGGGTCCACTGCTGGTTAACACACTTGATGACTTTTCTCCCCCAACAGGTTGCAAAGGTCTTTCCAGCATCCTGACAACTACTCAACAGTGAGGAAGCCTCTGGCTTAGTTCCAGTTTCATTGCTCATTAATTTACAGCCAAAGCCTGTAATGTCTTCAGTAATAGGGTCTTCTGGTGGGCAACTAAGAGCCCTTGAAATAGCCTGTAATACTTTGAAGGCATTGGAGGCCTCCCTGGCTGGAAGATATTCCAACCTTTGCACTAAAATTTTCTAATAACAATCTAAGACATCTGGGTACAAGATTATCCACTTCCATAAGATACTTCTGCTCAATCACTTTTTTAAAGGTTATATTGTTTGAGAACTTCTTATAAAACATGCATACTATAAAAACATAAGCAAAACTTTTAAAATAAATATTGAAAACTTAACAATAAAGAGTTATATAAGCACAATGTTCAAAATATCTGACTGCAAATTTCATTAAAATATGTTTGGAACAGATATTGCCCATCACTTGTTATTAGAGTATCATAAAGTAAAACAGTGAATGGCCACAGCGTGTTTCCTACAACAGCTAAAATTCAAAGGATTCTTACCATAACCGATGTTGCCAAGTCTTTACACACAAAAAAATATGATTTTCATTCAGTTCTATTGGAGTTGCAAGGTATTACACCATTTGGAGGGAGGGCATCTTTTGAATATATGAATAAAGCAAAATATAGTTTTAGCATACATTCAAGTTGCTTTAACATAAATATGTACATAAAATTCATCATATATACTTTATGGTAGCCATAAAGTCTACAACAGATAGCAATCAACAGCTGACTCGACACGTCAGTGAGTAAAAGTGTGAGATATCCATATGAAAGAATATCAGTGAACAGTAAGAAGAACTCCCAATCAAGCCTCTTAATCATATTCATCAATTTGGATATATATTGCTGGTTAAATTTTCCCTGACTGAAGAGACTGTATGTGATATAATTCCAATTATCTGGCATTCTGAAAATAGAAGACACATACTGAAACATATTACAGAGCAATACTTACGAAGAGTTGCAAGAAAAGGGAGGGTTAAGTAGATGAGACATGAAGATATTTTGGGTTGGTGACACTGTTCTGCAGAATTCAGTGACTAGGTGTATAAGCTTATTCACATCAGAAAAATCTGTTAAGTCTTTAGCCAAGAAGTGGACCTTACATGACAGAAATTAAATAATTCAGGAAACAGTACAACTGGTGTTTTATGCATATTGCGAAAAAGTCATTTAAATATATCACAAACATCTGACAACTTTTTCTGTGTAATATTTGAAATTTAATGACCCATCAATTATAATACAGAAACGGTAAAAGCACTTTTGTTTTTATTTTTATTGAGATTGACACATTGAGAATAGTTTCACTGTGTATTTGCATTTTACATAGTACTGTGATACATAAGGATGCTTTAACACAATTGAATATTGCACATTGAGTATATCCCTGTACCCTTCGTTCCTTAATTTAGTTATTCTGACTAGTGCTGTAATAACTATGGTGCACATATCTCTGTGTGGTTCTGACTTGTAATCTTTTGGGTAAATATTCAGGACCAGTATGGTTCATTCAAATGGATGATCTATTTTTCTATTTCAGTTTTTCTTTGTCCTTTTCTTTTAGGAATCTTCTATACTATTTCACTAGCTCTTGTAGTGGCTGGACCAGTTTACATTCCCCCTGGAGTATATAAAGGTTACTTTTTGTCTACATTTTTTGTTTTTGCTTCCTAATTTTTAAAGTATTAGTTATGCACACAGTGTACACAGTCTTGTTGGTACCATAGTTAGCCTCCTCCCTGTACTTCCCCCTCAGCAGGGACCCGCCTCATTGCGGATTATGGGTCATACATTGTGGGGTTAACCATCAGTTATGGGGAGGAGGCAATGTCTCTGTGCATAATGACCCAATGGATGGCTCTAACATTCTTTCTTTCCTTGTTTTTTTTTTTTTTTTGGTCTTTATTCTTGCTAGAATTTATTGCTGTTTACTTTCTTGATTATTGCATTTTGGAGATACAATCTTGACTAGAGTGAGATGAAACCTCAGTATTATTTTAATTGGCATTATTCTGATGGCTAGTGAGGTTAAGCCTTTTTTATATGTGGATTGCATACTTGCATTTTATTTTTTGAGAACTGTTATTTCCTTAGTACATCAATTAACTGTGATTTTTAACTTCGTGTTCTTTGGCTTAGTTTTGTTTCCCTATTTCAGTGTACAGTCTTATTTCATAGACTGTATTTTCACTCAATTCACACTTTCTTTTGCTTTGTAGAATGTTCTTAATTTAGCATGGTCCCACAGTCAGGTGTTGGCATAATTTCTGTAGTAAAAATATTCCTATTTAGAAAGTCCTTCACTCTGCCTTGAAGTATTGTCTCTATTTGTTTCTTCAAAAAGTTCCAGTATTAAGATCTTTGTTTCATTTTGGAATTGTTTTTGTATAGTATAAAGGAAGAAATGTGGATCTAGTTTCATTCATGTACATGTGAAGATCTGAAGAATTTTAATTGAAGTGGCAGAGAAGTGCAGTTTTCAGTCATTTAAAAATAAATGGAGGACTACAGGGGTGACTCGGCAGTTTCTGATTGTAAAGGCTAAGGGTCTGGATTTGATTCCCCAATACCAAGAAAAAGCCAGTTGTACAAAGTGGCACATCCATTTGGAGTTTGCTTGCAGTAGCTGAAGGCCCTAGTGCATTCTTTCTCTCTTTCTCCTTGCAAATCAGTAAATAAAATTCAAATATTAAAAATAAATGCAGTTCTTAAGACCGATGGCTAAGTAAACCCTGTGCTATACTCATAAAATAGGATTTTTTGTAGGATGATAAAGGGGCCCTGCAGTGCATCTACACTGTACTGCATAGTTAAATAAATGTATGATAGATGATGGAAACCAACTCTAATGTTTTCTTAGAGGTTGACAGACAATCAAAATAATGAAGCTAGAAAAATCTGTCTCATAATGGGTTAAAGTTAGAGACACTAGTAATACCACATATTTACCTTAATGTAGGAACTAGTCTTTATCTTTTAAAAAATACACATTGTTGTATATTTACATGTATCTGGATATGTGCTATTATAGATTCACATATTATTATAGAAATTACAAACTCACACACGCACACGCACATGCACACACACACACACACACACGCACACATAATCTTTCAGCTGAGAGGACTTGAATCTGGAAACATCTCTACCATAGTAACAATAATTTTTGTTACTAATATTGGGACCTCATTTCTTTGTATCTAATCCAATTCTCTATGAAGAAGAACTAAGACTCTTTAGTGACAGTGCATGATTCATGTTTTAAATAGCATTACAAAAGAAACTTAAAACATTTGGCAGTTCCAAAATGAAGGAAGTCATGAGATAAACAACCCTCCCCACCAATGTTATCCAGCTTTCAATATAAAAAGAAAAAAAAAACTGTATAATAACTTTGGATAATAGTGTTCTATACTGATTTTAATTTAACTATGTGAGTGAATACTCATTTTTCATATCATATTACTTAGGAAAGGAGTCCACTTTGATGGCTTCCATCCAACGATTTTTATCCTCAAAACTACATTTAATACCAACATTTTCTGAAATTTCCTAATAACAAAGTTTCCTGTATAACATATAAGGGCATAGAAATAAAAATCCCACTTTATGTCTATTTTAACAGTTATATTAGTTCTTATGAAATATTGACTTAGTTATTTCAAATGATCTTGTTCCAGTGTATATTTATTTTTCTTGTTTGTACAATTACGTTATCATTGTTGTTCTGAGTCTTACACAATAGCCTCAAGGAAACTGTTAAGAGGTTAATTAACCAGTTGTTTTAGAAGTTAATAAATTAATTTTCCAGCAACTTTTTTTCACTAAGTAAATCACCTGTGGATTTAACACCCAAATAGTATTACTACTAGTACATTTTAACTGTCTATAAAAAGTTTTATATTCAAAGAAAATTTTACCCCTCATAAAAGCAAAAGTCAAATCCATTTATTAAACAACTTCACTACATAGACACTTACTCAAAGGTCATAAACTTATGCTTGGGTACTGCAAAGAAAATTAACCATGGGATATTTTACAATGCTGCTTTCTGCTTCTTTTCTCTTGGCATTAGAAGCAGAGTTGGGACATATACTAAGTACAGCTTAAGTACAGAACAAGAAAGTTCAATTTAATCTGGAGTGAATTCTAGTAGCTCTTGTCTATTGCTCTTACTTAAGGGTCTACAAGTGTAATATGAGGTAATATTACAAATAATTTAATCTCTATGGTTATTAAATATTTGTACTATTTTAGTTCATAGAAGACAATTGATTTACTGTGAACATAATGTAAATGTGTTCTCATCAGACCTTTTTATTGCCCCAGATACTAATCGTTGTTGGAAACAGTTTTTCTTCTTTTCCCTGCACTCATCCTGGGCTTCAGTTAGCAGCATTTTTCCTCATAGTTCTGGATAGGCATTCTCAGTGGATCCTTCTTGGGGTTTCAAATGACTTCCATTTGTCTTTTGATATCCCATCCAATTATTGCTTGTTACATACAGCTCAGAATACTCCTTTTTTTTTTTCTCCTTGCAAACTTTCAGGAATGAAGAACTTATGACATGGTAAGATGACATCATCCATCTGAGGAAGTTTGAAATTAAGAAGTATATTTCTCAACTTCAACAAAAAGAGACTGAATCGTTATGTCCTGCCATTGTTACAAATTCACTTCCTTCAAGTGGTTTTCTCTCACAATAGTAGTCTGGAAACAAATTTTCTTCCACAGAAGTTTGGAAGTCTTATCGATTCTTTTTTCTTTTCTTTCCAGGTAGGGTTTCACTCTAGCCCTGGTTAAACTGGAATTCACTATGCCATCTCAGGGTGGCCTTGAACTCACAGAAATTCTCCTATGTCTGCCCCCAGAGTGCGAGGATTAAAGGCATGCCCCACCATGCCCAGCTGGAAGTCTTTTTTGGGGGGTGGGGTGGGGGTGGCACATGGATTTCTTTTATTGATTAGACGGTACAGATGATACATGTTTGTGCTTCAGGACTTCTAAACACTGAAATTCTGAGTTCAAGGTAAACAAGTTTCAAGACAGACTAGCTTTAAAAAAAAAAAAAGATCCTTTTGATAAATTATTTATATAAATAACAGAAAGGAAAACCCAAATGTTCGACAAACAAGGTCCTGAAGCGTAAGCACTGCGTGATGGGGGGAGGAGACAATGAGCTTCACAGGCGAAATAAACCGAGCATGCTCCTGTGGTTCTGTCCGAAGGAGAGAAGACTGCTGAAGGAGAGAAGCGCAACAGGACAGGGACCTGAAAACCAATCTGCGTGCGAAGGGAGATGCCAGAGCCAGGAGGGGAGAAGGCGGGATGCACCCCCTGGGCAGGCCAGGAGGGAGGAACGTAGCCTCAGACACGGTATGCGGGGAGGGCTGGGCAAGGGACATGGTTTGTGACTTCCACTGTCACGTTTCATGACGACAGCAGCAGAACAGGTGGTGTGCTCACTCCCGGAGATCAGGGAACTGCTGCGTCCTGAGGATGAGACATCCTTCCAGCCTTGGCTTCTTTAATTTTTGCTTTACAGCTATGACTTACACAGCTTTTACAGAGAATAAAACGATTTCCTCTTACAAGCACAACGATATGTGACTGCGCACTATGCAAAATAAAGAATTGTGGCGTACTGGAAACTGAGGGTAATCTGACACAATGCTGCTTGCAGAGCGAGGACGTGGTCAGCAGGACTCTGTCCTTCAAGCTTGCTACAGCAAAGTGCCTTCTGACCAAAGTCCCAGAACCCACCTGCTCTAGTTGATTACTGACCTTTGACCTCTACCCTAGGCTGTTTGGAGTGATGCCTGGGTGAGGAGAGGGTCAAGCCTAATTGTTCTCCAGGGGTGTTCAGGGATAAAGTAAGAGCCTAGACATGGTGACGGGCTGCAGGACATCACCAGGGGTCACAGTACAATGAACACTGCTTGGGGGAGCAGACCCAGACTGTGGGGGGAACACTCACTAGCACCCAGTCTGGTTTCACATACATATACCTAACCCTTCTCCAAGCTGCAATACCAGGGCACAAGCCAGTGGGGCAAGAAAAGAAGTCCATTCCACCCCAGCTTCCTGGAGTCACTGTCACTTCTCAACTTACGTTGAAAGGGTAGAAACTGGCCAGAAGATAACAGTTTACTCCTCAGTTGACGAACGGGCACCTTATGATTCCCAAGAAGAGAAACAACCCCAAACAAGCTTTGAAAAACACCCAAACATCTACCTTTCCATACTCAAGCATTGTACATTTTTGATTTTTGTTATCTTTTTCTGAAGATAATAAGATGAGATTATTGAGAAGAAAAGAGTATGATTTGGCACTTTTGGCAGATGTTTATATTGCTGTTGGGCTCTCATAAGAGTTGACAGAGTGAAAACATGACTCTGTGTGCCTAGGGACTGTTCTGAGAGGCATTAATATATGGGAAAGAAGAGACTCATGGAAGGCACATTAACGTATTTAAAACTTTTGGTTCACCTTCTCCAGGGGAATGATTTGATTTATGGACTTTATCTGTATCCCATATTCTCAAATTATAATGTTTTATGTACTTCCCAAATAGACTTATATTTTAAATTATGTTTCGAAATTGCCGAGTCCTTAAATTTTGCTTGTTTTATGATTGTATCATGTTTGGGCATTTATAAATGCACACATTTTCTGAAAATTATGAGAATTTGTAACACATGTATAATATGTATTGATAAAGCCAGAGTGATTAGCATTTTTATCTCCTCAAACATTCGACACTGCTATGTACAGCAACCTTTATATAATTCTAGCTTGGGAAATGTATCCTAAGGTATTATAGACTACATTTACCTAACTTGCTAGAAAACATTGAAACAAATTCTTCTGTCTGTGTTTTGGCACTGGTTATCTAACCTCTTTTAGCTTGCTCTTCCTCATATACCTCCCCACCTATAGCAAACACAATAATACCCATATTTTGAAACAAGCTAGATTTTGGTCTACAACGTAGCATGCATGTGCACATTTGTCTTTATGTGCCTGGGGGGGCTGCAGGTAAAAGGTTTTCCTGTTTGCAACCATATATCATTTTCAAATATTTTTTTTTTTCTTCTCAGGCATGGATTCTTGGTACCCCTATTCTTCATTAAGCAGTATTTTAACCATTACTTTCTTTTTCTGCCAAACTCAGGTGCAATATTGTGATATTTTAACTCTCCTGAATATAAACATTTGTGAGAAAACAAAAAATTCTCATTCAGAAAGCTCATATATTTTTTTTTTTGCTAAGCCTAGCTAAATTTCAAACTGACTTGTATCCTGAATTGACACAATTAAAATGTATACATCTATTTAAGAAAATATGGAAAAATTCATACTGTGCTTAATTCATGTTCTGAGAGTCAGTCTCCAGACAGTCAGTGTGTCTAGTGCCAGAAGGTGCTACATGGGAGACTGGGGGAAATGACCAATATCTGTCCAAGCAACTCATGGTCTAACCTACTTAGCAGCAAATAACGTGTTGTGATGCCCACATGTTCTGAAGTGCTTTGAAATTAATAACTATGGTATTTGATAGTTATAGTTATCATGTGTCATAAGACAAAATTTTTGTTGGAATTAAGATTCTGCCTAGAATCCCAAGATTTGTAAATTTGCAAATATTAAAAGGGGAATATGGACTCAGGGTTTTTATGCCTATAAATTCTGAGGATTCAACCAATTTATAAAGAAGCCTTCCAAGGCAATTGAAAAGTAATTGGGGCACATTCTCTTTTCTAAAATTAAAGAACTACAAATCAGTTCTACACCCTGACTGATCATTTTATACCATTAATTTTCTGCAAGCATATGTTAAGATTTCAATTTTTCTGATATTATTCTCTAATATTGAATATGCTGCTGAGTTTTAATTTTAGGGAATGCTTTATATAATAAATCACAATTTAATTATTGTAGAGATTCTTTTAAATCCTCATGGATTGAGAAAGTATACCTGATTAGCAAAATTTAGATGTTCTGCCTTTTTATACATAGCTAAATGTAGCAATATACAATTGTGTATAGAAATAGGAACAGGGATGATCCTGGTGGTTGGAAACCATCTCACTTGTGTCAATAAACAAGCACATGTTCCCCTAAATTATATCCCACTCATTGTTTTTCTGTTACTCACTAATAACATTACAGGGAAAGAACAGAGCTATTAAAAGATGATGAGTGAATGTGAAGTAAATAATTATAAAACTTTGGTGGAATGCATTACATGACTCACCCTTGTACTTTTATACAACCTATGGGGTATGTTTATTTATTTGTAATCTTTCATTTAGAAATGTGTGTTCATATGAACAACTTTTAATAAAAACTGATTTCATAAGATAAAGAATTTAATTATATATTATGCACAACAAATACAATTAATAAAGTTTTAACATATCTTTAGTAACACAGAAAGTAAAAGAAACTTGAAACAAGTGTCCCTGGTACAGTGTTTTCTACCAAACTCAAGGCCCTTATTTCAGTCTTTTCTACCTCAAAAAAGAAACAGAATAGAATGGATAATCATTTGTTATTAATACTGACTTATTATATAGGATAAAACTTGAGAAGATTTTTCATATATATAGCAATGTTTCAAAAATAATACATAGCCTATGAATAACTTCATTTTTAATCAAAGCATTGTGAAAATTGAAAAAAATCATGTATTGAACAACTCTTCCAACAAATGTACCCCAGAAAAAATAAAAAGTAACTACCTTTTCTTCAGTCTCACAAATGAAGAAAAGGCATAGTTATTCTATTGTTGAGCTTTGTAAGTAAGATAAGGCTCATCTTTTTCTCTTGCCATATGTAATGTTTTAATTTGCTTATTTATTTATGTTGTTTATTTCCACTAAAATGAATCCATCTCTTTCTAATCAATTCTACCTCATTGTTCAACCCACATTATTCTAAATATGTTTTCAAATACATAATTGCCAATGTGGATGTAATTCAACTGAGTCATTAGATGATGAATTTCATAAAACAACAGAAATATTTAGTATTCATAGTTCCACTATAACAATCTGCTACATTTACTTTGTAATTACCATCTGCTGGACCTGATGTGGTAGAATCATATCAATGACACCTAGGGGATGCTTATAATTAGCAGTGATGTAAGTAGTTGTTGTAAGTGGTGTATCACATCCATATTCAGGACAATTCTGAAATGTTGAAATGTTATGATTGAACATAAGAAATGTTCAAGTAAGAGATTTCACCAATAGCTATTATCTGATAGTTTGTTGTCTTTAAGACTTTAAAAATGTGTTTCTATATATTAAAATCTATGAACATCTTTAAATAAACCATTAATATTAAACATTTTTGAATCAAGAATATTTTGCTGTCGTCACTGGTTATACACTGAAGACATAAAACTAAAAAAAAAAAAAAAATCCTTATTGTCAAGGTGTTCATATCTTTGTAGAATGTAGATCATGTCCTCAGTATGACAGTATTTATACTACAATAATGTAGTTTGACACATAGTGAAGTTTAATATCAACAAATTTTTTTCTAAAGATATCTCCGTAAAAGGTATTGACTTGGTTAATTTTATCTACAACTATGGAAAAGCTATGAGGTCAAGATGATTGCTCAAACAACAATCCATGTGTTGTTGTGATGGTACATTATAGGTAAGATTAATATTCGTCATCATTAGATAATGAAATACATTTATGGTTGCAGTCAGCTCCATGTTGCTGGAATGAGCATCCAGTCAGACACAATTTAGGAGAGGAAGGGTTTATTTCAGTTTACAGATCCAGGAGAAGCTCTGTAAATGGAGGAAAAAGCAGGTTACATCCATAGATCCAAGCAGGAAGAAATAACTGTACCAAGCCAATACCAACACCAGCAAGACAAACCTTTGGGCTTAATTTCTGACCTGCCCCAAACATGTCTAAGGGCTGAACTTTTAAGATCTACCCCTGGTGACACTTCTCCCATCTGGACAGCTGGAGTCTCAAGTTACAAGCTTAATTTAAATAAAACACCAGACTCTATTGGGTCATAGATTTTCATTATCATGTTTAAACTATACATTTATATATAGACATTTGTGAATTAAGAACATTGTCCTTCTGACATAAACTAACTGCTGCATTCATGAGCACACAGAGATCACAGAAATCTACACTAAGTAAGGCCCTCAGTGGAATGGGGATTGTAAAGGGAGGATATAACCAATTTATGGTATATCCATACATTCAAATTCCCAACAAAAATATAAATAAAAAAAAATCCTCAGGAACAGGATACATCTCATGAAGGACAATGCCAAAGAATTTACCATTTTAATCAGTTAGCCAAATCACCCCAGAGTCTCTACTTATTTCATTACCTATGGTTATAATTTTTATCTTTGTATATTATCTTCCTTATTTCAGGAACTTTTACTTAAATAAGATCCAAGTATATATGATACTCCTTCAGTGTGGTCCCACAGGTATGGTTTCTCTCAATATAAAATCTTATGAACAGAAGAAATATCATGTCTTGATTGATGGCTCAGACATTAAGGTGCTTGCCTGAAAAGCCTATGGAACCAGGTTTCATTCTCCAGTGCCAGTGTAAAACCAGATCAGAAAACGGCACATACATCTGGAGTTTTGTTCCAGCAGCTAGAGGACCTGGTGCACCCATTCTCTCTGTCTTTCTTCTCTCTACTTCTCTCTGCTTACAAATAAGTAAATAATTTTTTTTAAATATTGTATCTGCATCTTAAACATACAACACACACAAGCATACCAGTCATAGCGTAACTACAAGAGATATGTCAGTCACTTTGGAAGTGGGGTTGAACATTGCTAGTAAGTAGCTGTCATTGCCCCATTGCAGTGATGACACCCAGGATGTGCATATCTGCTAACAGTTCCTTGATCAATGTTCATTCCTCCTGTTAGAGAACAAATCTTTACAGAACTCAAGTATGGCCTCTGAAGCTTATCTTTGCTTTATAAGTCAAACTGAATTCTATGTATATGAAATAGTCAAAGTTCACAGGTTAATGTATATAGTATTTTGTTCTGCCTTTAATATATATGAGGTCCAGAAGCATATTATTATCACTATTGCTTAGTTTGAAGTGTAAAATGCCTTTAATTTTTTTAATGAACTTCCTGTAATAAATTATACTCTACTCCAATAATCCAAGGCTCTCTTGCAATGAACTCCATATTTATTAGTTGCCTTTTTTTGGTCAAAGAAAGCCTAAACAATATTTTGTCTTATGTCTTAAAAGCTAGATGTGTTTTGTCACACAAGTGTTTCTAAGAGTCACATTTTAACATTATTAAGACAAAAGCTCTACAGGACTGCTAAGAGAACACAAAAAGCAGAAGGCAGTATCTCCATCAGTTTCTGCATTTGGCCTCAGAGAAAGATGGTGTTTTCTTCTTTGTTTCAAATATATTTTATTTTTCTGTGTGTTTTAATTGGAAAGGAGTAGATAGTATCCCATATTCCATGTCAGCCTGAGCTAATGGGAGACCCTGCCTTGAAACACTCCCCCCAAAAAAGGAAGGAAGGGATGAGGATACTTAATAGGTTGATATTGTATATATGTAATTACAATGATTGTAATGGGGAGGTAATATGATGGAGAATGGAATTTCAAATGGGAAAGTGTGGGGGTGGGGAGGGAAGGAATTACCATGGGATATATTTTATAATCATGGAAAATGTTAATAAAAATTTAAAAAAATAAAAAGGAAAGAAAATGGTGAACATTGATATTGCTCCAACATTTGCAGTCTTATTATTTGTTCTTAAATGTGTTTATTTATTTGCAATAAGGAAACAAAAGAAAAGTAAAGAAAAAGAAAAAGAGAAAATAAAAGCCAGCTACCCAGGGCTTCCAGCCACTGCAAATGAACTCCAGATGCCCATGTTGCAGGGATTTCTCTGGAATGTTACTCCAACACAAATAAAAGTAGAAGAGATAAGTTTATTTACCTAGGAACTGAAACTGGGGTCATTCCCAAAGAAACAACAGCCAGAAGTTCAGTCTTCACTTTCATTTTATATTCTAGCAGCAAGTAGCAAGAAGAAGTTGGGTCTTCACAACAGAAATCATGTACTAGAATTCAACAGTTAGCAAGTGACCTCTTCTGCCTCATTCCCTCCTTTTCACTGTCACAATACCTTATGCTCTTATTCTGAAGAGTTTGGTTAGTAGTCCTGGTGAATCACCTGTAGCTTTGTTGCTTACATTCTGGTTTGGATAAAACTGGATAGAGTGTTTAGGATGCATGGTCCTATTAGGAGCCCCAACACTACTACTATAAAGGGCTCCACTAAAGGGGCAAATCAGGGTCCCTGTGTAGTCCACATTTTCCTCCATTGGCCTTCATTTGTACTTTTTCTCTTAATTCTTTGTGTGTGTGTGTTTTAATTTTTATTAACATTTTCCATGATTATAAAAAAAATCCCATGCTAATACCCTCCTTCTCCCCCCACCTTCCCCTTTCAAATTCCATTCTCCATCATATTACCTCCCCATCTCAATCATTGTACTTACATATATACAATACCAACCTATTATGTATCCTCCTCCCTTCCTTTCTCTTCCCTTTATATCTCCTTTTTAACCTACTGGTCTCTGCTACTAAGTATTTTCCTTCTCATGCAGAAGCCCAATCATCTGTAGCTAGGATCCACATATGAGGGAGAACATGTGGCACTTGGCTTTCTGGGCCTGGGTTACCTCACTTACTATAATCCTTTCCAGATCCATCCATTTTTCTGCAAATTTCATAACTTCATTTTTCTTTACCGCTGAGTAGAACTCCATTGTATAAATGTGCCACATCTTCATTATCCACTCATCAGTTGAGGAACATCTAGGCTGGTTCCATTTCCCAGCTATTATAAATTGAGCAGCAATAAACATGGTAGAGCATGTACTTTTAAGGAAATGAGATGATTCCTTCAGATATACTCCTAGGAGTGCTATATCTGGGTCATATGGTAGATCAATCTTTAGCTGTTTTAGGAACTTCCACACTGATTTCCACAATGGCTGGACCAGATTGCATTCCCACGAGCAGTGTAGAAGGCTTCCTCTTTTTCCACATCCCTGCCAACATTTATGATCTTTTGTTTTCTTGATGGTGGCCAATCTGACAGGAGTGAGATGGAATCTCAATGTAGTTTTAATCTGCATTTCCCTGATGACTAGTGACGTAGAACATTTTTTTAGATGCTTATATGCCATTCGTATTTTTTTCCTTTGACAATGCTTTCTAGTACTCTTTTAGCATTTTCTTGTGCCACCCAAACTGACTAGAATAAAAGCAGCACTCCTCACTTAGAACCATACATATACCCTACTTTTCAGCAGTAGTCAAATCTAACCCCCTACAGTTTTGGGTAATCATTGTTGCCAATGAGTCCATCTGATTTTGAAGAGTGACTATCCTCTCTTGAAAAACAATAGATTAGTCTTCCTTGATCTGTCTGGGTAGAGAGTTGGATATGGTGAACTTGTTGGAAGTCTATTGTGGTGGCACCAGTGGTCACAGATCCCATCAGAGCTATTTGTAGCAAGTCTGGTAACAGCACAGGAGTGCTCTTCTTCCTTGATCTTGAGGGGTACAAGTATTGTTGGATTTTGTCTCCCAGGGGTATATACAAATCAGGGACCAGAAACATTAGTCTGTAATTCTCTCCTGGATGGCAGGAGTAAATACCTTTGGGACAAGAGAAGTATGTGCCAGTGGGTCCATAGCTCCTTTGGTTACCCAGGTACAGTCCATTACATTTCCCACACTTTGGGCTTCTCCTATGTGTTGTTAGTTAGGCTTCCGTTAGTCATTCCCACCCCAGTATAGGTGGCTAGATTCACACATAAGCATACCCAGCAATCTTTTCCAGGGATGTATCAGCTAGATTAAGAAGCTCATGGCTAGCATTTACCAAGGACAACATTTTGAGAAGCAAAACATTGGAAACAAATTGGTTGACTTTTTCCTCTCCAGGGACTGGGTTAGGGACCCAGGGGTTGTCTAAGGTTGTCTAACTTTGCTTACTGGAAGGAACACCTCTTGGTTGATAACTGATATATGGAGGGTTATCAGTAGGGATCAGACCATTTAGAATCCCAACTCAAGTACACAAGTGCCCCATGTAATGGGATCACTCAAATTTAGATGTATTTGAACCCCTCCTTGGTTATCTAAAGGCAGGTATTTTATCTTTGTTATTCCTTGCCCAGAGGTTAGTCTCAAGGTGGATTTTTTTCTGGCAAAATCAACATAAACCCAGCATTTAAGATGGGCCAAAGAATTTTCCCTACAATCATCACCTTCCTGGTGAACCCCTCACCTACAGACAGCTAAAAATGAACTTTTATAAAAGTACCTTGAGTAACCAGTGTCTCTGCACCATTGGTCTGTAGCCTTCACAGAAGGGGAACTATAACCCACACACCATCTGAAAGTGACAATGCACACTTCATCTTTTGGGCCCTCAACAAGATTCATGGGGTTATTTTTCAGCTCTCCTATGAGCCCCCAGGAATTTGAACATAATCCTTAATGTTAGGCATGTGCCATTTTCTGCAGGAGGCACCATCACCATCAAACCCAGCATCATGATTATCAGGGGCTCTATTCTGCTCTTCATCTTGGTTTTCCACCCTGGAGATTCATAACTGCAAAGGATTCTTAGGGTCTGCTGTCCATACCCAGGTCTTGTCCACACAGGAGGCCACCTCCAAATGGGAGAGATGAATCAATGGCTTTATACCTGCAATTTTAAAATCTGAGAGAGTGTTGACCATAACTTGATAAGGTCCTATTTTGAGTCTAACACATACTGGGACCTTTACCCAAACCCAGTTCCCTGGGATCTAGGGATATGTGTGTATGTGGGTTGGGGGTGTTCCTGAGCCATGAAAGGAGAGGGTAAATTTAGGTGTTGGGCAGTTCTCTGTGAAGTGTTAGCCAAGTCCTTCAAGAACTACTGGAGGTGGGTGTGTCCATACTCTCAGAGGTCCTCTGAGTCCTTTGGGAGTTGGAGGTGGGCATCCAAGCACAATCTCAGAAGGGGTGCATCCACTATTACAGGGAGGACAACACACCCTAAACAAGTGGCAGAATCTCTGACCAAGGGAGGCCTATTTCTTTTTAAGACTTGTCCATTATTTTCAAAGTCCTATTTATTCATTCAAGTAATCCTGAAGACTGGGGTTGGTACAATGTGCATAAGTTCCAAGTTAATCATACTGCCTTGGACATCTGTTGGACTATCTTCCTGAAAAAAGATTGTTCCTTATCTGACTCTACTCACTGGACTCCAACAAGTAGAAGAACCTCTCTGGTCAGAAAGCAGGACACTTCTTGCACCTTTTCCATGTTGGTCATGGAGAATGCATCCAATCTGAAAAGGTGCATGCTTTAACTAACAGATATTGGTACCCTATGCTGGGGTGGAGGTAATTAAAGTTCATTACTTGATGTTAAAATGGGTAGTACCCTTGATTTTGTGTCAGCATTGGAGGATGGGTGCCTGTGTGTGATTGTCCCATGCATATTGTATGCAAGCTTTGCTACCTTGTTGAGCCAGTGATGGCAACCTCAGGAACAACAAATATTTATTTCTGTAATAAATCTTGTGGAGAAGTTTTTTTTTTTTTTTTTTTTTTTTCTAAATGAGTTGCTTCACGGGCTTGCCAGACTAGACCGAGTGCTGTTGCCTCTGGAACTGTTAGTTTCCCGTTGGTGGTAACTAACCCGCTCTCCAGATTTTCAGTGGCCTCTTCATTGCTTGCTTTTTTTTTTTTTTTTTTTAATCTTTTTCTGGTTTATATGAGGCAGACGTTGTGACCATGGGGAATGTAAAGCATATCTTCTCAGTATGTCTTCCCGGGGGGATGCTTATTTAGCTGTTTGATCCATCTGTTGGTTTCCTTGACTTATCTGATCTCAGTTCTTCATGTGTGCTTGGCAATGCGATACTGTCACATCTCAGGGAACTCAGACTGCACCTCAATGGTCTCTGTGTTTGATTTCTCAAAATAAATAGCCCCATATATGTACAGGCAACTGAAGGCATATCAAGAGGCAGTGTAGATGTCATCTCACTTTCCCTTTGCAAGGAGGAGTACATGCGTCAGTGCATGGAGCTCAGTTCTGTGGGCTGACCAGTGACTGGGCAGTCAGCCTTCTCCAGCAACTTGCCCCTCAGGGATCACCGCAAACCTAGTGTGGTATTCTCCTAGTTGTAGGCTTCAGCTCCCATCAGTGAAAAGCTCTTAATTAGGGAGTCTTTTAGGTCTGGCCACAAGGAGAAAATTTCTTTAATAACTTCTCCACAACCATGAAGTGGCTCTCCCTTCTCTTCAAGTAAGAATGTGGCCAGGTTTAGGGCCCTTGTGGCTTCTGTCCATACACAGGGATCCCCCCCCCAACATAGTCTGATATCAAGCCACTCACTCATAATCCAGCTGTTGGCTTTCCCATTTAACAAAGAAGTGACCTGGTGAAGTACTTGACAGTGATGTTTTGTCCTAGAGTGTTTGTCTGCCTCTTACTAGCACTATTGTGACCAAGAAGGCCCAGAGGCAAAGCAGACATCCAATGGCCATTGGTTCCAGTCTTTTTGACAAATATGCCACTGTTTTATTTCATGGTCCCAGTGACTGGGTTAGGGCTCAATTTTCCCTTCTTCATGTTCCTACAGAACAAAGGGACATGTAACTTCTGGGAGTGCCAGTGCAGGAGCCTCACTTCTTCTTTTCCAAGTTTCAATGGGTTTCGAGCAGATTCTTGCAGGGCACTGTGTACAGGCTTAGCAATGGCAGAGATGTTTGGGATCCAAAGCCAACAGCCCAGCTCCCCCCAAGAACACTCTGAGTTGTCTCTTAGTTCTGGGGCAAAGATATCAAATAATCAGCCACTTTCTGTCTTCTTCCAATCTTCTCAGCCCTCAGTTGAGGTCGTTCCAGGCAGGTGACCTTATCCACAGATTTGGGCCTTTTTTCTGGAAATCTTTTCATGTTACTTTTGCAGGAAGCACAAGTTCTGTGCTGCCTTCTTCATAGATCTCCTTCATGGGAGCTGTTAGCAGCAGGTCCTCGATATACTGCACAATAATGCATCCAGCAGGCTAGCTGGCTATTGTCCAGGTCTCCCTGAACATAGTTGAAGAGCTTTGAATGGCTGCAGAGGCCAGTGAAAGTCAGTTGCCCCTTTGAACCACTTTCTGGATATAGCCATTTGAAGGCAAACAGGGGTTGACTTACTTCTGCCAGCCTCAAGCAGAAGGTTGAGTTCAAGAGTAAGTGTGTAAATAGCAGCTGTAAAAGGTATTAAGCTTAGCAGAGTGTATGGGTTGGGGACATCAGGGTGTTGGGTTTTTATTGCATCATTAACCCTTCATAAGTCTTTAACTGATTGATAATGATTGATTCCTGGCTTATTCACCAGAAGCAAGGGAGTATTCAATTGGAATTTTATCTCCCATAAGACCCATTTGACTTTGAGTCCCATGATCTGAGGGGATATTCCCATATGGGATTATAAGGAAACTGGACATTGCTTCTATTTGACTGAGGCAGTGCCAGGTTTTAAAAAATATTTTCTTTTTATTTATTTGAGAGAGATACAGAAATAGGCAAGGAGAGAGAGAGAGAGAGAGAATGGGCACACCAGGGCCTCCAGCCACTGAAAACAAACTCCAGATGCATGCACCCACTTGTGCATCTGGCTTAACATGGGTCCTTGGGGGTTGAACCTGGGTCATTTGGCTTTGCAGGCAAGCACCTTAACCTCTAAGCCATCTCTCCAGTCTGGTGCCAGGTTTTAATGTCACCACCACTGAAGGGTAGTGACAAGTCCGATTTCTCCCTGGATGTCCCGGACCTGAAGGAATATTGCTACATAGAGTGAGGTGAGATCAGTTTCTCCCTTTTGATGGAGTCACCATTCTTCTGGGTGGACCTCCACTGTCAGCATGGCAGGGAATCTGAGAACCTTTCAGAATCTACAGGACCTATGTCCATGGTTACTATTGTCCCCAGCTTGGACAAGTCTCTTCCAAACAGGGGCCTGGGGGAATCCAATCACATACAGAACTTGATGGCAAACTCAGTGGCTACCACATATAGTCTCATGGCTCACAGAATAGATATTTCTTAGTGGAGCCCATTGCTCCAATTACTGTCATCACCACAACCATCAATCTCATGTAAGGCTTCCAGTCAGGGTAGTTAACTGTTTAAATGGCTGCCCTGATGTCCAGTTTTAGTCTCCCAGAAAAACTCAAACCTTGGGCTCCTGAGGGCCTGTTGCAATTGATTCTGGTCATCCTCAGTCCAATTTTGAGTTCCAGTTGTGGTCACCCATGTTAGAGTCCAATTGTGCATTGTTCTTATGCTTTGAGGCTGCAACAGTTGTTCCCCTTTCTTGGGGCTTCTTCTTAGGTGTGATCATTTCTTTTCTCAGCTCTGGACACTAGTTCTTCTAAGGTCCTGTTTTCTCACAATAAGCACATTGGTCTTTGTCCAAGGGGCTTGGTTTTCACCTCTTTCTCTTCCTTTGAATCTAGGCTTAGTTGGATTCATGGCCTCTTTCAAGTGACTGCTATGATACAGGGTGAGAGATCCATTGGTAATCTACCTTTTTGAAGCCACCTTAGATGCAATCTCCAGAAGCTCACTTGTGTTTTTTTCCCAGTGAAACCTTCTAAGCATTGCATATTGCAACATATGTCATAGGGCGACTGCACACCTTTCTTGTGGTCGATCAAGTTTCAGGTGCCTCAGGGTTAAATGAAGCATATATCTGATAGGTATCACAGTCTCTCATAAACCTGGTTGGGAGGCTCCTTTTCATCTCGAATTACTTCACTTACACATTCATTCACCAGTCATTCACAAGTTTTGCACAACACATTTTAAATTCCTATCCTATATATTACTCTGGAGACCAAGACCTTGGTATCCCATGGAGACCAACCTGTTTTACCTTGGAGATCAGGGCAACCGTGGAATCCCATTGAGGTTTAGGATGTAATCTTCTGGAGACTAGTGCCACCCTGGTGCTATGGCAGGGTTTTGGATTCGATCTCCTGTGGGGTGATTAAACCCACACTGACTCTACCTGTCTAGTTTCCAAGGGGCCCTGCCATGTTCTGGACATATGACCTGGTTTCATCTTTTTCTGCTAGGGCACATTGGTCCTGGGTCTCACAGTCCCTTGGGCCAACTGGAAGGGAGCCAGGGAATCACATCCTGGCACGTGCTTCACGTGGAAAAAGAGATTTATTTTGGCTTACAGGCTTGAGGGGAAGCTCCATGGTGGCAGGGGAAAACGATGGCAAGAGCAGAGGGTGAACATCACTCCCTGGCCAACATAAGGTGGACTACAGCAACAGGAGGGTGTGCCAAACACTGGCATGGGGAAACTGGCTATAAAGCCCATTAGCCCGCCCCCAACAATACAGTCCCTCCAGGAGGCATTAATTCCCAAATATCCATCAGCTGGGAACCTAGCATTCACAACACCTAAGTTTATGGGGGACACCTGAATCAAACCACCACAGTAACCATGGACATAGATCTTGTAGATTCTGAAAGGTTCTCAGATTCCCTGCCATGCTGACAGTGGAGGTCCACCCAGAAGAATGGTGACTCCATCAAAAGGGAGGAACTGATCTCACCTCACTCTATGTAGCAATATTCCAGAGATCTTGAGCAGGCTAAGAGGCCCAGGAGCAGCAGCATCCCCTTGACCAGCATGGATTGTGGGGAAGGACAATCTCACTGAAACCTCCAGAGATGCTGTTGGAGTTTCTTTGGAATTATTCCAAAACCTTTGAAAATAGAAGGGAGGAATTTATTTACCCAGGAATCAAATTTGGGATTGCTCCCAAGTAAACTCCAGCCATGAGCTCAATCTGCGCTTTCATTTTATTCTCTAGCAGCAAGGTGTGTTCCATAGCAACAGGGAAGATACCATAGTAGCAAGATGGGGCTATCAGGCAAGTGGGGGACTTTACAGAAGCATAGGTGGTAGCTAGCTATACTGTTCCATGGAAGCTTGCTATGTGGTGAGGTTGCCAAGGGCAATGTCTATTTTGTCTTAACCATTTCCTCCTTCTGACAACTCTAGGGTGGGGACAGAGGGCTTTTCCACGATGTTTTGTTCCATTGAGCAAGTTGGGTCCTGGCAACAATCAGTACCTACTATAATTCAGCACTTATCAAGTGGTCTTTTCTATCTTACATGGGCTACTTTTTGTATCTGGTTCTACCTGGATGCTGGTGAATCAAATTGGGGCCATTACCTTTGCCAGAAAGCACTTTTACTGCTATGCTATCTCCAGCTCCAAGGATTCTTCTTGATGCTTTTGCTGTTGTTGTTTTGCAGTCGAGTCTCATTCTAGTACAGGCTGCCCTGGAATTCACTGTGTAGTATGTTGTCTTATGCTGGCTTTGAACTCATAATGATCCTCCTACTTCAAGCTCCCAAGTGTGGGGATTAAAGCTAGCACAACTATGCCCCCAGAAAGGCTGCTTATTTTTAATGGAGTTGAGTAATGCAAATATATTGCTACATAAACTTGTGGTTTATGGTAAGGGATCTAAGGACATTATCAGTATCCATATTGAACTCTACAAGAACTTTTTCACCTTTTTTTAAATTTTATTCTATTTGTGAGAGAGAGAGGGAGAGAAAGAGACAGAGAGAGAAAGCAGATGAAGAATGGGCACACCAGTGGCCTCCAGCCACTGTAAAGGAACCCCAGATGCATGTGCCACCTTTTGCATCTGGCTAACATACTGGGGAATTGAACCTGGGTCTTTGGCTTCACAGGCAAGCACCTTAAATACTATGCCATCTCACCAGCCTTATAATATTTTATTTATTTCCTTAATTGTTAGTTTTGAGAGACAGAGATCGGTTGATTGACTGAGGGAATGCGCACACCATGCCAGGGCCTCTTTCCACTGCAAACATATTGGAGAGGTATGCACCACTATATATGTTTGGCTTTAGGTGGACACTGAGAATTAAACTTCACTGGCAGGCTTTGCAAACAAATGCATTTAACCACTGACCTGTTGACATAGTCCCAAAGCCTCTGGAACACACACACACACACACACACACACACACACACACACACATCTATTTCAATATTTATCTTATATAATTTTCTAAGAAAACTAAAAAAAAAATCTTTGTATGCCTTAATGTAACATCTTTATCAAATATTCAGAGACATAAATAAAGAGGTGTGGTTATGATAATATAAAAATATCATTTGTAATATGTTTAATTATCTTCTTTAATTGCATTAGGAAGAAATAATCTGGTTAATAGTTGTGACAGTTGTGTGTATAATAAAATATGCTAGTTCCTTGCAAGCACACAAATACAAAATCACACTTTCAAAAATGTAAGTCTGTGGGTATAGACTGAAGAATTTCTTGGATTTGCTGAATAAAAATATAACACACAAATTGCACATGTATTGTTATTTCCAACTTATAAAGGAACTAAGGATTTAGAGACATTAAATAATTGTTCAATGTCACATCATTCCTCATTCCATTATTAAGCTAACCTTTTTCTTCCTTACCAAATTTGTTCATATAATTCTTAATTATAATGGGCTAGTTTTACATTATGTAGAATTAAGTGTTGATGCATAGTCTTTTACTTATATCTGCTATTTACTAAGAAAAAACCCAGTGTAGGAAACCACATGCCTTTGATTTTTTTTTTTTTTTTTTTTTTTTTTTTTTTATTTCAGCGCTGTGAATAGCTGTGTAACTAGAAATGAGTTTCAGGATATAGCAACATCAGCAATAGTAGCCGACTGTGCAAAAAATGACAGATAATGGCACAAAAAGTGATGGCAATTTGCAGGATATCAGTTAAAGCATATTGGTTCTCTCCTGCTGAATATGAGTTCAATTCTAAGATGTTCTTAGAAAAGAACTGAAGTTTATTAAGAACTCACCATATCACAGTTCACTGTGATAAGTGATTCCTGTGTACTGAATGAGGATTTCTTCATTCTCTTATGGAATGTTAACCTGTAATTCGAAGGAATATATGATTTTTACATAAGAATCAAATACGTAATTTCTATGAATATTCAATGAGGCAGCTTATGTGAAAGGTTGCATTAAGGAACATATTTTCTTTATCACATTATGATAAGAAAAAATGCATAAGGGGAATTAAAATTGCATTGTAGTTCATCTATCTACAAGGAGAAAAATACACAGAAGCTACCAGCTTAACTGCCAAGTATTTGTGTTTGTATTTTGTATCAATATTTCTGATAAGGTCTGTTTCATTTTATAGTAGAGATGATGAACAAAAACGCATAGAAAATCCTGTAATGTTACTACAGTAGCTAATGAGAGGACTATAATCAAGGTATAGTTGAAATGGAAGAAAATGTATTTATTCATAATAGTTCAGAAAACCTATTGGGATAAGAATAAAAGCTTAAGTACTTTCTATTACTAACATGTGATTGATAAAAAGTTTTAAAATCTAAAGTGACAATGTGTCAATGTCTGGCAAAGGTTAACTGATCCATTCGGTCCTCAAGAATTCCATGTTAGGGTAGGTAGACCACAGCTAGAAGGACTTTTACTAGGAGTGAAAGTATTTTTTGTTTGTTTGTTTGCTTTTTGTTTTTTAAGGTAGGGTCTCACTCTAGCTCAGGCTGACCTGGAATTCACTATGTACTGTCAGGGTGGCCTCAAACTCATGGCGGTCCTCCTACCACTGCCTCCCGAGGGCTGGGATTAAAGGCGTGTGCCACCACGCCTGGCTGAAAGTATTTTTGAAAAGTGTTTATAGCAAATTATTTTGATTAAAATATAATTAAAATGGTAGGTCTGTGTGATGGTTTATATTGATTATCAACTTGGCAGGACCTAAATTCACCCAGTAAACTACTAACTGAGCCCAACTTTGAAAGATTATTATGATTCAGTAACACAGTGTGGAAATACTCACTGTAACTATAGGCAGCATCATTTCCCAGTCCTAAACTGTATTGAAGGGAGAGAACTGACTGCTTCCTCACTGAGGATCGAATGTGACTTCTGTCATAGTGTTTAGCAACCCTTCCTTCCCTGTCCTGCTATGACAGATTGTAAACTTCATTTGTAAGCTACAACGAACCCTTATATTCTTAAGTTGCTTGTGGTCAGGTATTTTTCCCTAACAATGAGTCAGTAAATAATAAAGTCTGCTATAGTCCGTAGCTTACCATAGCATATACATGCAAGGACTGGCAGTCAATCTCCAGTGGAGTAAAAAAAAAAAAAAAAAAAAAAAGTAGAGGAAAACATGAAAAATTCTGGTTAGACAAAGCATCTTTAAGCAACAGCTTTTTTCTAACATGTAATTATTTAAGTAATCATGTGTCATTTATATTATACAGTTCCAGTTTGTGTATAAGTCTCAAAAAATAAACCTTTGGTTTTTGCTCTTTATAACACAATCAGGACAGAAATCTTTTGAAAAATAATTTTTATTCAATATTTATTTGTAAGGAGGAGAGAGAGAGAATGTGTAAGGGAGTGTGTCCTGTTCTACCACCAGTGCAACAGAACTCTGGGCTACTGTGTGCATCTGGCTTTAGGTGGATAGTGGGGAATCAAACTAGGACTTAATGAGCTTTCAAGACAGAGCCCTCAACCACTGAAACATCTCTTCAGCCTTCAAACAAATCTCCCTCATGAGAATTGACACTTCTTTTTTGCCCAGAGTGGGAGTGAGTCTTGGTAAAAAGGTGTTAAGAAAAAGCCGACACTCTGGCTTCATTAGTTTCTGTGCATGATGAAGTTCTCATTTCTCTGGACTGGAGAGGAAGCACCATCAGCGAAGGTCCTGCATCAGGAGTATCTGAGTATGGGTCCACAGATCCACATGGAAAGCTGAGAGCAGAGGATCATGCCTACAATACTAATGCTGGGAGGTGAAAACAAGAGGATTCCTTAGTGCTTGCTAGCTAATTTATATAGGAAATGAAAATGGGGTGGCTGGATAGAAGGCTCAGCAGTTAAGAGTGCTTTTGGTACAAGCATGTGGGCCTTCCAGGCCATGACAATCTGAGACTGACTGAGATTGATTCCCCAGCGCATATAAACAGGTGGGCCTGTTCACACATGTTTGTAACTCTAAATCTGTGGGCGAAGTCTGCAGAATTGTTGGGGTTTGCTGAACAAAAAAACGAAACTATGACAGCTGTTTTGTGTGAGAGATGTTACCTAAGGGAAATGTGGATAACAGTGAGAAAAGGAGGACACCAGACATTCTCCTCTCACCTCTATACATGTCTCTATAAAAACAACATATCTGCACACATTTGTATATAGTACTCAAACTTCACATCCCACACCATATCACATGTTCTCTTTCTCTCTCTTCCCAAACATACACACACACCCCAACAAAAAGACGTCAAACTCTACACTATATGCATATTCATGCATATGCATATGTTACCCCTCAACACACATGTGTACCCAAATACATATGCAAACATTCACGATGACTACATACACATACTCAAATGATAATAAAATAATCATTTTCCAAGTTATTATCCAGTTTACAAGCTTTCATAAAACTCTGGTAGACTACTTTGCAAATTTGTAAGCACAATACTATCTTAGATCATAGCTTTTGATATTTCTAGTTTTTCTATCATTTTGTGTGTCCGATTAATATAGGTTAATGAATTGTATATGCTGAGTAAAGTCCAAATTCCTTATTCATTTTATTATTGGTGAGGCAAAAAAGTAGTGAGTTCTACATTATTAATGGTTAGTACCTACAGTCATGGCTTTTTTAAACTGATACTGAAAATTGCTAAACATGAATTTGTAAGACAATAAACAATTTTTATATTTTATTTATTTATTTGGAGAAAGAGAAAGAAACAGAGACAGGGAAGAAGAATATGGGTGTGCCGCAGGCTCTAGCTACTACACATGCATTCCAGACGCATGTACTAGGCATTATGTGGGCATTGGAGGATTGAACCTGGGCCAGCAGGCTTTGCAAGTAAGTGCCTTTAATTGCTGAGTCATCTCCCCAGCCCAGGCATTAAATAATTAATAGAATGAAATTTGAAAGTTTAAAGTTCAGTTTTATTTTGGGATTGCTAGATGTTCACATTCTTGGAGAATATAGAGAAATTAAAACCATCCTGATCACCATAAAAAAATCTGGGCGTGGTGGCACACACCTTTAATCCCAGCACTCAGGAGGCAGAGGTAGGAGGATCGCTGTGAGTTCGAGGCCACCCTGAGACTACATAGAGAATTCCAGGTCAGCATGAGCTAAAGTGAGACCCTACCTCATAAAACAAACAAAAATAAATAAATTAATAAATAATAATAATAATAAATTAAGTATAATAAATGTATTTTAATCAGCTGATATCTGGTCAATTGGAATTTAGAAAAAAGATCCAGAAACAATTTTTTGGCAAATTTTTTTCCATAGCTTTCACATTATATCATTAGTAATAATTTTACTTTGAATTCCATTTAGAATAATGCAAGTTCACATGTCTGAAGTCTTAGATGATTATGTAAATGAGAAGACATAGAAAATCTGTATAGCATTGAGATGAGGCAGTATCTCTCAGGAAATGAAGAGCCCTTTTCTAAAGGTTAATCATTCACACAAAAGAGAAAAAAATGTCTGTGACATTACAAAGATGGTAGCAGTAGTTGGAAATGTAAAGGGTATTTGTTTAGTGCGTGAATGACCCAAATGTCAAGATTTCTATGGAACATTGGTGGTGAAGAGATGAAAACAGAATTAAGAACTTTAAGTGGCATGTATTAGAAGCATGTCAACCTCTGTGTTTAGGAGTTGATTAAACATAAATAATAAAAAACTTATAACTATTAAATTTGGTTTGGAAATATGTGTATTGATGCATATATGTAATGATCATGTATCATAAAAATGTTTTTAAGTAATGACAGCTAGCTCATAGGTTGAAGAATCCATAGCTAACTACTAATATGTATTAAAAACTCAGCTACTAATTTCCTACTCTGCACTAGTTGTTTTCATTGGTAACTGTTAGGGATAGTTAGCCTGTCTAAAGTAGTTGCAAAACAACTAATTACATTTGCTACTTTGAAGTTTTCATGAGGAAAACATTTTTATGCATTTATCTCTTTAAATGACATTTGAGGCTTAAGATAAAATAAACAAATTAATAGAAAACTAACATAAAAGCTTTAATATACAGAAAAGCATTTCAAAGAATAGCATTTCTATGTTAATATTTCAAGAAAATTAATCTAAACTGATTAGCACAAATGTATTTCTTGGGCTTATAGGTGTTGACTGAACAATTTGGGGTGCCCTATATATCACACTGGTAATGAGAAAGATATGAGGGAAAGATAATGAAGTGAAAATATGGTAAATAAGTTAATATACATGTTAACATTTCAAACAATGTCTTGGGATTCATGGAATAAAATAAAATGGGAATGTAGTTTAATGAAAAAGTCCAAGTGATTTCTTTGAAATCATATAAAGTTTTACCTGATAAATTTTTGACCTTTAAATTGTTATACAGAGTTATAGCCTTATAGATTTCCTCTTTTGACTAACATCCCTTTGTTACTCTATACACATTAACATGAAATGTGTTCATAAATAAATCTTTGGATCAGTCTGTTCCCCATGATGAAAAGATATAGTTATCCTATTTAAGTTTTTCTATATTTAAGAGAATCTCACTGTCAAGAGAAAGAGGTTTTATTTTTTAAAGAATAATATTATAAATTACTTGTTACTTAGGAAATGCTATATGGATCTGTGTCATATTTTATTCCTATTTTTGTATGTGCTTCAAGAAGTTTCCTTTTACTCGTTTAGCTTAAAATTTTAATGAACTCCTCATCTCAATCTTCCTTCCTTACTTCCCACTTACTTTTCTCTCCCAAGATACTTAAATCATAATATCCAGGAATCTATGATTATGCTTACTTGCATAGCAAAAATGTACACACACACACACACACACACACACACACACACACACACACGTGCACTATCTACTGTTATCTCCTCACTCATTACCCTGGGAACCCTCCTTAGTAGCATTATGGTAATCAGTGCAGGGTCATGAAGGCCTCATTCCCTATGGGATAGTAGGAGACCATGCCTCAGGGCATTCTTACACACTCTGTGGGTCCTGCCTCAGGGCATTCTTACCCACTCTGTGGGTCCTACAAAATTTATGACCCCTCTTCCAAAATGTTCTCTGACATCTTTTGACATGAAGAGATTATTATTCATAATTTAAATAAAAATCAATAAAATCCCATAAAACCATGTGAGTTGTTTGGGATCTAACCATAACCCTATTCCTGAGTCAATATTCATTTTCTTGTCATAAAAAAATACAACAAATTTGAACTTCCCTGATGTGTGTGAGAGAAAATAGAGAGACAGCAACAGAAATAAACATTTATTCATTTAAAATATCAAATCAAAGGATTGTGTGTATTAATACCTAGTTTCTAGAAATATGATGAATACAAGGTTTGAAAGATAACCTGTCATGCCTACCCCCTCATATGTCTCTAAATATCTATATGTATATCTATATATATATATATCTCTATCTATCTATCTATCTATCTATCTATGCTTATATATAGACATATACATATGGTATACATGGAATATGCATACACACATGTAGATATACATCCATATATAATAGACACATATAGGGGAGACTGGGGGATGGTGAATACTTCTAGGAAGGAGAGAGGGGAAAGGTAGTTTTAAAGAGTGGGTAGAGTCAAAGAAACTGATAAGCATTGTCCTTAGCAAGATATGGTGGAACATACCTTTATTTCCAGCACTTGGGATGCAAAGGTAGGAGGATCACTCTGAGTTTGTGGCTAACTTTAGATTACGTAGAGAATTCCAGGTCAACCTAGGCTAGAGTGAAATCCTCCTCAAAAAAAACAACATTGAACAAAAATTGTCATTATAAAATAAATTTTCTTATGAATCCCAGGACAATAAACATACAATTAAAACTAATGCTTTTTATGAAAACGCAAGACTGAGAAAAAAGAGGTAAGGAATGTTTGCTGCCCGAAGATGGTCTAGATAGGAGCACAAACTGGGCAGCATGTTGGTAGTAACTCAGACAGAACCCGAGATCTTCTTACCTGCATACAGAACACCTGAATGGCAGACTGGTGTTGAAAGCAAGACACCTAAGGCAAGTTGTTACAGGAATCATAAGAACTGAATGGACTAATTTTTTGAGGGAGATTTGCCTGTGATAATTTTTCAAGATATGTAGCTTTGCTGTGAGACAAATAAAGAAGTATTAAAATACACATGCTGGGCTGGAGAGATGGCTTAGCGGTTAAGTGCTTGCCTGTGAAGCCTAAGGACCCCGGTTCGAGGCTCGGTTCCCCAGGTCCCACGTTAGCCAGATGCACAAGGGGGCGCAGGCGTCTGGAGTTCGTTTGCAGAGGCTGGAAGCCCTGGCACACCCATTCTCTCTCTCTCTCTCTCCCTCTGTCTGTCTTTCCCTCTGTGTCTGTCGCTCTCAAATAAATAAATAAAAAATTTTAAAAAACTCTATATTATTCAAAAATATCTTATGTTGATCATATTATTGTGTCTTTATTTTCACGTCAGGACAATCCATTTGATTTTGGGAATCTTGTACAAAAACAACAAAGAAAATGTTTTACTCAAATGTATCAATTAGTACCCTATTTTCTATCCTATTTCATTAGTTATTTGTCCTTTGTTGCTAAGTCCTGGCATGGCCATCCTCTCTGTCTCCTCTTCTTTCCTCTCTCTCAAATAAATATATAAATATCAATTAAAATTTTATGAAGATAATATTATAAATTAAATAAGAGACTCAATCCTGTAAATTTCTCACTTTCTGTAATTTCTGTAATTTGTACATTTCTGTTTTTTTTTTTCTTTTTTTTTTTTTTTCTTTCGAGGTAGTGTCTTACTCTTATTCTCCTACCTCTTTCCCTGGAGTGCTAGGATTGAAGGCATGCACCACCACACCCAGCTTTCTCTATGGTTTTTCGATATGTAGCTATCTATGCAAAATCTTTGATTTTTTTATAAATAAATTATGTCCTTTTAATTTTAAAGCATTCACTGAAACATCTGTGAGCCGAAAGCTCAGTTTTGTAATGATGAATGTGTTTTAAATAATATCTTTAATTTCATCCCTATCATGACTTGAAAACAAATTGTTTATATTTGTATATGTTCAGTATAATGAAAAAATATATATGTATACGTCACCTTCTTATTGTTGGGATAAAGCACTTGACCAAAAACAGCTGATGAGAATAAAGAAAGATTTTATTTTGGCTTACAGTTGCCAAACGAAGCTTCATGACTCAGAAGAAAGCATGACATGAGGAGAGGCTGGACATCACCCCTGACACAGCTGGTGGCAAACAGCTTCAGGGGAGTGCACCAATATCTGGCAAGAGAGAATGGGCTATTATAATTATACCTAAAGGCAACCCCAACAACCCACCACCTCAAAATTGCCATCAGCTGGAAACCAAGCACTGAAAACAATTGAGTTTATGGCGGACATCTGATTCAAACCACCAACATATGATTTGAAAGCCTTGTTTTTCCAAATCCACATATTCAATCTCATTCTCAGTGTGCTAGTATAGTATTAGAAGTAGGGTCAGTAGGTAATGAAAACGATGCTGACATGACTTGGGTTAGAATTTATAAGAGATGATCTCAGGAATGTGTTTGTCTTTCATCAGGTGAAAATGAGGAAGAAATCATCATTCTTTAGAAAGGAGATTTTAGTAGATATGTCCATTGACATATTCGTCTTAGGTATTCTACCCTCCTCTCCCTTGAGAAATGAACTTATTTTGTGTTTAAGTCTACCAGCTTATGGAATTTTATTAAAGCAAGCCAAGTAGCCTAAGACTATATATAGACACATATAAAATGTATTCTATGACAGGAACAGTTTTCAATGGGAGTTATGTTTTTTCAGCCATGAGCATTGGTTATGCTGTAACATCAGGCCAAAGATTTAGTGTGTCTTCCTCTGTTCAGCAGTTTGATCAATACACATCTTAATTTTCTGCTCAGCATGTGACCAGGCACAAAATCAGAGCTACAAAACATGTTTTCCATCTCTAGATTTAGCACAAATGTTGGAGGATTTTCCTTTTTACATTTTCATACTGTTTTGCCAAATTACTGTTCATTCCAGCATTTTTAGAAAGTCAAAATATCTCTCATAAACCATTTTTAGAATGAGTTTGTTGAATATTTTATAAAATAAGTCATGTTCCTAAAGGAAAAGCATCACTGAGAATTTTTAACATATAAAAAGCAGTGAAGACCAGAAGTCAGTTTTCAGAAATTCTTTCAGATTTCTATTATAAATGGTCTGCTAAAAATACTGTAAGTATATATCATAATACAATGGCGTTGTTCAAGATAGCCTCATTGAAGTTCTCTTTCTGTTACAGTATATAGCAGTCATCCTAACTAATGATTCTTATCTGTGAACTATCTATTCAACTTGTATTTGAAATTAAGGCTGCATAAAATAATGGCCAATACTCTGAAGAGAAAATACAAACATTCTAGAAAATTTTCCTTGAAGATGTGGAAAACTTGTAGGCATTGACATGTAATAAATATAATTTACTTTAATGAAAGTTTGCATGAAATTGTTCTTTTGATTATACTGAACATATTGAAATATAAATTATACATCTTCAAGTTATGATAGAGGTGTAATTAAAAATATTGTTTAGAACACATTCATTATTATAAAATTGAGCTTTCAGCTCACAAATAGAGCTGATTTTCCAGAGGAATGTGAACAATTTGAAACCTTGTCCTAAGAGACATTTTGTAGTGCTATATGGCTTGATGGACTATTCTGGTCATAGTTGAAAGACCCAAATGCAATAAGAATTATTGACTGTGAGGTTTGGCTGATGAGGATGAAAAAGTACATTATAGGCACTGGTCTAGAAGCAGTTTGTGTAGCAGGCTTGCTGTGTTTTGCCTGCCAGCGTCCTAAGAACTTTGCAGGGTTACATTGCACAGAAATGGATTGGTTTGGGCTAGAGAAGTGGCTTAGCCGTTAAGCGCTTGCCTATGAAGCCTAAGGACCGCCGTTCGAGGGTCGATTCCCCAGGACCCACGTGGAGTTCGTTTGCAGTGACTGGAAGCCCTGACACGCCCGTTCTCTCTCTCTCGCTCTCTTCCAGTCTCCCTCCCTCTCTCTCTCTCTCTCTCTCTCTCTCTCTCTCTCTGTCACTCTCAAATAAATAAATAAAAAATAAACAAAAAAAATTAGAAAAAGAAACGGGTTGGTTTGAACAGATAGGCATGCCACAGAAAGGAATGAAATCTTTTGGCCCAAACTGCTGTCGGTTCAGCTTCGGTTGTTACAGAGATTACAATCATTGAGATTGGGCCATCTGATCAGTAATGGGGCACCAGGAAGAATGCAAAATCTTTTGAAGTAAAGTGCCTGGATACTGAAGGAGTGTCTTGCCCTTCAAAGTCAGATTTATTTCCACCCTCAATTAACGCATGATTCTATGGAGTGTAACAAATGCATAAAAGAGGAGGTCATTGAATTTGATTTGCAACATGGTTTGGTTTTTAGAAAATGCCCATGGGCATTGTCAAGCAGATTTGTTGGACTACCTGTGTGGAGGCTGCATGGAGCCATAAGGATGAACCATGGTTTGCAGTAGAGACCCAATAGAGATGCCAGGATGATGGAATGGCTGCCAAGGAGAACTGCCAGCAGTGGATGCAATATAACCAGGCTATGAAAGGCCAAGCTAGAGGGGCAGAATTGTAATTCTAGAGACTTGTCTTGTCACTGGTGAGAATGATCAAAGATGAGACTTTTTACTGTTTAGAGTAGTCAGACTTCGAGCTACTGAATTTGGTGTTTCATAAATATAAATATAAATATAAATATAAATATAAATATAAATATAAATATAAATATAAATATAAATATAAATATAAATATAAATGTAAATGTAAATGTAAATGTAAATGTAAATGTAAATGTAAATGTAAATGTAAACATAAACGTTTGCATCATCCCAGACATCATCACCATCTGAAAGGAGAAGATTTTCTAACCAGAAGTGAGAGTATGAACATTAAGTGTAGTGCTTTCAGAGCAATTTGGTGACAGTAATATTTGCATTTATCCAGACAAGGGCAGCCTTTATACCCTTAAGGCTCATGACCTCCCCTGCCATAGACTTTTGATTAGGTTTTCAGTACTAGGTATATATTCCCTCCCATAGAGCAGGCCCTCAGTCCAGTTAGAGAGCAGTTGGTTTCCCCCAGAGCAGACATGCCACTATTGCACCTGTTCAGTCCTTTGGCCTGTCTGGCCAAACTTGATGCTTCCAGTGTCCACTATTTTCACCACTGATGGCTTTTGTGACTTCTGTCTCTCTTAAGGCTACATACAGTACAGCTTTTTCAAGCTTTCAGTTGTTTGAGCTATAGAGAGAAAGTTTTTTTTTTTTTTTTTTTTTGCTCAAAATGAGCTTTATTTCTCAGTGACTGCCACTCAGACATCTGAAGTCTTCAGCAATAGGGTCTTATTGTCTCTTTCTCATGAGAAACTAAGGGCCTTTGCAATAGCCTGTAATGTTTTAGAGGCAAGAGGGACCTCCCTGGCCAACAACTCACTGGAAGGTATCCCATCTCTGGCACTAAAAATTTTCTAGTAACAATCTATGGCTTCTGGATGTGCCATTATTCAAGAAAGTAGATTTTCATATGTCTTATTCAGAATATCTTCAATTTTGATTGACCCTACCCCTGCCCTTCTTTTATAAAATCTCTTCCTATGACCTGGCTTAGGACTTCCTGTCCCTGTAATCTGCTCTACTTATATATTTACAATAACATACACTAAAATCCTTCCATTTCCTCCATTCCTTATAGCCTTTTGCTAGATTATGGGCCTCTGCTACTGATTTTTGGTTCCAGCTCACACATCAGTCTATACATTTGTCACTAATATCCACATATGAGAAAGAACATGCAATGTTTGGATTTCTGTGCCTGGGTTAACTCACATAGTATACTCCTTTCCAAATCCATCCATTTCCCTGCAGATTTCATAATTTCATTTTTCTTTACCACTGAATAGAATTCCATTGTGTAGATGTATCACATCTTGATTATGCATTCATCTGTGGATAGACATCTATGCTGGTTCCATTTCCTACCTATCATGAATACAATAGCAATAAACATGGTTGAGCAAGTATCTCTAAGGTAGTGAGAAGAGTCATTCAGATATATGCCAAGGAGTGTTATAGCTGTATCCTATGGTAAATCTATTTTTAGCTGTCTCAAGAACCTTCACACTGCTTTCCACAATGACTGTACCATATTACATTCTCACAAACAGTATAGAATGGTCCCCCTTTTACTGCATCCTCCACCAACATTTACTGTCATTTCTTTTCTTGATGGTAGCCATTCTGACAGGAGAGAGATACAATTTCAAGGTAGATTTAATTTGCATTTCCATCAGGCTAAGGAAGTAGAACACTTTTTTAGATATTTGTATGCCATCTGCATTTCTTCTGATGAGAACTCTTGATTTAGTCCCATATCCCATTTTTTTTTAGTTGGGTTGTTTGATTGCTTATTGTTTTGTATTTTGAGTTCTTTGTATATTCTTGATATTAATCCCATGTCTGATGTGTAGCTGGCAAATATTTTCTCCCATTCTGTAGGTTGTCTTTTTGTTCTACTCACAGTTTCCTTTGCTGCACAAAAGCTTTGCAATTTCATGATATCCCAGTGATTGATTAATGGTTTTATTTTCTGAGCAATAAGGATTATATTCAGAAAGTCATTGCCTATGCCAATATGTTGAAGAATTTCCACTACCTTTTTCCTGGAGCAATTTCAGAGTTTCAGGTCTGAAATTAAGGTCTCTGATCCACTTGGATTTGATTCTTGTGCATGGAGAAAGAGAAGGATCTATTTTCATCTTTCTACATATAGAAATCCAGTTTTCCCAGCACCACTTGTTGAAGAGGCTGTCTTTTCTCCAAAGAATATTTTTGCCATTTTTTGTCAAAAATCAGATGGCTGTAGCTGCCTAGATTAACATCTGGGCCCCCTATTCTGTTCCACTTATCTACATGCCTGTCTTTGTGCCAATACTATGCTGTTTTTGTTACAATGGCTTTGTAATATAGCTTAAAATTGGTTATGGTCTTAGCTTTATTTTTGTTTCTCAAAATTGTTTGGCTATTCAAGGTTTTTTGTGCTTCCAAATGAATTTTAGGATTTTTGTTTTAATTTCTGTGAATAATGCCATTGGGATTTTAGTGGGGATTGCATTAAATATGTAAATGGTTTTGGGTAAGATTTACATTTTCACAATATTGATTCTTCCTATCCAAGATGATGGGATGTTTTTCCATTTTCTTGAGTCTTCTGAAATTTCTCATTTAAGCGTTTTAAAGTTCTCATTGTAGAGGTACTTCACTGCCTTGGTTAAGTTTGTTTTAAGTAATTTATTTATTTATTTATTTATTTATTTATTTATTCATTTTTGAGTCAATTGTGAATGGGAGAGATTTCCTGATTTCATCCTACACATATTTGTGGTTAGTATATAGGAAAGCTACTGATTTCTCCGTATTTATATTGTATCCAGCTACATTGGTAAAAGTGTTTATCAGCTCTAAAAGTTTGCTGGTAGAGTTTTTAGGGTCTTTTATGTATAGAATTGTATCATCTGCAAATATTGACAATTTGATCTATCCCTTTCCAATTTGTATATAGCTGTCTCTTGCCTTATTACTACAGCTACAACTTCTACTACTATATTAAATAAAAGTGGGGACAGTGGACACTCTTGTTTTATTCCTGAATTTAGTGGAAAAGCTTCATGTTTCTCTCCATTTAGTAATATGTTGGCTGCAGGTTTGTCATAAATACCTTTTATTATGTTGAGATATGTATATATATAGATAGATAGATAGATAGATAGATGATATATCGATAGATATATAGATATATCTTTAAAAGGAATATTCCTTTTACTCAAGGTAAAAATTAAGTAAATATGTGTAGTTCTAATATGTTGGCAATTATCTTATATAAAATATAAAATGTTTATTTAATTCTACTCATCAAAAACTAAATACTATGATAGATAATAGAAAAATAATTTTTCTAGGTTCTGCCTGTATTTTTATTTTTTGACATTCTATTATACATTTATATAAATTCTATTTTGATAGAAATTAATGGAAATATCTAAGGTCATTTTTATAATAATACATTCAGGAAACAAAATGTCATTGTGAGGTCTTCTAGTATATTGCTAGGGTGTACAGAAACAGAGCAGTAATGAAGTAACTATCTCAGGAGGTGTTGGCCAAACCATTGATTTTGGCCTCCATTGAACATTTAGATACACTGAAACTGATTATGAGATTATATACTGTGGTGGTTTGATTCAGGTGTCCCCCATAAACTTAGGTGTTCTGAATGCTAGGTTCCCAGCTGATGGATATTTGGGAATTAATGCCTCCTGGAGGGAGTGTATTGTTGGGGGCGGGCTTATGGGCTTTATAGCCAGTTTCCTCATGCCAGTGTTTGGCACACCCTCCTGTTGCTGTGTTCCATCTTATGTTGGCCAGGGGGTGATGTCCACCCTCTGCTCATGCCATCGTTTTCCCCTGCCATCATGGAGCTTCCCCTCAAGCCTGTAAGCCAAAATAAACCTCTTTTTCCCAGAAGCTGCTCTTGGTTGGGTGATTTCTACCAGCAATGCGAACCGGACTGCAACATATACTTAAATTCATCCTATAAAAGAGAAAAGAAACTATTCTCAGTTGGATAGTGTATACAACACCAAGCAAGCAAATAACATAGCATGGAATTGAGTTTTGAAAAACAGCATTACAACATTTCATAGCATTTATATGGATGAAAGTAAAAATTATTTAACAATTTATGAAAGTTATATTTATAAGTAATATGCACACAAGTTCATATGCATTCACAAACAGACAAGTAAGACCACAGCATTTAAAAGAATATCATACTTGGTAGATCCAGCAAAGCAAACAAAACTAATCAGGAAAAATAATGTAACAAACATGAATATTAAAACATATTCAAAAATAATAAAAAAGGTAAAGTCTAAATAACAATCTCATTTTGATATGACATTGACTAGGGAGATGTGGACAAACATCTATTCATTCTAGCCAGGGCTTCAATGATGAACCAAGGAAACAATCCTGCACCAGTCTGTTGTGATGTCCCAGTGAATGTACTGTGGTGACTTGCTGGAGCACAGTGACTCAAAGGAAGCTGATAAAGATGAAAGCCAACATGGGCTAAGTGAAGATCATATAAGCTGCACCCCACGAACTCCCTGGACATTAGACAGCTCTACTCATCATCTTCACACAACTGTTCTTTCTTTTAACCACCATGTGTAGACATGTTGTGAATCTTGTAACTTTCTTAACTTCCTGAGTCTCCTCACTTTTCTTTTTAGCTCCTTATAAACTCCCTCTTCCTCTAAGAAGAAATGGTTCAACTGAGAGGAAATAGTTACACAAGATGGAGATATTTGCAATTGAAGTATCAGTGTCCTACATAGTCTTTATTTTCTTCTAGATTTTTGTTTATTCTTTTTATTTTAGTTTGTACTCTACAAAAGTAAAAACTGTCCCTAATATTATAGCATTTTTAAATTTCTTATAACATATTTCTTTTTGAATTTATTGTTCCTAGATATAGACATATTTAGTATACATACAACATCTGTTACTATCATACTTTCCTTCCTCCTTGCCCCCTTTCTAAAGGTGCCTTCATGGTTGGGGATGCAGGTCAACCACATGGGGATTGTGGCTTATGCATTGTGGGGGCAGCCATCAGTTACAGTGGCGAGACCCTGTCTCTTTGCAAAAATTCCCAACTTGTGGCTCTAATAATATATGCCCCCTTTTTCACAAAATTCCCTGAGCCATGTTGCGTATTTTTTTAAGTCTACTACAGTTATGGACATTTAGGAGACTCTAGATCAATGCTTTGGTATGTGTCAAGTGTCCTCAGGGTCTATCTCCTTCTCCCTTGGGCTGATACTGGGTTCACTAAGAAAGCAGCACTCTTACTCATTTCCCCAGTTCCTGTGTGGTTTCAGCTGAGGCTAAGGTGAAGTGTGCTGGGTCATTTATCTCCTCAGACCCATATTTCATATTTCTATTATATGATATACCACAGGATTTCACCATGCATCTACTATGTAAAATATATATTTAATATTACATAAGATTATGGCTTGTAAGTAGGATATTATCTGCCAGTTTAAGAGGACTAAAATAATGAAGGTGCTATCCTCAAAATAGTGCTTATTAGTTTGTAGAATCACTAAATCCTAGTCAGTACATTCCATAAAAGAAGGCATATACATGGCCAACATATAATTATGTAAAAATTCTTCATCCTTGACAGTGAGGGAAATGAAAATCAGAAACCTAATGATACATCACATCCCAACTCAACAGCTAATGTCCAAAATAATCAAAGAAAACAAGTGCTCTCAAGAATAGTGCTAGGGAGAGAGAGCTGGCTTAGTGGCTAAGGCATTTGTCTGAAAAGCCAAAGGACCACAGTTAAATTCCCCAGGACCCATGTAAGCCAGATGCACAAGGGAGAGCATGAATCTGGAATTTATTTGCATTGGTGATAGGCCCTGGCACACCCAGTCTCTCTCTCTCCATCTCTCTGCTTCTTTCTCTATCTCTCTCAAATAAATAAATAAAAATTAAAAATATATTAAAAATAAAGAATAGCACTAGTAACCACATAAACTTAGAAGGCAATATTCCTTAATGGACTATCTGGTGAGAACAGAAGACCCTCTAGCATCAGGAACGCAGGGGAGTATGTGGATAACCAAATCTAAGGCCTTCACTCATAGTCACTGATGTGTGATCATCTCAGCCACTAAACCTGTATTACTGTTTTCCCAAAGTAGATAACAACACAGAGTTACTTTTATCATTGTTGAGAAATCTTTCCTAGTAACTAGGTTTACCATATGTTATTCTCAGCCCCATGTTGCTGGGACAAACTTTCAATCAGATACAGTTTATGGAAGATATGGATTTATTTTAAGCTCACAGATCTAGAGGGAAGTTATATCAACAATGGAGGAAACTCATTGTCTTTCATAGATCCAAGTAGAGAGAAACCACAAAAGAGCCAGCACCACAAGCAAGTATGAACCACCAGAGCTCAAACTGCTGTCTCCACAATTTGGGGCTACAATGAAGATTACCCCCAATACACCTTAGGTCTGGACTCCACTATCTGCCACTCTGGACTCCAGTATCTGTCACTAGTGACTCCTCCTTCAGCAGCACAGGAGACCTAAGTTACAAGTTTAAGTAGTGATAAATATTTTATGACTTCTGAGTCTATAGGACCATACATTTTTACTACCATACTTATACTATCACAACATTATGTGGGGAAAACAACAAACCAGACTTTTAATTTCTTTCTTATAATCCTGTTCACAGTTCTCATACATTCTAGGGGAATTCTTGTTTAGTCCTAGTATATTTGTGGATGATAAAGCCATGTGGTAATGCCAAGAGGTTGGCCTCCTCTGCTAGCATATTCTACCAATAGTGACACTATTTTAATTTAAATATATTTTACCTCTGTTTCAATCCAATTATATTGTTTTTATGGATCTTAAAACAAGTATGTTGTGAAGAATTTCTGATGAAGATGCAGAAATTGAACAACAAAACACAATTGGATTTTTCTCTTCATTACCTTTAGGTAGGAATCTTCTTAGAGAGAATACTTGAAAAGGGTGAGGGTGTGAGTGCTGTATTATGCTGACAGCCAGTTCACATCCTCTGTCTTGATAGGTAGTCCTATTAAATGTTTACTTATATAGTTGTCACTTCTCTTTTCTTAATATTCTCCAAAATTTTTAAACTGTTTCATTGTTTCTTATGTGTCACAAAGTATGGAAGCTGGATAATAGAGGATACTTGTTTAAAGATGTATGGACATATATATATATATATATACTTCCATGATATCATAGAAATATAAAGTAAAGAAGAGGATGAATGACTAAGTAAATGAGTACTATAAAAGGCTCTTAGAGTGACAAGGACAAGAACAATATTCTCACAGATCTTGGTGAAATAAACATGGTGTCAGTTGGCAGGGATGAACCAAGAATCTAAGCCACTGATGGTTTTGGAGACAGATGCAATTAAATGCCAAATATAAGCTCTTTCACATCCATGCCACATTGGTAATATTTTCAAGTTCATTTTCAAAAATCAATACTTTATTATATAATTTGGATAATGACTTTTCATTATGCAATAAATTTATGATGATGTGGGTAAAACAATGAGACCATAAGCGATGCCATGTAATACTAGCATCAGGAAAATTTAGAGTAGGTTCCCTGCACTGGATGGTGTGCATGCAGGTGGGCATAGCATGGATTGAGTAGGCCAGATCCCTGCTTCATGGGTCCGCCCAGTTTCCTGAAGGTCTGGTCCCTGTGTGGGCTGTGGAATCAGGCCTTGTTATCTGGAATCCTGACTGGCCACTGGGTAACAGTATCCCTGTTCACCTGGATCAGAGGATGCATGGGCCAAAGGACAAAAACGTGTTTCCTCCATGATAAAATAAAGAGTATCCTCAAAATGCATATACCACAATGCAAAAAAGCAACAAAATCAGAAAACATGGAAATCTCCAAGTATGCCTAGACCTACAATGGAACCCTGCAATTAAATCATAAAGAAATTAACATAAATTCAAGTCCAAAATGAAAACACAACAACTAATGAGACCCTGAAAAAAGAATTGCTTAACTGGAAGAAAACCATGAAAGAACCAACAGTAAGTAGAAGAACAGATTAAAGGCCTAAGTTAAGTCAGGTAAAGAGATTGAGTAAAGGAAAGGTGGAGGGAGGGCTAATCAAAATTTAAGAAGATATAAATAAATCATATGGAAACCTACTTTTTTGGACAATGGAACACTCAGGAGCCATAGATTGTTAGTAGAAAATTTGCAGTGCAAAGGTTGGGATACCTTCCAGTGAGTTGTTGGCTAGGGAGATCCCTGATGTCCCCAAAATATTATTACAGGCCATTGCCAAGGCCCCTGGTTTCCCACCAGAATAGATGGTAAGAGCCTGTTGCTGAAGACTCCACATATTTGGGCTGCAAGGCCACTGAGAAATCCTGCTGGAAGTGAGCAGAAACCTCCTCCATGTAGACCAGATTTCTAGTTGGAAAAAGCCACACTGCAAGCAGCTCAATGGGAGAGAAAGAAATTACCAGTGAATGTGCTCCACAGTGGATACTGCAAGCCTTATATTTGGCCAACCAGGCCAAATGAGCCAATGGGTTCAATAGTGGCATGTCTGTTATGGGGGAAACCAACTGCCCTCTAATTTGACTGGAGGCCAGCTCCATGGAAGGAATACACATCTCTGATACTGAAAACCTACAACAGTAGTAGTCAAGAGCCCTAGGGGTGTAACACCTGCTGCTCTCTGGCTTAATGTATATACTATGCTCATAAAATTGCCCAGTAAGTATTTCTCTTATTGTTCATACCCACATATTAATGCTGCTCTCACTTTTTCATTAGAGAACTTTCTCTTTTATGTTAGCTGTGACGTCCAGATGACTGAGAAGGCATCACAGTGCTGAGAAGAGTTGACAGAGGAGTGCTCAGCACTGCTATAGCTCTATCAAACTTCCAAAGGCTCAGGGTCCATTGTGAAGAAGTGGAGGAAAGAATGTAAGAGCCAATGCAAGGGTAGGACTCCTTACAACATGCTCTTTCAGACACAAAATGGCCTGGATATCCATGACCTCACATCACAGGACACTACCTACACAAATCCATCATAATGGGAAGAAAAGATGATGACATCAAAATATAAGAGAGATTGACTGAGAGGGGGAGGAGATGTGGTGGCGAGTGGAGTTTCAAAGGAGAAGGTGGGGTGAGGGAGAGAATTACCATAGTATATTGTTTACAATTATGGTAATTGTTAATTGTAAAATAAAATAAAATAAAATTGAAAACAATCAGCTCTCCGAGCATTCAGCTTTTGACATTAGGCTTTACTTAATTGAAAAAAATATTAGAACTCTCAAAAGAGACATGAGTGAATCAAGGTGAGTCATGAAAGGGAAAATCTCAACAATCAATTGAGTAAGCTTAAATGATTAAATGGAAGAATGAATTCTAGGAAACAACAAGAAAGTCTGAACTCAAACTGCAATAATACCTCAAAAAAAGGCACTATGCAAAACAACACAACAGAAAATAAAAATCTAAATAGAGCTTCACAAATCTCTCTCAAACTCCTCCCTACCACAGTTACTCAAATGGAAGACAGAACCTCTGACTTGGAAGACAAGACAGAAGAAATTGATCAGGATGTCAAAAAATTTGCTAAGTTCAAAAATCAAGAGATCACAAGACAAGGGAAGAGTGGGATACACTAAAATCAACTCACAACAGACAAAGGAAATCCCCTCAGAATTATGTCAGATTTCTCAAATGGAAACCTTGAAAGCCAGAAATGCCTGGAATGGAACTTCAATGTCTAAAAAAGATATGGCTTCCAAACTAAGCTACTGTACCCAGCAAAAGTACCCCTCATCAGGTCTAGAAAGCCAAGCGCCACATGTTCTCTCTCATATGTGGATCCTAGCTACAGATGATTGGGCTTCTGCGTGAGAATGAAAATACTTAGTAGCATAGGCCAGTAAGGTAAAAAGGAGACATAAAGGGTAGAGAAAGGAAGGGAGGAGGGTACTTAATAGGTTGATATTGTATATATGTATTTACAATGATTGTAATGGGGAGGTAATATGATGGAGAATGGAATTTCAAATGGGAAAGTGTGGGGGTGGGGAGGGAGGGAATTACCATTGGATATATTTTATAATCATGGAAAATGTTAATAAAAATTTTTAATTAAAGAAAAAAGTATCCCTCATAAACAGATAGTGAAAGGAAAACTTCCCATATAAAATGGGAATTCTGATTATATAAACACAAAGCAAAATCTACGGAGAATACTTCATGGAAAAATCCACACAGAATAGTCAAAAAATCAATCTCAAGATCCAACAAGAAGATCACAATAACCAAAAATATACCATACTCAACATAGTATAAAACACAAGAAAGCACAAAACCCTATAAAACACCTCCTCATGGCAGGGATTTATTCAAACTTCACAGTAATAGCCTTAAATATTAATGGTCTTAATTCATTCATCAATAGATACAAGTTATCAGGGTAGATCATAAAAGTGGATCCTTCTATCTACTGTCTACAAGAAAACCACCTCACTACTAAAGATAGACACTTCCTCAGGGTGAAAGGACGGAAAATGATATTCCAAACAAATGGAAGCAAAAATAAAGTAGGTGTTCTATATTAATATCTGATAAAATAGACTTCAAACCAAAAGTAATCAAAAAGGACAAAGAAGGCAACTTATTATGCATCAAGCAAATTATCTAACATGAGCACATCACAATCATAAACATGTATGCCTCAAACACAGGTTCACCACTGTTTATAATACAAACAAACAAACAAACAAAAACAACAACAACAAAAAAAAATAGAAATAAACACCAACACCATCATAGTCAGAGACTTCAACACTCCACTGTTATCAGTAGACAGATCTTTGAAGCAGAAAATCAAAAGGGAAATAACAGAGCTCAACAACATCATCAATGAACTAGACCTATCAGACATCTATAGAACTTTCCAAACAAACACCATAGAATACATATTTTTCTCAGCAGCCCATAGAACCTTCTCCAAAATTGACCATATATTAGTTCATAGAGTGGGCCTTCATAAAGTCAGAAAAATTGAAGTAATTTCCTGTATCATGTCAGATCACAATACCTTAAAGCTAGAGATTAACAAGAAGAGACATATCACAAACTCCACCAGCCCTTGGCAACTAAACAACACAGTTTTAAACAACACAGTCATGGAAGAAATTTAAAAAAAAAATGTAAAATTTCTAGAATTGATAGATAATGAAAATACAACCTACCAAAGCTTATGTGACACAATCAAGGTAGCCCTAAGGGGGAAATTCACAGCACTAAATGCCTTCATTACAAAGACAGAGAGATCCCAAATCAATAACATAACTGTCCACCTAAAGGCATTGGAAAAATAAGAAGAATTCAACTTGAAGAGCTCCAAAAGGGAAGGAGTAATCAAGAATAGAGCAGAAATTAATGAATTTCAAACTAAGAAAACAATTTTAAAAATTGATGAAATGAAGAAATGAAGATCTGGTTCTTTGAAAAAAATAAACAAGATTGACAAAGTCCTGGTCAATTAGATGAAGCAAAGCAAATCAAAACAGAGAGAGAGAAAGAGAGGGGGGGGGGGGAGAATTCTCAAATTAACAAAAAATCAGAAATTAAAAAAGAGATCACAACAGACATCAATGAAATTGAAAGAATCATAAGGCCATGCTTCCAAAACCTCTACTCCACAAAACTGAGTAATCTGGAAGAAATGGATGAATTATTAGACACATACCATCTACCAAAAACTAAACTCAGAAGAGATGAATCTCCTAAATGAACCTATCACATGGAGATTGAAAAGGTAATCAAAAACCTCCCCAAAAGGAAAAGTCCAGGACCAGATGTCTTCTCTGCCAAATTCTATCAAACTGTCATTGAAGAACTGAAACCAGTTTTTCTCAAACTTTTTCACATAATTGAAGACCAGGGAATCCTCCCCAACTCCTTTTACGAAGCTAGCATCACCCTAATACCAAAACCAGAAAAAGACACAACAAGAAAAGACAACTAAGCCTATGTCCTTGATGAACTTAGATGCAAATATCCTGAATAAAAAACTTCTGCAAAACAAATTCAACATCAAAAACTTTATCCATCTTGATATAGTAGGCTTTTTCCCAAGGATGCAGGGATGGTTTAACACATGGAAATCTGTCAATGTAATACACCACATAAATAAACTTAACTATAAGGACCACATGATCATCTCAATTGATATCAGAATGCTGGAAACAATAGCCATGGAGGGTTTATATCTCAACACAATAAATACTAAAAGCACCTAAATAACAAGTAATACTTAATGGGAAAATATTTAAGGAGTTCCCACTCTCACCACTGCTCTTAAGTACTAGAAGTACTAGCTCAAGCAATAAAACAGAAGAGAGAAACAAAAGCCATTCAAATTGGAAAGGAAGAAATCAAGTTAGTCCTATTTGCAGATGACATGATCCTGTACGTAAGTGACCTGAAACTCTATATTTCCAAACTTGTAAGGATAATTAATTCCTTCAGTAAAGTGACAGGATACAAACTCACTGCACAAAAATCAAGGAGCTTTTCTTTATTCAAAAGACAAATATACAAAGAAAGAAATCCCAGAAAGAAAATCATTGCATGGCTTCACTCATCTGCAGTTCCTAACCTGGATCAGTCCAAGTTGCTGACATACCTGAGCAGCATCTTGAGGCTTGGGCAACTGAAAGGATAGGGCTTGGGGAAAGAGGAAGGGTGGGAGGCACAAAACTGAACCCAAACTAAACTGGTACCATAGAATCCTCTATCCTGGAAGTCAGTCTAAGTGGTTGAACCCTCAACAGGACCTTTGAGAGAGCATCTGAATTTCATGAATGGCCCTAGAGAGGTGAGATAATGTCTAGCCTTAAATTTCTCCTGTTTCTCTTTTATGGTCCCCCCCCCACCCGCCTTTTACTTTTACCTTGGCACTGTAATTCCCTGTACCATAATGTGGTTAATATCCACAATGAGCTGTTGATCGGAGAGGACTACAAGTTCTCCCAAAACAAAAATACAGACTTCTCTCAGAGCACTTGATTAATCAATAGCATTTACTGGTAAGACACTACTGCTGAAGACACCCTGCACTGCCAGAATGGACCAAGGAGAGACATTGTTGGAATCCAGAAGAGAGCCAGTCCCCAGATAATCACTCCATCTAGTGTGGGAAAATGTTACATGAGCTACTGGGGGAAACTAGGCAATATATGTCCAAGCAACTCAAAGTCTAAGCTCCTCAGAAGCAAACAACCTGATGTGATGCTCACACAAGTGCAATAGGGGCACACAGCAAGGGTAGGCAAAAAATTGCTCATGGGGCTGGAGAGATGGCTTAGCGGTTAAGCACTTGCCTATGAAGCCTAAGGACCCTGGTTCGAGTCTCGGTTCCCCAGGTCCCACGTTAGCCAGATGCACAAGGGAGCGCACTCGTCTGGAGTTCGTTTGCAGAGGCTGGAAGCCCTGGAGCGCCCATTCTCTCTCTCTCCCTCTATCTGTCTTTCTCTGTGTGTCTGTCGCTCTCAAATAAATAAATAAATAAAAATTAAAAAAAAAATGCTCATGGATTGGCTAAAGGATCTTTTTAGTGGAAAGGAAACCATATCTGGAACTTGGATACAAATCAGAATCGTATCTAGATAATGATTTTGCTTTCCATTGTCAAGCTCCCACTAATTGTGGACTCTAAGAGGGCCTACACCCTGTAAATTCTCTCTAAATTAATCTCTATCTGCTGACTTTACACTCCATTGGAGATTCTACTTCTCTTTTTCAGATGGGATCCAGGGGAAAAAGAAAAAAAGACAGAAAATTTATTATTATTAACATTAGTTATAATGCTTCTAATAAAAATAAGTGGAAATTAGGAATGAAAATTTTTCTATCTAATTGTTTCTAATCTTCCCACTCAGACTGCATCCTCTCCCTTTCAGCTCCCAGAAGGATAGCAGGAACCATCATCAATGGTAAGTGGCAATTGCAGCAGAGCAACATCAACAGCTGGCTTTACACTCAAGACTGAATGCTACGTCTCCTCCTCATGGTTTCCAGTACTCTACATGGTCAGAGAAGCATCTCTGGTAAAGAACTATAGAAATTGTCCATGAAAGTATAGTCTTATGAATGCAATTTTGTATGTAAATACAACTCCATGTTATATCTAATGTTGGTAACAAATAATTGACAATACTTTTGATAGGGAAGTTTAAAAAATGATGGCTTCCTAATAATGCAAAATAAATTATTAATATTAATGGATTTGTACTAAAGTGATATTACATGTTTTCTGTGTAGGAAATTAAAATGCAAAATCTCAAATCAAAATATTAGCATAAACTGTTTACTTTATTTGATTTTTGCAAAATCTTATTGCAATGATAATGTATCTTAGGTGTGGTTGAGGTCTGAAGTAGTCATTGATAGCACTACAAACTCTTTTATTACTTAAGAACATTGAAAGAAACAATTCCCACCACAAGAACTATATTATTGAATTGTTTTCACATAATTAATCATCAAGTTGTTAGCAACAAGTAAAAATGTATTTTCTTACATATGATTGAGCAAAAGTGATCTGTCTTATAATTTCAACCAGGAGGAACATTTCTTCTGTTTTGTAACATTATATACAATAAGCCTGAAAACATATTAGTTAATGTCTACAGGAATGTAAATAATTTACGTTTTTCATTATCCAATAGTATCTAAATTATGAAAAAGAGCAAGAACATCATAAATAGCTTTAGTTTCTCTGACTCATGTGCAAAGTGCTGACATGATGCCTAGTCTCCCACAGAATTATATTTTTGTACATTTCTTTCTAATGATATGTTACCTTGCAAAACCACACAAAGTTTTGAAATTTATATTGGTATATTATTACCATGCACTTTAGGACCATTTCAAATTACTCTTATTATTATGGCAAAGAAATTTATGAAAACAATATATACATACACAGAATAAGTCTACATACACACCTTGTTTTGTCATTTTACCTTAGTCAGCTGCAAATAGGCACTTATCATATAGACAGATATTCATTTATTTTAATGTATATTGATGTATAATTGGCAAATAAAAGGCATATGATTAGCCAAAATCACAAATGTATATAGCTTAGAAAATCAATTTTAAAAGTCTTTCCTTGTTATTTGATATGTATCTAGATTGTGAAATGATTACCACAGCCTAATTAAATAGCATAATCTTTTACCTCACATAGCTACTGTTTTGTATGTAATAATAATGCTTAGCCAGGCAAGATGGAGCTCATATTTAATCCCAGTACTCTGAGGGTAGAGACAGAAGCATCATGAGTCCTGGATCATTACAAACAAGCAAGATAATTATGATACACTCTTCTGTCAATTTATATCATAGATTTCAATATAAATTATAATATGTTATTATTAACTTTACTTATCATGATGCACAGCCAGTCTCTAGAACTTATTTATCATATGACTAGAATTTGACACATAGTAATTCTAAGAACCAGTGATTTTGTATAACACACTTCCACCGGGTATTTCAGATATTTAATCATAATTAGATTTAGATTGTATTTGGCAAGAAGAACTTAGAAGTCATGCTGTGTTATTCCCATCTAATCCTATCAGAAGCATACCATTTTAATTTGTCTCATTAATTGTGCATTGATTTTTGAGCACCTGATTAAGAGGAAACATGGAAGGAGTGTGACTTCCAATGTTACCATTCTCCGTATTTGTTTTTGTTTTACAGTGGTATTTTGGGTGGTTATGTGATATCTCATCACTTTGTTCATTCACTTATCTATTTTAATGTATCCTCAGACAATATGTGATATTCTATTTTTATATAATTGTACAGGTTCCACTGGATGATCTATTCAAGTTGACTTCCATACCTTCTGTTATGCACTCATCATTCCTTGAATATAATTATAAAATTAACATGTGCAACATAATACATATAAAGGTGCATTTACTTGTTTCATCTTTATATTATGCAATTCTCTCATATTCTCTCTCTCTCTCTCTTCCTTTCCATTTCCTTCTGTACTTATTTCTATTTGCTCTTAGATTTCAAGGTTTTTCAAGAAAAATGATTCTGAGACATATAGGGCCCTATAGACATAAAGGTCAGATTTTCCACCAAGATAACTGGTTCTTTTTAATTAGTGTCTATAAGATAGACAATTGGAAAAGTTAACTATTAGAAGACTTTACAATGATTTAAATAAGATTATGACATTGACAAATGATGGTAATTATTTGAAATCTAAGCATTGTAGAATTAGTGTAAGAGAAATCATATTCTGTATGTCATTTATAATTAGTGTAGTTTGAAGTAAGGATATTTTTAGTTATTTTATTTTATGGTTTCCAAAAGAATGTTGAAGTAAAATATGCTTTACTTTGACAGAAGTATTAACTCTCTCCAGTCAATATATAAAATGTGAAAAATGTTAATTTATATGATTATTTAACCAGAAAGTTTTAGAGTGTAGGGAATCAGGGCTACCTGTGCATGGATGCATGGATGGAGGTAGTGAAGTGGTGAATCACGTACTGCACAGGAGCAGTCTACCCACAGAGGGATGTGACTGACTCCACATACAGTGCGGAAATGAGGGCACAAGTTCAGAGGTGGGATTTAACTTTTCAGATAACTTGAAGAATTAGACAAGTCTGCAACTTTTTCCAAGCTAGAAGCAAAGATGAAAAGGTGGAATAAAGAATATAAGAGCCAAAGGAAGGGTAGGACTCCTTACAACATGCTCCTCCAGATACCGAATGGCCTGGATAAACATGACCTCAAAGTGCCTGACACTACATACACAATCCATCATAATAGGAGCAAAAGATCATGACATCAAAACAAAATAGAGACTGATTAAGGGAGGGAGGGAATATGATGGAGAGTAGAGTTTTAAAGGGGAAAGTAGGGGGAGGGAGAGAATTACCATGGCTTATTGTCTACAATTATGGAACTTGTCAATGAAAATAAATAAACAAAGAGCTGGAGGGATTGCTTAGTGGTTCAGGTTTCCTGCAAAGCCAAAGGACCTAGGTTCAATTCCTCAGGACCCATGTTAGCCAGATGCACAAGGGGGCACACATGTCTGGAGTTTGTTTGCAGTGGATGGTGGCCCTGGTGCACCCATTTTTCTTTCTCTCTTTCTCTGTCCAAAAAATGAATAAATAAATATACAAAAATAATGAAAAGTGTTTTGCAATGAAAATGAAAAAGGGCTCTAAGAATTATTTAGGCTCTATAGAAGTTACAAAAACCAGGTGAAAATATTTCATGCATCCAGAACTACCTTTTGAGTATCAAACAATAATAGGAATTGACTATAGTGCATTTGCAGTATGAATTTACCATAGTAGTTCCAAAGTGAATTACGATTGAATGATGATGGGCCTGGTTATCTGACAACATGAAATTATGATGCTTTATTTAATGTCTCTTCAAATTTGCAAATAGAATATTGAGTTCAAAAATGAAGAAAAATGAATTTACCATAGCTATTAATTCAATAAGTGGTTTCAGTGGAATGATCCTATAATGGCAATAGCACTGGGCTTTATCTGATTGTGTAAAGTTCTCATATTTTTCCATATACAGAACTGTTAGTTTTCATAAATCACAAATATATCTTGAAGGAAAATAAATGTTTATTTGTATAAGTCTAACCTTTAAAAGTGGCCAGCCTTGGGAGAAAAGTTCTGTTATATTAATATGACTGACTATTGCTTTGACAACCAAGAAACATACCTCTGGGCAACTTCACTCTTCTGGAACCCCTGACTCAACACTAAGGTACATCAAACATGAGATACCCTGTTCTATTTATAGAAAAAGAGGTCCATATCTGCAAATATATCACATGATTTTCATTAAGAAACCTGTGCTTGGCAAGGGAAATCCCTAAGAAATTAAGAATTCTCTAATTCGTAATGGTGTTACTGGATTTAATGGTGATAAGACTTTTTCATCTCTGGATGGGCTTAGCTAAGAGTGTTGAACATTCAGTCATCACATTAGCTACTCAAACCTCTTGTTCTTTTTATTTTATTTTATTTTATTTTATTTTACTTTTTGCAACCAATGAAGAATAATAAAGGCAGACACTACATTTGAGCCAGTGAAACAAAGATTTATTAGAAAAGAAGTTAAAAAAGTCACAAGAAGGTCCATGTGGACAGCCTCTTAGTTACTTAGATTGGAGTTGTTTATACCCTTAGATATATAAATTAGCTATCAACTTGAGGTGGATTAGATTGGTTGCTTTAAGTATGTGTGGAGGCTTTTGGTAGGCTGATTACTTGATAATCTTGTACATATAAACTAGACATCAAGTCAGGATGAATTGGCTAGTGTGTTAGACAAAGTACTTATTATTTTATAATGGAGGTGCAGTGACTTCCTGGTGAGACAGCATATGTAAAGGATTTTGACTTTATAAGTCAGGAATTTTGGTATGTTTGGAGACTCTGTTTTCTGAAAAACCTGTGTTTAATGGCTTTGTCTTGACAAATATATCATCTGTTCTCTTTGAGCTAATATATAATCAGAAAGTCACTGTTTCTTCAATACAAGATTTTCTTTTGTTTATTGAACATTTGACCTCTACAACTTATATCAGGGTTTCATTAATACTAGTTTATCTTCCTTTATTTATTCCAGTATTACAAACACTATTAGGCTGGAGGGATTGCTTAGTGGTTAAGGTATTTCCCTGTAAAGCCAAAGAACCCAAGTTTGATTTTCCAGGATCCATGTTAGCCAGATGCAAAAGGGGACACTCACGTCTGGAGCTCATTTGCAGTGACAGGAGGCCCTGGAATGCCCATTCTCTCACTTCCCCTCTTTCTCTATCAAGTAAATAAATAAATAAATAAAAATGAAATATTTTAAAAAACAGAGTTAAACCGGGAGTGGTGGCATATGCCTTTAATCCCAGCTCTAGGGAGGTAGAGGTAGGAGGATCACCATGGGTTTGATGCCACCCTGAGGCTACATAATGAATTCCAGGTCAGCCTGAGCTAGAGTGAGACCCTACCTTGAAAACCAAAACAAACAAACAAACAAACAAAAACAGGGTTGATAATTCAAGCATTATATCAACACTGAAAAAACACAGTCATGTAATTGTCTCTTGTTCCTTCTTGGTTTCAACAAAGCCATTTTCAAATGAAGTAGGATTATTTATCATTTTTAATGCTGGCTTGAGGTTTGCAAATATAATACAATTTATGCATCTACTAGGCTTGCAGTGAAATAAAACAGAAGTACACATTTACACAGATAGGCAAGGGGGAAATAATGTAACTGCAAAAGTTTGTACATATTTTTTATATCCGAAGTTAAGCATTCAAGTTGTAAAATGTCATTGCCGAAGAAGGGATAAGCAGCTTATTATACAGAATACTTGTTGGTGAGATGTGACATATGTTATTGTGCTGTGGCTACATGTGAACTGGAGAGTCTCAGTGAAGTATGACTAGGCTACCAGTGATTAACATAAAGAAAGGAATGAGCTTAACAATGCAGTTGGTATACCAAATCCTTGTAAAGCTCAGCAACTAAAAAATAGTCTTGGCTATTTCACATACAGTTTTCTCTTTAGGAATTATACAACCAAAATGTTGAAGAAACATACAGCACCAAATAAAACATCAAGATGCAACAAAGTGTTCTGTACATATATACCTTATTCATATACTAGATAAAAATTATAGTTCTTAAACTGGGAATGGTGGTGCACGCCTTCAATCCCAGCACTTAGGAGGCAGAGGTAGAAGGATCGCCATGAGTTCAAGGCCACCCTGAGACTATATAGTGAATTCCAGGTCAGCATGGACCAGAGTGAGACCCTATCTCATAAAACCAATATATAGTTTTTATGGGCGTGGTGGTACACAACTTTCATCCCAGCACTGGGATACAGAGGTAGGAGGATCACTGTGAGTTCAAGGTCACCTGGAGACTATATAGTTAATTCCATATCAGCCTAGGTTAGAATGAGACCCTACCTTGAACATACCCCCTATCCTCACCAAAATGTATACTTCCTGCCCATTTTATGACTTTATTATATTTTATTTATTTTTTATTGAATAAAAATGTTCATATAATCTAGAAAATGAAGAATATTATCATTTTTGTTTACTTTTATTTCACTTTTGCAGTGCTAGAATTGAACTTAGTCTTACATATGATAGGCAAGCACTTCATTGAGCAATGACTTTAGCCCTCAAAATGTCATTTTATGTATAAAAGTATTTGAGGGTTGAATCTAAATTTCATTCATCTTCCTTCCTCTCACCAACAACTGGAAATAATCATTTTAATTGGTTTCTGGTTTATCCGTTCTTCATTTTCTTATGTAAAAAGTGCATATGAACTAGCATTTTGTTATTCTCCCTACCCTTCATCATAAAATAGAGAAGCTGTAACCTTTACTTTTCGACAATTTCACAAATGAATTTACACTGAATATCATTGTGCAGGACTATATTTTATTGTTATAGGTGATTGGAAAGGGTACTGAGCCATTAGCAATTCTGTAAAAAGGTGTGAAATTTATGTTGTATGAAGGCAAACCATATTGCATGCCCAAGAAATGTATCAGAAGTCTTGGTCCCTGAATTAACATAAGTACACATGGCCTTTTATTATTGCTGATTTAGGTAAGATTTAATAAGGCAAAGTACTAGTAGTTATTAGTAGATTATTTTATTTTAATTGCTATTTATTGATAATTTTATAGATGTTCATAATGCATTTTGATAACAATACCTGCCCATTACCTTATCTTGATTACCCTTCTCCTCCTCATTCCCCTTCTGCTAAACCATTTATTTTTCCCAAATAGCCCCTCCTGTACTTTGATGTCTGTCTCTCTTTTTTGTGTTCTTGTGCTTGGCTGTTTTAGTTGATATGTATCTTACATGTGATGACAAATTCCTGTTTATATTTAAAAGTACTACTTAGACTCATTTATGAATTATATTCCATGTTTTCTACTTTAATATCCTATTATTTTATATACACAATAATGTAAATACACTACCTCATGAGTGATTTCAGTTAAATTTTATTATTAATGTTGTAAATATTTGTTCAATTTTGTATTTTCCATTTTTGATGAATTTCCTCCATGGCCAAAATTCAAAAACATAATTTAAAATTATCAATAATTTATGCTATTTATATGTGTATTATCATTAAAAATGTTTCAAGCAAGGCATGGTGCAACACACCTTTAATTCCAGCACTTGGGAGGTGGAGGTAGGAGGGTTGCTGTTCATTCAAGGCCAGAATGAGACTATATAGTGAATTCCAGGTCAGTTTGAGCTAGAGCGAGGCCCCACCTTGAAAAGCAACAACAAAAAAATTTTTCTAATGTAAATTCCATGCTGTTATCTAAGAAAAATGTGAAAAGCCTTTCTATTTTCAGTGCTGTGAATAATTGAAGGCTATTGGAATTAGGCTGGATGTGGTCACATATCTATATAACTTCATTCTGCAGTGAGGTAGGGGAGTTAGGGGCTAGAGAAACTTGTGAGTAAAATGGGTCATGGAAAGCACCAGTTTTTATTTTCACTTTTTATTAAGAACATATTTTGCATGGATACTTCATGTGTTGGTACAATTTTTTTCCCTCTTTCCTGTCCCCATTCCATAAAGGTCCTTCCTTGGTGGGATTGCTGATATTCCTGAACTGGTTGTGGGTTAGGCATTATGGGAGAAGCAGTCAGTTATTGGGGGGAAACAGTGCCTCTGAGCATGAAATCCAACCTGTGGTTCTTACAACCTTTCCACCCCGTCTTCCAAAAAATTCCCTGGGCCTTGTTGGGTGTGATTTAAGTCTACTTCAGTGATGGGCTCTGAGGAGTCTTTGGATCTCTGCTTTGGTAGGTGTTGAGTAACCTCAGCATCTGTCTCCGTCACCCTTGCATAGCTTCTCAAGCTCACACTGGAAGCAGCACTCTTGCTCATCTCTCCATTTCCTCTGGTTTGACTGAGCTTTGAGGGGTGTAGCATATGCACCTTGGTGCTCAGATGCACGTGCTCTGTGTGTGTGTAGAGGCCAAAGAGCTTCCGGTGTCCTTCTCTAATGCTCATGCCATTATTTTACTTCCTTTGAGATGACGTCTTCTGTGCCTCAACACGGAAACCAGGCCTGAATCCTATGGAGACAATGACTGGGCTCTCCAGTGTGAAGCTCCCACTAGCCTTTGGCTAAAAGAGGGAACACGCCCACCACACTCTCCCTCACTTAATAACACAAATCCAGTTTAACCTATATTGACTTCACCCTCTGTTGGATAATCTGGTTTTCTTTTTCAGAAGGTAGCAAGACCTGAGAATATAAACCACCCCTTGCATATTAATTATATAATCCAAATAGTTTTTCTTTTGAAATATTTTATTTTTATTTATTTATTAAATACAGAGAAGGAGGGAGAGAGAGAGTGACAATGGGCATGCCAGGGCCTCTAGCCACTGCAAATGAACTCCAGATGCATGTGCACCCTTGTGCATCTGGCTAATGTGGGACCTAGAGAATCAAACCGGGGTCCTTAGGCTTCGTAGGCATGTACCTTAACCACTAAGCCATCTCTCCAGCCCCCAAATAGTTTTTCTCTGTGTGTGTGCCTAATGTTTCTGTTACTTTTGGTTTTTTTTTTTTCTTTCTTTGTATGTTTCATTCCTGATTAAATGTACCACACAACTTTTTAATAATGTCTGTGAATGCACACATGTGGTATCTATGTGCTAGACAAAGGAGGCACCAAGGATTAAAAGGCAAACTTCCTTGTCTAATTAATCCTCATGACAGTCCATATTACAGTCTGTTCTGTTTGAATCTAAAATGCATTTTCATCTTTCTTGTACTCTCCTACATTTTTTCAATTTCCTAATTATTATTATTATTTTTTATTTCATATGGACCCATCATGTGTTTATACCATTTGCCCCTCCCCCCCCCATTCTACTGAGGGCCCTCCTTAGTGGGATTGCTGGTATTCACCATGGAGATGTTGGTTATGAGTTGATAAGTGGTGAGAGCAGCAGTCAGCCATTGTGGAGGGGGTGAGGTGGGCAATGTCTTTGGATATTTGTTCCCATCCTGTGGTTCTCACAATCTTTCTGTGTTCTCTTCCGCAAAATTCCTTGGGCCTTGGTAGTTACATTTTAAGTGTACTTTAGTGTTGTCCTCTCAGCAACTTCTCAATTTCTGCTGTGGTGTGATTTGAGTATCCACGGTATCTGTCTTCATCACCCTGGCACAGGTTGTTAATCTTGGAAATAACATTTAGTTGATTCTGTTTGTGACAAAACTGAAAAAAAAAAAAAAGATTTTATTTTTACATTGACTGAAAAGATATAAACTTTCTATTATTTTTCTTTAAGTCTAAAATTGTATTTTAAGTAGATTTATTACTTCAATATCATTAGTATCATCACCCATTTCTTATTATTTCTTTCACTATTGATTGGGGCCTTTTTCTGGCATATGAATTTTTTCATAGAAACTTCTCTCACAATTTCAAGGAAATTTTGAAGCATCCAAAAATGAAATAGTAGTGAAATTAACAAATCAACTTTGGTACATCCAAACTATGTAATAGTATCACTTTTAGTCAGAAATGAGCTATCAAAGCATTAAAACATAGTGGAAGATTAAATGAATATTACCAGTAAAATAGTATGCATTGTAAAGCTTGTATTCCTATGTGCCATTTAGTATAATGCAGAAGTGTGGAGGCACAGGAAATATTACTAAGAATGAGGCTGAGAGAAAGATGAAGGGAGAGCACTAAGGATGACACTCTAGAGATTAATATATGTCACTCTATATACTTATCCAAACACATAAAGTGCCCAACACTAAGGGCTAATGCTAATATAATGATGATTCTGTGTTCATGTGTTAATCATAACAGATGTTTTTTTTGTACTGGCCCATGCTAATGAGTTGGAAAGTTGAGTATGCACTGAAGAAGTGTGAGTAATTGATAGCCATGTACATTCAATATAATTTTTGCTGTGAGACTAAAATAATTCTGGTTTTACTTTAGAAAAAAAAAAAGATAACCTATACATAGTTGTGCTGACCTTTAGTTCCAGCAACTGGGGGCTGAGGGAGGAGATTGCCATGAGTTTAAGGCCAGCCTCAAGCTACGCAGTGTTTCAAGTCAGTCCTGTTTATGGTGATACCATGACTCAAAAAGAAAAAAAAATAGAAATGAGATAAACATGAACATAAAGTTAGAATTATAAGCCTTGCATGTGCTTAGATATCTTAGTTTTTCAGTCTATAGTTATAAAGCTATTGTTCGTAATTGTTAACAAAATACATTAACATTTGGAAAATGTGAAAACTTGGCTGTTTTATTCCAAGTTTCTCCAAGCTAAGTTATATTCTAAAAGATTATCCAAATATAATTTGCTTATTTATACCATAATCATGTTTAGAGAATCCAAGAAGAGTTTTGTTTGATTTGAAGAAGTCAGAACCTATTTGGTAATTTATTGTAGCCTGGAATAGCCAGGAAAAATGAGGGTTATAGAGATATACAATTTATGAATGGACAGTGGTGGCAATCAATGTAAGTGCAGCAGAGATATATGTGTAACCTGATAATAGTAATGCAAACTTAGTCCTATCATTGTTAGTGATCCATTCTGCCATAGCGTGCTCCTCATTTTTTGGCCTATTGACCATGAAAGTGGGAATAATTTTCTGTTGTTCCAATATGTAAGGCAACAGGGTATTATAAAGGAAAGGTAATTATAAAGTTTGATGGACAGGGGAAAATGATGTGTTTCACTTGCAAAATATGATGACTCATTAGGAGAAAGATGGGAGGGAAGAAAATAAAGGTAAAAATTTTATTAGTTAATATATTTATTTTATTCAAGCAGTGCTCAGGAGCACAAAACTTCCCCTTGTATCTTACTTTCTCATTATCTTCCCCTTGATAGGGTATAGAATAATTTAAATGGCTCAAAAACAATGAATGCTAATAGGATGAACATTAAAAGCTTGCAAATCGGAGATCACAGTGCCTCAAGTGTGAATAATTGGTGAGCTGTGTTTTGAGGCTGATTTTGTTTTAGAACATATCCTTATAATAAGGTAACTGATTTTTTTTAATGAGTTTGCTTTGGAGAGCCCATTACTTATCTCAACATAATGTTTTGAATTTCAAACAGCTGTTTTGTGGTAATGCATATTTACAAGAAAGCTTTTGAAACAAAACACATATTTGAGCTAAAAGCTGCCTATATGGTAATTCATTTCAAAAGGCAAGCCCTTCAGGTAGATACATTGGATAAATAAATGTCTAGTTGCAAGAATTCATGTAAGTGCTAGAACACATTCATAACGATTTTAGACTTTGATTCTAGACTACAAAATTTACATTCAAAGAAAATTGGTCAATATTTTACTACTTTGCACTATGAAAATTGATTAGCACTTTAAGTAAGTTTCTTTTATTCAGTATCTAAGTGATGCAAAAGTTCAAATAGTGTGAAATGTAAGAAGAAGCAATACTTTCTAACCTTAACTGAAAAATTATTCTACTACTCTCCCCAATGAAAAGAACCTAGCAAGTAAATAACAAAATGTTGATTTAGTGAAATTTCGAGAAAGTAAACTAAAATGGTAATTGAAGTAAATTAAGTATTTTAAGTGAAATTTGGGATTCTACTGTGAAAATCAGGAAGATAAGAAGGATAAACTTAGATTAAGTGTGTGTGTGTGTGTGTGTGTGTGTGTGTGTGTGTGTGTGTGTGTTGTGGTTTGAGATGTATGCATACTTAAGGGCTGAACCATCTTTCCATCACCACAAAATATTGACTGTGGTAATGTTTCTTGCCAAATGGGAGGTCTTAGAATAGTACTTTTTAATCTTAATCCTTTTCAGGAAGAAAAACCCAATTGAAGAAGGAGCAGTTTTCTATTTGTAATAAATTTGTTATTGTGTGGTATTTTTTTTCTCTAAATAATCTTTAGTTTTCTAGAACTTACAAGAAGAAAACATGGAATTATGGATTTGCAGTATGCTTCCCCACCCCCCCCCGCCACCAACCCCTTTGCATGTAGGGTGCTGTGACAGTCTGGGTCCAGGCCCAGTCCCAGTGACAGCCTGTTGACCTCTGCTCCACAACCTACTTGCATGTACTCTGCCTGACCCAGAAATGGCGAGTTGATGGTAGGGTACTCCTTCCCCCAAACACAGAGTCTTGTCTGCTGTGGAAGCAGTCCCAGCTCAGGACCAGAACAGCATTGGCCCTAGCCCACCCTCTTATCTACTGATGCTACATTTTTTACTACAAAAACAGAATATCCACAGATGGGCAAGTGTTAATGCAAAACATGTATCACAAAAAACCTAGGCAACATATCACCACCAAGAAAGTCTAGTCCCATAGTAGAAGCCTCCAATGAAAATTACTTTGAGTAAATTCCAGACAAAAAAATTACAATACATAAATGATAAATATGTAGAATAATTATAAAAATGACATGAACATATACCTGAATCAAATTCAAGAGAATATAAATAATCAGGTAACTTAAATGAGAAAGTGAAGCAGAGAAATGGAAATGGAATTAAATAAAGTGATAGAGATGTTGAAGTAAAGCCAAACAGAGAGAAAAAGCAACATAGCACAAAGAACTCCATGAAAAGCTCACAAGTCACTGGATACAAAATTAACAAGTTGCAATATAAAGTAAGACTCATGATGGCATTTAACTGGACATTGCTAGGTAGACCAGCTCAATATACACCTCAGCCTAAACTTACTTGGGATTCTATGAATTAAAGTAACAACTAGAATTTACTCATTAATTTGTAAGTTCACATCATAAACAAAAACACTGATAATCTCACATGGATAATTTTATTCAATTTCAATGACAGTCAGAAAACACATTTGGAAGATTTCAAATGTTTAGAAAAGACAAACAATGGTGCCATTCTAAAGATAGTAACTTTTCCACACATGAAAGGCAATAAACAATGTTCACATCATCTCAAAGGAAACTACTCTATTACTACTCCTTTATACAACAGTTTTGTATGATCTGAACCAGTAATCTGGCATGAAAGAGACATGAAGGCCATCCATACTGGAATGTAGAAATGAACACTGTTCTACTTTCCACATACTACATAAATATAAGTCATAAGTATGTATATCCATGTTACATATATATGTTACAAAAAATTGACAAGGAAACATTAAGAGCAATCCATCATATAACTTGTATATAGTAACGTTGAGTAATAATTAAAAGAAATCAAGAAAGCAATTCCATTTACAAAAGATTCATGTTAAATAAAGGACTGACAAAAACATTTAATCAAAATGATAAAATATATTGGCAATGTAAGTTACAAACTTTTCTGAGGCAATCCCATCAGACTGGCCTTTTTTTTTTTTAATGTTGGGGGTGGGCTGGGGGAGGGAGAAAGAGAGAGACAATCAGCATACCAGGTCCTTCAGCCACTGAAATTTAACAGATACATGCAGTCCTTTGTGGGCATGTGAGACCATGCACAATTATGTTACTGTGTGTCTGTCTTATGTGGAACCTCGAGAGTCAAACATGAGTCCTTAGACTTCTCATGCAAGCTCCGTAACTGCTAAACAAACTGTCCAGCCAGAAAGTTACAAACTTTTATTTTATTTATTTATTTTTATTTTTTGAGTGCAAAAGAGAGAAAGCAAGAGGGAAAGAGAGAGAGACAGAGAATGGGCATGCCAGTGCCTTTCAGCCACACTGAAAAAACTCCAGTATTGTGGGAGCCCTGGTGACACACGTGCATCATTGCATGCTTGCATCACTGTGCGTCTGGCCACTTGGACCTGGAGATTTGAACATGCACTCTTAGGCTTCATAGACAAGCACATTAATGGCTAAGCCATTTCTCCAGCCCAAGTTATAAACTTTTTTATAAAAAAAATTGAAGACACTATAAAATGTAAGAGCAATCTTTGCTTATTAATTGGAAGAACTAAGATTATTAAAATTGTCCAGAAGAATTGGAGAGATGAGGAAGTTTGCTGCTTCCATGCTGTTTCTAATAATCAGTGCCAGAGTGTAGGAGTTCATCATTAAAGTAGACTTAAAACTTACCCACCATGGCTCAAGGAATTTTGTGAAATAGGGGGCAGAAATAATGTATGAGCCACAGGTTGAGACATGATGCCCAGAAGCATAAGTTTACTGAGAAAACTTTTGATTTTTACTTTAAACTCTTTATTAACAACCATCATTCCTTTGATATCTTTTTTCATCATTCACAAACTAGACATCTGAGTTGATTTGAGGAGTTTATCAAGAATACCTTATTGGATTTTTTTTTAACAATATCAATCTCCGCTTGTCTCATCAAGTATGACAACTGTGAGGCAGCCTTTCTTTGTGTGGCCATCTGAAACTCGGCTGATTATAACTGGTCAGTTCATAAGAGCCTCCTATTTTGAAGCTTTCTGGCCTTGAGACTTGATCTAGTCTTGTATTATATTATTATATTATTTTATATTATTATATATATTATATTATTATATATTGATATATAATATATATTATATTATTATATATTAATCTATAATATATTATTATATATAATATATCATATTATATTATTATATATTATAATATATATCATATATATTGTGTATATATATATATATATATATATACACACACACACACACATACATACATACATACATAAAATAAAGACATAAGTATGTCAAGTGATATTTTTATCCTTTATAGCTCTAGTTACATTGGCCAAAGCATGTTCATGAACAGATCAATGCAAAATGAAATATGATGATATGTATGCACAGTGTGATATACCATTTACCCATCTAAAATGAAACTCTGCCATTCCTAACAGGGTTAAATCTAGAAGACATTATATATTTAGCACAATTTTCAGTTTGTTAACTTTCTCCTGCACAATTCTAGTGCTAAGAAGGCTGAAGCAGGAAGAATATGAATTCTAGGCCAGCCTGGACATAAGTCAACAACCTGTCTCAAACTAAGAACAAAGTGGAGGTGATTTTGATAACTCCTCTGAAAATAAGTGAGATAAATATGTTATGTAGAAATGTTTCTTTTCCATGGTGACTGACACTAACCAAGTATGTTCAACCCTTGGTACTGCATGTATTGTGTTTATGTGAGAGATTCCAGAGGCAGGCATCTTTTACCTCCAGATTGACTTATTAAAAAATAGAAAACTGTAAACATCTTGAAAAAGAAGATATTCTGAAGAGACTTTTGTACACCTCCCTTTGGCTATCAAGACTATTAGAAAAATAGACCACAAGACTTGAAAATTCCCCAGGAATATCAGCCTAGGAGAAGGCAAATGGCTGAGACCTGGGGGCTAGCCATTAGGTGGAACTTAACTCCCAGAAAGAGATTGGCATGTTGTTAGACTCCCTATAGTACTGACTTGAGCTGAAACATCGATGGTAAGCAGGGCTATAAATTGTGATCTGGGTTGCTTGGTTATCCATATGTCTTGCCCTCTACTTCAAACTCAACATTATGTTGGGTGCTCATATATGGACTTGGTGGAAAGGAGGGAATCACTGCCAACTTTACTCTTCCTGATGTTGCCACATTGAATCCATCTTCTCCAAAGCTGGCTCCTTAGTCTGCCCAGATACTGATGTTTATTTTCTGAAATCTTTGTCTTCAACAAAAGGGAAATCCAACCTCAGATACCAGGATATGTGTGTATATGTATATGAATGATGTAATATGTACCTATGTATACACATATATAATAGAACAACATATATCATAGAGTAACATTGATCTAATGAATCAGAAAATAACACTTTTAAATAAACATAAACATATATAACTAGTATAACCATTTTATACAGTGACAACTGCTCCAAGTTCCTTCTGTCTGAAACTTTGGACAAGTGTTTTCAATATCTGTAGCCATATTTTAGGTCTCGATAGTTATTGAATCACTAGTCATAGCATGCCCATCAGAAAGTAGGTACAATGGAGTGAGTCTAAATATTTTTTCCTCTCTGTTGTTTACTTTGTATATGACAAAAAAGATCAAAGGCATTTTTTTGGTAAACTTTAAAAATTATGATTCATTTCTTTAAATCATGAGTTTTAAAGGGAATAGATATGGGCAATACTTTCTTGGTTTATATAAATTTACCCCAACTCTATTCAGTTTAAATTACTTCCATTTTCTAGAAAATTTAAAAACATAATAAATTTTAATACTATTACCATAAACTATCATCTGCAATTATCATGAACAAGGTATCTTATAACTTTAGCTGTATATCTCTTCATGTTTTTTTCTTCTCCAAGTTTTGATTGTAATATTTTTGTTTCTGCTTTCATAATTTAGGTTAGAAAAAATACTTTCAGGTTTTTTAATTCTTTAAAAGCTGATTCTGAATGATTTCAAATTAAGGAACTTTCCTTTTCATTAAATAAACGAGCAAGACACTACTTTATATCAATATCTTTGTTGATTCACACATATCCTGTTACATTTCAAAGGTTTTAGTTGAATTTTTTATTGTATATTTAAATGGTACCAGTTTAATAATGTTAGTGATTATATATTTTCATTCTTCATAAATCTGATGCATTTCAAATATTCTAAAGGACTTCATGTTCATAAGTTTTGAAACATGAACATTACTCTATAATCTCATATTCAAGCAAGACTCACATAGTAAATATACATGCAGGCTGATTCTCTGCATACCACTTATGAACAGGCTCTTTTTAGCTACTGTAAAATATGCAGGTATTATAAATTTATATCTTCACTCCTGTTTGATACCTGAAAAATATTTCATAAATACTTGTATGTGAAAAACGTGTACTTGGAGGCGAAATATAGCAAATAAATGTCTATTAAGTTATGTGATTTATGCTTAAAATCATGGAGAAAAGAAATTAGTCCTCAAATAATTGTATTACAGATTGAAAAAACAACCCTGCTTTCTCTCTTTTGCAGTGTGAACATATATGTCACTAGACATGTTTATATTTAGCTATATACATTCATCTCAATTTAATTTTGAGATTAAAAAGGATGTTTAGCAATGCAATCTATCCTCCCCTGCAGTATTCTAACTTTATTATTCATTTGTTAATTTTTTACTTAATTTTATGTAAATTCAGATAACTTTCCAAAATATTTTATCACAAAATAATTTCCTCTTTCTTCATGGAAAATATCATTCTAATCTCATTTACAACAATGGAAAGATTCAGAAAAATAACACATATGAGCAAAGAGGTGAAAAAATATTGAAATATTACTCTAATGTCCTTCAGATTTCACCCTTTTAATTCAGCACTTATAAGCTCTCTTCAGCAAATCTATTAATATTTTCTTCTAGTTAAACAAGTGGGAATTTTAAATGAGCCATGTTGGAAGTAGCGGCCAAAGCCTACTCTCTTTAATCTAGCTCCTCTGCCATTCTTTGCATATAAATGGACCTGGTTCTCATTCCGCCTATGCCAGGGAGCTCTGATCCAAGCAAAAAGCTCCTTTTGAATTAATACATGAACAGTGAGCTTAATTTATTTGAATTGGAAAGAGACAGGAAATGAACTCAACAAGAACAGAAAACATCTAGAAGTACAAAATCAGATTATGCCAGACTCAAATTCCAGTTTAACTCTAGTAGTAACATAAATAGCTACTTCAATTTTAAACTTGATTGCTTATTCTGTTGTATGTTAACAACATGCAGAAGTTGAACTACATAAAAGATGAACCATTTGTATGTGTTCACTAATAGTGGTGTCTGTTAGAAAAAAAATCCTGAAATATAAGTATATGAAAAGGTGTGCTATAAAATATTCAAAATCTAGACATGTGTGTAAATTGAAATTTTTATAAGGAGGCATTTGAAAATTATATATATATATATATATATATATATATATATATATATATATATATGTATGTATTTACTCTAGTCTAAAATATTTTTCAAATGTATTTAATTTGAAGTTATCAATCGAAACTATCACATTTTTCATATTAAGCCTTCAATACATGGTCATCTTCCATGTGTGTATGTTTGTGTGTGTGTGTTTGTGCATGTGTGTGTGTGTTTATGAGTGTGAAATGTGCATGTATATACACCTGGGCACATAATGAGTGTGACTGCATGTTCATATGTGTGCATGTGGAAAACAAAGGTTGATGTTGGGTGACTTTCTTGAGACAAGGTCTTTCTTGAGTTTAGATCTTGTCGGTTCAGCTAGGCTAGCTAGCAGATTTACCCAAGGACTCCTTGTCTCTGATTCCTTCTGCTGGGATTACAGTTAACTGCTACATCTACGTGGAATTTACACGGGTGCTGAAGATACAAATATGATCTCCAGACATATAAGGCAAGAGCTTTAAAGGACCTTCCCAGGCCCTGCCTTTCATTTTTGATGATGGATTTCAGCCTCAAATGCTTTAATGGCAGATATTGTCTTCTCCAGGGCTCTCTAGAGGAACTAATTCCATAGAATATATGTAATTATGAGATTTATTAGATTACTTTGCATAATTCAAGACTAAGTAGTTTAAATGTGAACATCTGCAGCCTGGAGAGCTGAGGCATCCCAGGACTGGTCAGTCCAAGAAGCTAAAGATTTCAGAAGAAAAGACAATCCTGATGTAGACCAAGCTGGGGAGTCTCCAGCCTGACATCACAGGACAAAGTGAAGCTACAATGAGCCTGCACATGAAGAGTGAAGTACTCCAGAGCTTCTGTCTGCCTTTCTGCTCTATCTGCCTCCTCCCCATAGTTTTGTAGTTTGTACACCTCACACTTAAAGCACTTTTGTCCAAATAGGTTGCTACGTTGCATTTTTTTTTTTCTCTGAGAATATGCTTATTGACATATCCAGAAGTATGCTTTGGTAGTTTTCTATGTTTGTCAGTGCTGTTAACCACAATTAAACATCATAACTATGTTACATAAAATACATGAAAAAATATTTGTTGCACAGTTTCCACTTAGATAATATTTCAATTTTTTTGAATCACCCCTTTTGATATTTAGTAAAAAAAAAAAATAAAAAAAAAAAACAAACACAAACACAAACAAAATGAAGATAAATCAGTATGCAAAGCATGGTGTTGATACCTGGGAGTGTAGTGATATAAGTTTACTCAATAATTGTTTTAAGAATTTACATGAACCAAAGCCATCAATATTTCTAAAACTTACTACTGTCTCTGAATCTCACAAAACTGCTATTCAGTCATTATATAATCTTGATTATAATCACAACTTCATAGGTAACCGGTATGAGTCAGACACAATCCTAATCTACTCCCAAAGGTCCCACATTCTGGTATCTAGAATCTGTAATTGTAAATATCAGTTCATTGATGTCAGTGTGCTTTTTGCCCCAGATGACATGATGATAGGGAGATTAACCCACAGGTTGATTTTAATCATGTAAGGATTTGAAATCATAGATTTTTTTTTTTTTTTTTTTTAGATGCTGGCTTTAGGAGAAATCAGAGTTTTGAAGTATAGCATGGGATTAGAATGCTTGAGTTTTTCTGAGAATGGTAATATCCCTCAGAAATAATGATGAACAATCTTGTCCTGTTGGAGAAACAAGGATGTCAGCCCTCAAGAAAATAGCTCCACAGTTCCTACATATATAAAATTTGATTTTGCTAAGAATTTGAGAAGCAGAATATTCAGTTATATAGTATATAAATATATAATAAGTTGTCCAGGACCAGTTGAAAGTTAATATACTATTTGGAAATAACTTTCAACCTAATAAAATGCTTTATTACTTTTATTTGTAAAATACTTTATTTATTCATTTACTCATTTGTTGAATTATTTGAGAGAGAAAGAGGAAGAGAAAGACAGAGAGAGAATGGATGTGGCAGAGTTTCAAGCCACTGCAAATGAACTCCAGACTCATGTGCTACCTTATGGATCTGGATGAAGTAGGTCCTGGATGGTCAAACCTTTGTCCTTAGGCTTCACAGGCAAACATCTTAACAACTAAGCCATCTCTAGCCCTGTTTTCTCACTTTTAAAGCTTATATATGGAACATATAACATGCTGATATTTTTCCATTTTTAAACAATGCATAGACAGATTACTGATCAGAACTGTCATTGACCACAGTCCTTCTAAATTCTTCTAGAAGTTTTCCAGTTGATAGGTTATGCTTCTGTATTTGGCAAATTGCAATTTTATCTGAATATTCCTAGAACATTGTAATATATTTTAGGAATTATGCATGCAGGTTTTGCCTATGAGCTCAATACATATTTTTACATAGCAGCCCCAATTGAGCTCAACTGAAGGATCACAACAAAACTTACATAATATAGTATTTTTTGAAGAAACATGTGAAGTAGTGAAGAAGGAAGAAACAAGAGGAAGAGGTAGGAAAAGCCATCTGATCATGTTGTACCCCTATGATTTTGATCTAAGAGAGAAAACTAATATTACTGTTCTTGGTATATGGCACATGCCTGGACATTTTATCTAGTCTGAACAAGGGATTTTACAGCATATGTTGGAAACATTCTTTGTGAGTGTCCTATTTTTATGCCATTACCATATTATTATTTTTTAAATTTTTATTAACATTTTCCATGATTTTAAAATATATCCCATACCATATTATTTTAAATACTACAGTTTTTCTATAGATTTTTTCATATCTTAAAATTAGGGAATAGAAAGGGAGGAACTGATGATTTAATAGTATGGTATTGTATATATGTAAGTAGAAGAACAGATTAATGGGGGTGAAAATGCCTAAGTAAGGTCAGGGTAAGAGAGTGAATAAAGGAAGGTTGGAGGGAATGAATAATGAAAATTTAAGAGGATATAAGTATGTCATATGAAAATCTACTTTTTTGTACAATGGGACACACAGGATCCATACATTGTTAGTAGAAAATTTTCAGTACCAGTGATGGGATACCTTCCAGTGAGTTGTTGGCCAAGGAGGTCCCTGATACACCCAAAACATTACAGGCCATTGCCAAGGCCCTATTTTCCCACCAGAATAGATGGTAAGACCCTATTGCTGAAGATGCCACGTACTTGGGCAGCAAGGTCACTGAGAAATTCTGCTGGAGCTGAGCTAAAAACTTCCTTCATGTAGACCAGCTGACAGAAAGCTGGAAAAAGCCACACTACATGCAGTTCATGGGAGAGAGAGAAATCACTAGTGAAGCCAAACCAAATGAGCCAACAGGTGCAATAGTGGCATGCCTGTTATGAGGGAAACCAACTGCCCTCTAATTTGCCTGCTCCACAGGAGGGAATATTTCCCCAATAATGAAAACCTACTACAGGGGTAGTCATGAGCCCTAGGGGTGTACCGTCTGCTGCTGTCTGGCTAAATGTATGCACTATGCACATCAAACAGCCCAGTAAACACGTCTCTTAACGTTCACACCCATATATTAATGCTACTGTCTCTTTTGGTTAGAGAAGCTTCTCTTTTCAGGTAGCAGTGACCTTGGGAAAACTCAGAAAGCACCATGGTGCTGAGAAGAAGTTACAGAGGAATGCTCAGAACTGCAATATGTCTGTCACACTTTCCAAGGCTCAGGGTTCATTGTAGAAGAGGTAGTGGAAAGAATGTAAGAGCCAAAGGAAGGGTAGGACTCCTTACAGCATGCTCCCCCAGACACACAATAGCATGGATATCCATGGCTCCCGGTGCCTGACACTAAGTACACAAGACCATCATAATAGGAGGAAAAGATGATGACATCAAAACAAAAGAGAGACTGACTGAGAGGGGGAGGGCATATGATGGAGAATGGACTTTCTAAGGGGAAAATGGGGAAAGAGAGGGAATTACCATGGGATATTGTTAACAAGCATGGAAGCTGTCAATAAAAAAGAGCAAAAAATAGCCAGAAAGGCAAAAAATTATAATTGACAAGTAAAAATAATGTGCCTTTAAGGTATATAAGGTATATATATAAGGTATATAGTTATTTGATATAAATCCACTGTGTAGTTATGACTAAAATTACATGGATTAACATAGTCTTTCTCTTTGTGTTTGTGTTTTGGGGGAGGGACACTTTAGACCTACTCAGAGATTTTTCAGACAAGAGAAATTTAATTACATTCTCGATGTTGCACATCATTCTTGGCCTTCATTCATCTTTGCCTTCCGAAATGTATATGTGTAACTAAATTGTTGGTAAATCATAGCACCATAACTCAGATCTAAATTCTGTTTACAACTGGAGTTGATAAGCCATTTGATAAATATTCTGTATTAACATCTTTGAAGTATAAGCACATTTTGTAAGTCTTATTCTACTTGTGGTGTTTTAGAAAATTGTCTCAAATTTTAAGCAGTGAATCTGATAAGAGAGAAACTCAGAGATCTTAAAATTAATTTCAAAAGGAAATATAATAGATGGGAGAGGGTATGGATATGGTGGGTCAGTTTATCAACTATTGATTAAAAAAGAATAGAAATTTTGGCATTGTTAAGTATGTGTTAGAAATATAAATCTCCAAAAGACACTCTTTTGTCTTGCCAACAATCACAACAGTCACTCAAAAATATTCTTGTAGACTAGCCTTCCACAGTAGAATTTTACTGTCATAATCTAGCCTTATTAATCTTCTGTAAATATAGGTTATTTTAAATAATATTGACCATATTAATATTGTGGAAAATCCTTCCTCAAATTTTAATTATAAAAAATAAAGTTTAGCTCTGATCCTGGACATTTTTTCCTGCTACTATATGAACTTTCTTTTGAAACCAAGAGAATTTATATAGGACTGGTCCTTTCTTTCATGTTTAGAATCTATATAACTCAATAATTTTTTATTAGTTATGTACACAGTGTATATAGCCATGTTGGTACCATCATTAGCCTCCTCCCTGTCCTCCCCCATGCACAGGGACCATCCTCATTGGGGAATATGGGTCATGTATTGTGGAGTTAGCCATAAGTTTTGGGTTAGAGGCAAAGTCTCTGTGCACAATGACCCAATGTGTGGCTCTAACATTCTTTCCTCCCCCTCTTCTGCAAATTTCCCTGAGCTATGTTGGGTTCAGTTTTGGTCTGTTTCAGTGATGAGGTCTTGAGAGCCTCAATAAAATGTTTGTGTTGCTTATTGTTAAAGCAGTGATCAAGGCCAGAAGGATTGACTCTAGGCCTCAAGCATCATTCTGATTTACAAAACGGAGTATATAATATAAATAAATGGAAGGATTAATTTATTACAGTTTTGCCCACCACAAGGGAGAAACTTTGGCACAAAGAAGTGTAACAATTTATTTAAAAGTTTGCTCAGAGAAGTATTACAAATTATTAAAATGAACAAGCAATGGCCAAGGACTTTGGATATATAGACTTAGCTGTGGGCTTAGCATCAAAACTGGGAGGTAAGTTGTTTTCCTTTCCTGATTCCATGGCTTGGGCTTTGGTGACCAGTCATTTTTCCTTTTGGCATACTTCTTGTACTAATCCTTACCTATAGGGCCCTGCAATAACCTACTTATCATGAAGATTACCAAGGACAGTCCTTTTAAACAAGGAACAGTAAACAGTTCTCTTCCTAAGCTCTCTTTTTTCTCATTTTACATTCTTCTTTCTCTTTAATTATTATTACTGTTATTTCATTTTCTGCAAGAATAGTTGGTAAGAATCCAGATGATGGCTATTACATCCTGTTTTATTTCAGCTGAATGTTGACATTGAACAAGCCCTCAATCAACCCTCTGTCATCCAATAACCATAATTTTTAGAATATTTTATTTTCTTCTTTTCTGTTACAAATTATTTGAGTAAAGAAACTGGAATAAGCTAGGTTTCATTTCCTTTATCTAGATAAAGCACTGAATGTTCCCTGCATGGATTTAGGAGGAAGGGTTTACACCCATTCCTGAACAACCTTAAATTTCAGCTACAGTTCAAATAAGTCCAAACTTACCTGAGGACAAAAATAGAGAAGGTCAGAAAATAGGCTGACTTCCTCACAGTAGCAGACGACAGAGAGCAGGCTCTCATAGTGTTCTGATGACCTAAGGACAAACTCTGATTAAATAGTGCTATCAGTTGCAAAAGTTTTAATTTGAACAGAACTTGGTGAAGTGATTCTCATGATGAAGTCAGTTAGGTCACTTCATTCTACATGAAAGATCCTAAGCACATTAGTGACTTTGAAATCATGTAGTGCTGTGTCAAAATAAACCCACCTGGGGCTGGAGAGATGGCTCAGTGTTTAAGGAATTTGTCTGCAAAGCCAAAGGATCCAGGTTCAACACCCCAGGACCCACGTAAGCAGATGCACAAGGGGGAGCTTGCATCTGGAGTTTCTTTTCAGTGGCTGAAGGCCCTCATGCGCCCATTTTCTCTCTGCCTCTTTCTCCCAAATAAATGAATAAAATACATTAAAAAAAAAATAAACCCTTCCTACCATAGTTGCTTCTGACAGCTTAAGTAAATGTAATTTTTTTGACATTTATAATATATAAATTGGAATGTGTTAAATACTTCTGCATAAAATAATTGTGACATATTCTTAAAATTTTCTATGCAAATATAAACTAATACAATGCAGCACAATTAACTTCTTTTTCAAAAATAAAGTATTTTCCCAAGGATAAAGCATTTAAGTTTCTGGGTTGTTTATATTTTGTTTATTTTTATTTATTTATTTGAGAGTGACAGACAGAGAGAAAGAGGCAGAGAGAGAGAGAGACCGAGAGAGAAAGAGAGAGAGAGAGGGACAGAGAAAGAATGGGCCTGACAGGGCCTCCAGCCACTGCAAAAGAATTCTAGTTGCATGTACCCCCTTGAGCATCTGGGTAACGTGGGTGTGGGGAATCGAGCCTCAAATTGTGGTCCTTAGGCTTCATAGGCAAGCGCTTAACTGCTAAGCCATCTCTCCAGCACCTGGGTTGTTTATATTTTATTGGTCTTCATTACAACCATTTCTTCCTGCCATCAGTAGCTTCACTGACTGACAATGTTGATTTACAAAAGATCAATATTATTTGAATGTGTGTGTGTGTGTGTGTGTGTGTGTGTGTGATTTGTCATACCAATACTTGATAAGAGAGATCACATTGCTTCTAATCTCTCAAAGTGGAATCTGACACTTATTAGTGATGCAAATTTTAAGGAAAATTTTTATATTTGAATCAATATATTTTACCTAATAATAGTGAAAATTATACCAAGGAAACTGTGAGAAGTATCAAGGCAAACAGGTAGCTGAAACCATGAATGAGAAGCACTGTACTCCTGCTCAAAAGTAATGTCACCAATGTACAATTCCTGCAAAAGACTCTCAATAATGTTTTATAAATAATGCATTGTGAATAATGTATCATAAATCATGAGGATTACTAGCTTTATATCTTATGTATTTGAATATGTAAATCTATTATTATTATGCATAATTTAATATCATTTATTAGTTTTGTGGGTTGAGATGTGCATCTGTTGATAAAATTTTATTGAATGCATCTCATTGTTATGTAATATTCAATTTTAAGTGAGGAATAATATTTTGAATATCTTTAAGCATTGATTTTTAAAGTAATATATTTGACATTTTTTTCATCATTTGTATCCAGAAACTATTATCTACCTATCTATCTATCTGTCATCTCTCTCTCTATATATTTTTTTTTTATATATTTTTTTCTCCAAGAAGAAGGAAGGTTTACATAATCATCCTCACTGTTTATTTTGTAAGACTGGACTTGTTATCTCAAATAACCAAATTTTATTTCTCCCAGTTCTAGAGTTCAAGATCAAAATGGTATACAGTTGATTTCTTATGATGCCCTTCAGTGTGGCTTGTGAATGACACCTACTCTCTGTTATGTGACAGATCTTAATATGTTCCCTTGTTTAAATTTCCTTGCTTCCTGTGGTCAACATTCAGGTTAAACAATAGCTTCAGTTTGACTTACTTGCCTCATCCAAGACTTTCTTTCCAAATATATTCAAATTTGAGTTATTGGAGGTTGATCTTTTAACATATGTATTTAGATGGATATACAGTTAAACCTATAATTATCTGACTATTTATTTATAATATCTACATAATATCCAACATAGCAAGAAGGACAAGCAGCATATTTGATAAAGCCACAGTTGCTATTTTGCCAAAATGAAAACAAAGTGAAGGCAACACTACAGAAACAATCTGGTATGAAAGAAAACAGAACTTCAGTACTTTGGCATATGAAATAGCATCACAGATCCTGATTACTGTTGAGAATTGAAGTATTCTAAAGAGTTTTTAATCTGTTAACCTGACTGACTAGCACACATATTTTAGTGTCCACTTTAATGAGAACAACCCAGATGGGCAATTGCACTTTGCTATTAGTTACAAAAGCAATTACTCTGTTTTTCACATTCCACTGGCTTATGTTCTCTCAATGGTAACCCTCAGGAATGGTACCATGGATCTCAGAGTTTAAAGAATTACATTACATAATTGTGATGGAGCCAGATCCTGTGTATGTTGTTTATGAGAGTTTGGGTATAATTTTAGTGTCTCCCCTAGGAACATATATGAAACTTGTTGCTGAGGGTGGGCATGATAAATTCAGAGTTATTGTGTCCATTTAAGTTGAGACATAGTGAAAGGTCCTTAGTAATCAAGGGTATTCCCTCCAAGAAGTAGAACTCTGGTCTCTCTAAGGAATAGTCTAAACTTGTATCCAAGACACAGCATGAAAAGTTTCAAGAACATTTCAAATAGTTCTGTTTAGTGTGTTAATTTTCCTGATAGCAGTTGAACCTATGAGCACTATGGTGTTTTAAATGTAAATAGCTTCGCATGCTCAGGTATTTCTGATTAAGATTGAGCTTCATCATTAGGCCTATAGTAAGCAGTGCTCTGAGGAAGTTGTCATTGGGGGTGAATCCTGAGTCAAGCCCAGCTAAGTGTGTAGAGAGCCAGCTGGGTCTCTGGCTATTCGTGCTTGCTGTTGCTGGTGTTTTTGCTCTGCAATGATTGTATGGAAGTGAGCCAGCTGCATCCATGATGGAGCCTCCCCTCCATCTGTAAGCCTGAAATAATCTCCTTCCTCCAATAAGCATCCTTTGGCTGGGTGTCACAAGAAAGTCATGGCAACAATGACTAATAGTTGTAGTAAAAAAAGAAAAAAAAAAGGTATTGTATTTTGGTACTAAAAATGTTTAATGCCTTAGTTTTAGGTTAAATAGTGGTTGTAAAATCAACAATTTTGACATATACTTGAACTTCGGAGTTGTAAAATATACAAGCAAGCTGTACAGGTCTTATTTCAAAATAAATGGGAATGGAATGCTGGGTCAGATTAACTAGCATCTAATAACATCATTACAAAACCCAGGCAGCTCTGTTTAATGCTCATGTTCACGATGTATAAGAGGCATAAATTCTGTTGAGAGAGCTTTGAATTTGAGGGAAAAAAAGCCCCATTGTATTCCGTACTCCTTCATAGAGGATTCTCTTTCCTGGTACCAGATTATTCAATATAAGGGCAAGGGAAGGGTCAGGTTTTAAAGACAGCCACAGTACATAGGTACCCCATGTTGAGATAATTTCTGTCTAACTTCTCAGTGCAAAATATAGAGCTGTCTGATAAAATCACCATAGGTTTACAACATTCATACCAAATATCAGCTGCCAATAAAATGGGAAAATAAAATCAGGTCCGAATGTTCAGAAAGCTATGGCCTGCCCATTTATCAAATTTATTCTGTACTGAATCCAGAGTTCATGAGTCTCAGCTGGATTCCTTGCTGTGTTTTGTTCTCTGGCAGTATTGGCTAAAAGTCATGTAGCTAGAACAATGTTTTCCTTCTCATAGCACTGTTTACTAATATATCTCTGAGAGAATATTCCCAAGAGAACCTGAACACAACTGTGTAAAAAATAAAATCCAAGATCATTGATTTTTCCAGGTTCAGCCTCCCTTCAGACTCCCTGACACATTGCCCCTCTACAGGACAACTCATGTACACTTTTCACTTACAGCTCTGAGTTTCTAGGCCAGTATAACTGTATCCCTGAAGACAAGTAGAATGATGGCTACCAGTCTATTATGTTTTCTTATTAGATATGGATGTCCTTAGTATGTAAGCAATACATGTTGGTACTATCCTTTCCCTGTTTTCCTCATTGGGGATGCAGGTCAACACCATGGGGATTGTGGGTCATGCATTATGGTGGGGAGAGGAAATGTCTCTGTGCAAACTGTGACAACTTGTGGCTTTAACAATCTTTCTCCCCACTCTTCTGAAAAAATTCCCTGAGCCATGCTAGATGCATTTTAAGTCTATTTCAGTGATGAGCATTTAGGAGCCTCTCGATCTCTGATTTGATAGGTGTCCTCAGCATCTTTCTCCATCACCCTTGTGCTGATATCATATTCACTAAGAAAGCAGCACTCTTGCACATTTCCCCAGTTCTTCTGTGGCTTCAGCTGGGGCAGTGGTGAAGTACACTGGGTGATTTATCTACTCAGGTGCATGCACCTCACCTCTGAAAGAGAAACAGATTCTCCAATGGAGAATGAAGGCATCAGCAGTTAAACGGGATAACCATTATTAATTTAGAGAGAATTTAAAGTGTGTAGACCCTCTTATTGCCCAAGGTTAGTGGGGGTTTGACAATGAAAAGCAGAATCATTATCTGTATATGATTCTGACTTGTTTCCCAGTTCCAAATATGGTTTCCTTTCCACTGAGCAGCTCCATTAGCCAATCCAAGAGCAGTTGGTTACTCAACATTGCTGTGTTCCATTGTTGCACTTGTGTTAGCATCATGTCAGGTTGTTTGTTGCTAGATAGCTTAGACTTTGGGTTGCTTGGACAGATGTTGGCCACTTTTTTCAAGTAACTCATGTCACACCTTCCAGCACCAGATGGGCTAATTGTCTTAGAACTGACTCTCCTCTGGATTCCAACCAGGACTCTCCATGGTGTGTGTCAATAGTGTATGGTGTCTTCAGCGGTAGGATCTTACCATTAACTTCTGGTTCTTAATCAAGTACTCTTACAGAAATCTGTCTTCTTTGCTTTGGGAGATCTACTAGGTCTCTCTGATAAACAGGTCATTGTGAATGTAAACCACATCCTGGTACAGGGAATTACAGGCCGGTGCCAAGGGAAAAGAAAGAAGAAAAAAACAGAGGAAGAGAAACAGGTGAAATTTAAGGTTATGTTTCATCTCACCCTCTCCTTAGCCCTTCAATAGAAGTGTCCCCCCTAAGGTCCTCCTGATGGTTCTACCTTTGAGTCTGACTTCCAGGATATGGGAGTCTACAGTACCAGTTCAATTTGGGATCACTTTTGTGTCCTGCTCTCCTTTCCCCTTCACCCAAACCCTACCTCCCCTATTGTCGAAGCCTCAAGATCCTATGCAGATATTTCAGCAACTTGGACTGATCCAGGTTAGGAAATGCAGAGGACAGAGACCATGCAACAGTTATCTTTTGGTGATAGCATGAGTTCACTTAGAATGACCTTTTCCAATTTCAACCATTTTTCTATAAATTTCATTGTGTCATTTTTTTTCTTACTGCTGAGTAGAAATCCATCATGTAGATTTACCAGATCTTGGTTATCCTTTTATCCAATGATGGGCACCTGGGTGGATTTTAGTCCTTAGCTATTATGAATTGTGCAGCTATAAATATGGTGGGGAAAATATCTCTGAACTGAGATGTGGTGCTTTTAGGATAAATAACCAGTAAGGGAATAACAGGGTATTTTGGTAACTCTATGGTCATCTTTTCCAGGAGTTTCCATGTTGATTTCTTTGGTGGTTGCACCAGCTTACATTCCTACCAACAGTGAATGAGGGTTCCTATTTCTCCAAAGCTTCACCAACATTTTTTCTTTTCTTTTTTTTTTTTTTTCAATGTTTGCTACCCTTACTGGGGTACAGTGGAAATTCATGGTTGTTTTAATTTGCATTTGCTTAATGGTTGGAGATGTTGAACATTTTCTTAAGTGTGTGCTAACCATTTGTATTTCTTCTTCTGAGAACTCCCTGAGCTAGAGTGAGAAATTATCTTGGGAATCAAACAAACAAATAACAAAAAAAGAATATATAAAACTGAACCAATTTTATATTTATAAACCTATTATCAATATATTTTTAAGATTATACAACAATATTGCTCATTTCACATTTATTTCAGAAAATGTAAAATATGAGGTCATTACTGTTACATTAAAATAAAAATTACTATATAGTGTTGTCAATTTTAATTTTAGTGTACTAATATCTGTAACTATGAATACTTTGATGTTATTCACCACCTTAAAGATGTAAATTTATCATATAACTCAAATTATGGAGAAAGTGGCAATTTAAACACTAGGATATATATTAGGAAGCTATACTAGTAATTTATAGAGTAAAAACAAAATTATGGTGAAAAATATCAGGTGTAATGATATAAAAATTAGAATCGAAAACTCAGCCTTGATATAGATTGTTAGCAATTCTGTACTTACATACCCATCATCTTTAGAATTAGCATAATTGGATATAAAAACTAAATTCTTATTTTGGGAACACATATGGCCTTTTCATTTCCAGATTGCTTGTTCTATGAAAACACGATGTAAATCAGCAGACTGTACTCATTAAGTTACATGCATGAATCGGCTGGTCATTTGTGTCTAATTGGAGAATGTTCTTCTGATGTTAATCATTCAATCTGGTTTGTATGAGGGAGGTTTTCAAATTCTCGAGACTTTGAACAAAGATCTGGAAACTGTTTTATAGCACTATTTTGTCTAATAGTAATAAAAGATAGCTTTACACTGTTGAATATTTGAGAAAATAGTGGCATTTTTGGAAAACAGTCTTAATTAAAATTCATTATTTTAAAAAGAGAAAAAGGTATTCATTCAAAGAATCATCAATTACTTCTAATCAACATAACTTATTCAAACACTAATTTTTAGACAAAATGACCAGTAATGATATCACATCCTATTTTTAATTGTTTTGTAGTTTTACTGTTATTAGTATTATTAGTAGTATTAATATTAGTGTTAGCATCGAAATTAATATTAGTATATTAGTATTATACCCTGAATTTCAGGCTAGATAGACACATATTTACTTCACCATTATTCAGTCCTAGTGATGTTTGAATTATTATTATTATTACTTTTTTTGGCAACAGTGTGTGATATTTGCTTTTGGTTCTTAGTGTCTGTTTTCGTTTTATTTTGTTTTCTTTTTTCTTTTTGTTACTATAGCTTCGTGTGTGTGTGTGTGTGTGTGTGTGTGTGTGTGTGTGCGTGTATTTAGGCCTGCCTAGACCCCTGTCACTGCAAGTAAACACCAGACCCTAGCACCATTTTGGCCACCCATGTTACATGAGTGAGTTGGGAACTGAAGCTAGGCTAGCCATCTTCACAGGAAGTGCCTTAGCCTTTGAGTCATCCCCTTTGTCATTACTTCATTACTGAGATAGAGCATTGGCATGTAAACTAGGCTCATCCTTCATACTCATTATGTAGTTTAGATTAGACTTGAACTTGATATTGTCCTGCCTCATATTCCAAATAAATGGGACTATCAGAAGGCACCATCATATCTTACTTTGACATATCTTCTTCTATCAGTTTCTTTTAGCATATTTTAATTACACAATATTTTTTATGCAGGCATATAGAGGACTTTCATCTTTTTTTTTTTTTTTTTGCCTTTTCTACTATACTTTCTTGTCTCCCACTTGGCCTAGGGCTATTGCTTTTGTTCATTCCTGGTATATTCTTTTTCTGTTTTGTGTGTACTTTTGTGTTGTATCTTATCTTACCCATATGTCTTTCTGAGTTTGGCATATTTCACGTAACATGTCTAATGCTATCCATTTTTCTTCAGGGCTTCTGATTTTATTCTTTAAGGAAGATTAAAACCCTATTGTGCATATTCACTGCATTTCTTTACCCATTGGTTAGTTGATGGGCACATTGAATAATTGTGCAATATGGCTATTGTGAATAGTGTTGCAATAAATGTAACTATGTAGGTGTTTCCTTACAAAATTGAACATTATCTCTTTTGGCTATGTTCCTAGAAGTGGGGTTATATGGAAGTTTTATTTTTAATACTTTGTAAAGACTCCATACTTATTTTAGCATGGTGTTATTAAATTAGATCCCAAGCAGCAGTGAATACCAGTTCTGCCTACTATCCCAAGTATTCTCACCAGTATTTGTTGCTTGGTTTTATAATGAGAGTCTGACTGTTGTCAGTTGGAATTCCAGTCTAGGTTTAATACACATCTTCATGATGGTCATGCATGCTGGTGATTTTTTTTTCATATATTATTTGCTCATTTGCACTTCTTAGTTTGAAAAGGTTGTTTCTGTTTATATATTCTGTCAAATTGTTAATTATATTGTTTAATATTTGTTTAATTTCTAGAGTTACTATATAGTACAGATATAAATTAATCACTTGATGAATGCTTGAGAAATATTTTCACCCATTCTCTTTAGTCAGATGAAGGAAGTTATTATCTATGTCTAATTCTTGAAGTGTTTCCATTTCTCCCCAGTATTTTCAAAATTTTAGGTTTCACCTTAAGTTTTTTTTGTTCCCTTCAACTTGATTTATTTTTAATACAGAGTGGGAGATAGAAATTTAGTTTTAATTGTACTCATTATGCAATCATTTTAGGTGGCTATCAGCAGATATAGGGATGAAGAAAATGTGGAATATATACGCAACGGAGTTTTTCTTACCCATGGTAAAGAATGGAATCATGTCATGTCATTTGCAAGAAAATTGATGGTGCTGGAATTCATGTTTTTACAAAACCACTTGTTAAAGAGGTTGTTTTATTTTTCTCCTTGTATTTATTTGTCAAAAAATAAAATATTTTAGTGGCTGTTTTATTCCACTGGTATATGTGTTTACTTATAGGCCAGTACCAGGTTGAGTTTGTTGCTAGAGCTGTGCAGTACACTTTCATGATACGTGGTGTGATGTCTCCAGCAGTGTCCCGAGTCTGTCACTATGCCTGTGCAGAACACTTTCACATTAGGTAGTGTGATATATCCAACATTGACCTGAGTCTGTCACTATGACTGCGCAGAACACTTTCACTATAGGTGGTATGGCATTTCGTCTTGCTCAGCATTACTTTGGCTATTTGCAAACTTTTGTGCTTTCATAGGCATATTGGATTTTAAGATTTCTGTGAAGAATATCATTGAAAATTTGATATGCATTGCATATAGCTTACCTATTACTTTAGTAATATAGACATTTTGACAATATTTATTCTGTTGATTCAAGAACATTGGGTCTTTCCATCTTCTACAGACATTTGATTCTTCTGTGATTCATAGTTTCATTGTAGACATCTTCAATACTTTTGGTTGTTCATGCCTATGTATAACATATTCTTCAGGATATTGAAAAGTGAATTATTGTTATGAATTCTTTACTATAGATAATTTTATAACCTAAAGACCAATTGTACTCAAGTTATAATCCTATGCTATCTGGTTGACAGGGAAATATTCCATTTTTTTTTTTGTCTATATTTCTGTCTCTGACTCTATCCATCTGTCTTGTCTCTATAAAAATTTTTCAGTATGTATTTTTGTATCTACTAAATGTGAATTTTATGATTATAGATCCTATTTTCATTGGCTATGTCCTCTCTGTTGACCAATTCTTTCAAAGAATTTATGACTCTTTCTGTCTGAGGCATTCAATTGTTCATTTGATATTTTCTTCTGTATTGAAATATGGTTCTGTTTCTGAAGCCTTGAAAATTGTTTTCAACTTTTGAGTTACCTTACATTATTATTTATTTGATTATATATTTTCTGTATTCTTAGCTTTAGCTCTCAATTCTTTATGTTTGATCCCATGTTACTTTTATAATATTTAATTGTAAAAATTAATATTCATTTTAAACATCTTTCTGGTTTTGCTTTAGGCAAAATTTTATTATGCTTTACTGTGGTTTCATAGGATCAAATAGTAATGCCAGAGCAATCATTTTATGTGTTTCTGCCATGCCATCTAGATTTTAAATCATTTTCCTGTGATCACATTTATATCTTTAGTTTATTATTCTTTTTTATTTATTTAGACATTTATTTTTATTGATATCTTCCATAATTATAGTCAATAAAGCATGGTAATTCTCTCCTCCCCAGTCTCCATCATATTCTTTCCCCCTCTCAGTCAGTCTCTCTTTTATGTTGATGTCATGAACTTTTCCTCCTATTGTGATTGTCTTGTGTAGGTAGAGTCAGGCACTGCGAGGTCATGGATATCAAATCCATTTTGTGTCTGGAGGAGCATGTTTTAAGGAGTCCTACCCTACCTTTGGCTCTTACATTCTTTCTGACACCTCTTCCTCAATGGACCCTGAGCTTTGGAAGGTGTGATAGAGATGTTTCAGTGCTGAATATTCTTCTGTCAATTCTTTTGAGCATTATGAAGCCTTCTGAGTACTCCCAAGGCTACTGCCATCTGGAAAGAAAGACTTCACTGACCAAAAGTGAGAGTAGCATTAATATATAGGTATGAACATTAAGAAAAGTGGTTACCAGGTAATTTGGTGAGTATAATACACACACACACACACACACACACACACACACACACTCACATATATATATATATATATATATATATATATATATACATTTAGCCAGACACTAGGAGACATTACATCCCTAGGGCTCTTGACTTCTCATGTCACAAATTTTAAGTATTAGACATGTATTCCTTCCCACAGAGTAGACCTCCACTATAATTAAAGAGTGTTTGGTTTCTGCCATAGCAGGAATACCACTATCACACACATTGGCTTATTTGGCCAGGAGAGAAATCAGTAATGGAGATAAACAGCAGTGAACACTGTGAGCCTTAAATTATGCTTTATTCATCAATTTATTTCATTATAGTGTCAATTGTTTCCATTGCAATGAGGTATCATTATATGGTAACAAATGGATGACTGATTATATATCCATTTTGCAGTTATACTGACATCCTTGGTACTATATAAGTAATATTAAAATAATTGGTGATCCAGGGGCTAGAAAGATGGATTAGCAGTTAAGCGCTTGCCTGCAAAGCCTAAGGACCCTGGTTCAAGGCTCAATTCTCCAGGACCCACATAAGCCAGATGCACAAGATGCACCTGCATCTAGAATTAATTTTCAGTGGTTGGAGGTCCTGGTGCTCCCATTCTCTCTCTCTGTCTCTCTCTCTCTGTCTCTCTCTCTTTCTCTATCTGCCTCTTCCTCCCTCTGTCTGTCTCTGTCAAATGAATAAAAATAGACAAAATTAAAAAAAAAATAAGTGTCCTGTTTCCTTAATTAGTCCAAGAAGCCTACTTTTTTTTTCAGTATTGGGTAATGTGTACCTGACATTCAAAGAATCAGACTTCTTCCATATCTGTATTTTCATGCACATATATATGGTAGAGTAAACAAAGGAACACATTTCTACCCCTCTTTGATTACTCAGAGTGGCATTGTAGCCACAATTGAGAGAAACCCAAGAAGAGGTCCATCATCCAACCATTACTGACACTGACATTCTTTTACTTCTGCCTTCAAGTGTAAGTCAGTGTCTTAAAGAGCTCCAAATATGCAGATGCCCTTCATAGGCCAGTTGAGCTTTGAAACAAGCTATGAGAGCCAGGGGAGGGATTCTGAGTGTTAAGAAGTACTCAGACAGCCTGATGCAATGTAGCTGTGGACATAAACACACACCTGGAAGATATATGATCTATGGGAACAAAGAGGGTATCTCCTGAGATGTATAGACACCAAGTGTCCACTACTCATTGACAACATAAGTGTGGTTAGCAGTCGAGAGGAAACTAGAAAACATCATCTACTGTGAGAAATTTGAAGTGACTGAATTCATAATTCACATGAAGAAGACCTAGGGGTTTGTAACCTTGCATGAACACATTCTGTGGGTATGAAGGCCGTTCAGATGTACCATTCTGTGAATAGCTGCAACTGGAGGTGAGGAAAGCCCAGTGGAAGCAAGTGGCTAATGCTTCCTTAGGCCTCAGAGATTTAAGAAGTTATGGAAACTAGGATCAACTGTAACAACTTTGGTGATGGGAAAATCTTTAATGGCCACCGTGGCATTGTGGTACAGGAAGTAGCAGTGATGGATTTGCTGGCAGACAAAATGGCTATTATAGATTTGGTAGTGAAGAGAGGAGCAGTTTTGTAGGTGAAATGTGCAATGATTTTGTCCATTATGTCAATCAGTCATCAAAGGGAAGTTGCAGGTAAAGCTCTGGTATCCAATATGTGAATCTGTAGCCTTCCAAAAATCACAAAAGTCAGTGTACTATGGAGTTTCCTGCAGCAACAGTGCTATCACAGTGGCAGGAGGCTTCAGAACTATTAGGAAAATAAATTCAAAAGACAGGAGAGAGATTGTTACAGGGAAGATGTAGGAAACAAAGTAATTATAAAACTCAGTCATCCACAATGCCAACAGAAATGAACTACAGCAGAGAAGACACATTTTGGAGAATTAGTGATTTTATGGACAAGCAAAAAAGAAAAATAAAACACACACACCTGAACGCAAGCATGTATCATACATTGTAAAATAGATCATTTTATTTCCTGTTTTGAACAAAGTATAAAGTCCTCTTACAACATGTTTTAATGTAGTTTTTTTAATTTTTTTTTAAATTTAACTCTAGTGTTTATTGCTAAATGTAATTGAGTATGATGAAGAGTAAATGGTTCTTTAAAAAGAATTGTGTATGATGCTAGAGAGATGGTTCCGTGGATGAAGTGGTTGCCTCCTAAGTGTGAAAAGTTCAGGTTCAGATACTCTGGACATATGCCTTGCCCACACATATGTGAACATGTACACACATGGATGCATACCACAAACACATTCACACAAATATAGTAAATAAGAAAACTTTAGCTTTCACAATTTATTTCCATTACAAAGTTTTCCAAAAAAAATTATAAAAATTTAAAATGTTCTAAAAGATACAATAGTAATTTTCTAACATTAACATTGCTTATTAACTATTTAGGGTTTTTCATGGTAAGGCAAAGAATGTTGTATTTCTTTTCTCAAACCTAAAAAAAAAATATTTATTTTGTAGTAGTGCTTGTAAAACATGTTATTTACCTAGAGGGTTTTAAAAAAAATATTTTAATTACTATTTAAGAGGGAGAGACATGGGAGAAATGGCAGATAGAGAGAGAGAGAGAGAGAATTTAAGAATGAGCATGGGCCACCTTGTGCATCTGGCTTACATGTGTACTGGGGAATCAAATTTGGGTCCTCAGGCTTTACAGGCAAGTGCTTTCACAGATCAGCTATCTCTCCAGCCCTAAAAGGATGTTTTTGCCCACTCTACAAGTGGAAAGATAATGTGATATAAAAATTAAAAACTAAGACACCATTGTAAAAAAAATCAAAAGAAACAGTGGTTACTACAGAAATGTTCAAGTTAAAATATTTGACAGTGTGTTAAAAAGGATGATGTTTTATAGGTTTATATTTTGTTCTTGATAAAATTGTTAAATGCATACAGAAAGTGTCACTCATCTAAATTTTAGTTTGCTGAATTGTCAAAAATTAAACATATTTACATCCTATGAGCTAAGACATTGACTATAATTAACTGGTAAATGTTAAAAAGAAAATAAGAATAAGAGAAAACTAAGGGGAAAGAAAGGAAAGAAAAAAAAGATTAATATGAGAAAGAAGAGAAAATAACAAAAGTGGTAGAAAAGAGAGAGGAAGGACAGGGGAAAAGAGGTCAGTGTAGGGCATAGAAAATGAGGAGAGAGACAGGATGGCATTCACAAAGAATGATATAAAATATATACCACGTCCTTGGAGCCTGGATTAAGTGTTTGAATTCATGCAGGGGTTGTAAACTCCATGCATCTATATTTCTTCTGATATTAAAAATATAAAACCCCAAATTCTATTGGCTCAGCAATAGGATATTAAGAATTGAAAATTTAGAACAATAATGGATTTCATTCACTGTATAAGTGTAGGCAATATATTAAATTGAAACATTCCTGATTTAACAACAAAAATTCGATTTTATATGAAACTGAGGCAGGAATGGCTATTGTTGACCTATGTGGAAAATCAATTTCTGTTAATCAACATATGTGATAATTTAAGAAAATCAAATGAAACATTTTCCCTCAATGCTGGGAATATTTGTTCTTTTCATCCACAAAGACAGCTAACCTGTATGGTAACTCATGAAATCTTAAAAGCTAATATTCCACTTCCTTAACCATTAAGCAATCTCTCCAGCCCTCTTGTCAATTTTTTTAAAATAAATCCAAGTAAGACCTCAAAATTTATTGCACTCATTAAATCTACTAAGTGAGGCATTGTAATTATTAACTTGGAAGAAAGCAGAATTTATGTAGATAACTTTTATAAATAAGTATCTATTTGTGCATATGTATTTATACATATTTTACATATGTATATATTTATATAATTGATATGCATTATATAATGGATATATATACATATATATAAATTTTAATAGTTATAGATAGTTATCAATTAATTTAGACATTCATTTTTCTATCAATAATTTATCACCATTTATTGGAAAAAGTTTAAGAGTTACAAAGAAAATTGTTAATCTTTAAGAAAAATGAATCTAAAGTTGTTAATTATTGCTGAAATCTTGAAATGTCTGTGTAGTTTATCAGCTAGTACTCCAATACCAAATTGCATTATGAATTTCTATCACTTAACTGTTATTGTGTTCCTTATTCTTATTTGATCTTTTTTCATGTCTTATTTTTATTCTCTATTTGTCTCTCCTCAGTGGGATTTTTTTTTTCTTTTCATTAACTTTATTTTGGTTTGTTTTGGTCTCAGTTAAAGGTCTTTCCTAGCAAAAGAAAAAAAAAAAATCTTCAGTATATTGGTCCCATAATTTAGCACAAAAAGTCTACAAGGTATTATCACTTCTGAAATCTGAGAAGATCTGCTATTTGTTGTACTTCATGCCTTTTCCAAAGCTTTCTCATTCATTTTCCTGAGGGCATCTATGTGGTTATTTTGAGAGATGTTCCTTCTATATTGTTCTCCTTCCATCCTCTTCTTGGTAGTGTAGGTTTGGTAGCTTATTTGAACAAAAATTTTACATGTTGTAATGAGGGTTTTTTCTTTTTCTTTTTTTTAACCAGGTAATTTAACTAGATCCTGACAAAATACAATTGTGGATTAGTGTCCTGAAATAAATTCATTGCTGAGCAACTATACCATACAGTTTCCCAAGTAAAGTTTATAACTAAGTTTTCTTCTTTCTTTACTGACCTCATGGCTCTTCTCAAATCTATAAACTCATTTGCTTTTGCCATAAAGAAATTTAAAATTATCCTTGCATGAAGAAGACATAAATTTTATCCAAATTAATTAAGATGATCAATAATTACTTTGGTCATCTTCCTCAAATTTTAGATAATTTCAAAACAAATTATTTGGGTTTTTAGTACACTATTTAAAGATCATTCCCAGTGAACTTACCCAATCACAGAAAGATAATCACTGCATAGTACCATCAATAGCACCAAACCTGAATCTACCCAAGATGCCAACATATTCAAGCAAGCATCTCAAGGACTAGAAAATAGGGTTGGTGGGAAAGAAGGGGAAGGCAAGGGAGGGGGTGGGGGACACAAATCTAGACTCAAACGGCAATAGTACCATAAAATTCTACATAATAAAATGCAGACCAAATGATTGAACCTTCACCAGCCCATTAGAGGGCACACCTGAGACACAAGGCACTGGAGAGGGTACGATGAAGACTTACCTTAATCTTCTACAGCTTCTCTCTCTTCTCTCTAACTCTTTTATATTAGTTATCTTTTTCTTCCTTCTCTTCATGGGCACTGACCTGTAACTTCTAGTACCAACAGGTAGCTATCATCCACAATGAGCTTTTTATCATAGAGACCTATAAGGTTTCCTAAAAGAATGAAAGATTCCTTTCAGAGTACATGATGACCCACCAAAGGTTAGTGGTAAGACACTGCTGCTGAAGACATCATATTCAGTTGACACATAACATGGAGTGACATGGCTGGAAGCTAGAAGAGAGTCAGGACCCAGACAGTCAGTGTGCCTAATGCCAGAAGGTGTTACATGTGTGACTGGGGGAAATGACCAATATCTGTCCAAGCAACTCATGGTCTAACCTACTTAACAACAAATAACCTGACGTGATGCTCACACAAGTGCAATAGTGGCACATAGCCAAGGTGGTAAACCAACTGCTTTTGATTTGGCTAATTAATATGCTCAGTGGAACAGGACCCATAGCTGGAGCTGGGCAGCATGTCAGAACCATATCCAAACATCAGCCCACTATCTATTATCAAGCTACCACTAGTCATGGGCTACAAGAGGGCCTACACCTATTAAATTCTCTATTAAAAAAAAAATAAGTGTTATCCCATTTATCTGGGGCTAACTTTACTCTCCATTGGAGAATCTGCTTTTCTTTTTCAGATAGACACAATCCTAAGAAGAGTATCACTCCATCATTCCTCAAAAGGGCCCCAGCTGAAACTAAGAATAATTGGCAAATAAAGCAAGGATGCTGTTTTCTTGGTGAACCTGGTACCAGCAAAAGGGTGAAGGAGATCGACAGAGAGAACAATCAACTCCTACCAAATCAGATATCCAGATACACAGAGGCTCCCAACACCTCATCACTGAAGCGGACCCAAAATGAACCCAACATGGCTCAGGGAAATTTTGTGGAAGAGGGGGCGGAAAGAATATCAGAGCCACACGTTGGGTCATGATACACAGCTACAATTCTTCCTACCTATAACTGTGAGGTAACTCCACAATGCATGACCCATATACCTCAACCAGGAGGGACCAGGGGGAAAGCGAAAGACATAGAGGAGGCTAACAATGATACCAACTTGACTGTATTCACTGAGTACAAAGCTAATTAATAAAAAACATTACAAAAAAGTTTCCAATTATTTGAGTGGGTACAATAACCTTTTATGTATTGAAGTGTCAGTGTTGTAGTGATCCAGCTGTTGGCTTTGAAGCTGGAAAGGCTCACCAGGCATGGAGTATAGGCAGAGTCTAGAAGCTGGGAATGGAAGGCAATGTATTCTCATCCAGAGATTCCAGAAAGACATATGGCCCTGCTGACACCTTGATACTAACCCAATAAGATCCATGTCAGATTTCTGACCACAACCATAAGATAATAAAACACATATAAAGTAAAAAAAAAATGTGAGGCATTCTATTATTTTTTTTTAATTTAAAAAGTAAAATATAAGTTGTGTTGACAAGATTATTTGATACTAAAAGAGCTGATATTGTGGTAGTCTCTTTAATTTGTCATTTCCAGTACAAAGAAGAATGGCACAAATCCTTGTCCTAGTGTTAGAGGTTAAACAAAATATTTAACCAAGCATCAAAACTTCTAATCCCATGACTTTGGCAGATGTAACAAGATTCTTGCACACAAATCAGGAAATGATTTGTTCAGGATACTAAATAGTTTAAATATGCCATGTCATTCATAATGAGATACAAAAAATCTATATTAACTTGAAACTCATTAGAGCCATAATCTTATTTCTGTGGCTATATAATATATAAACCAGTTAATATAATATTTAGTAGATATGATTTATTTTCAAGTAAAATATAATAACATACATTTTATATTATATATTAGTAAAATATGTAGGAATATTTAGAAAAAAATAAGAAAAGAATACATGTCCATATACATGAAATTTGTCTTTCCATCAATGTTGATTTTCATCTATAATCATAAAAGAAAGCTAAACTAAATAAGCTTTTTACCCAAATTCCTATTTTCCTTATCCAAATTTATTCTGACACATGCCGCATTTATTTGAATGCATACTATATACCTTAACCAGATTGAGATCTTATTATCATTTTTCACCCTTGAATCTCCAGTGTCTAAGAGCATGCATTTATGTCTAAATATAAATCTGGTGAGTAGAACAAAACAATTTCCAATTTCCAAGGTTAATATGAACAGTTTTGGAAAGGAAGACAATACGAAGATATGGATTAATCAGTAGATTCTGCTTAAACAAGTTTGATTTATTAAATGTCTTTTCATGCATTAAAGTATCTTTTAAATTAAATAGTCTTTACAGCTTCTTCTCACGTAAAGCAAATTGTAAGGATCAAAATTTCAGTGCCCATGAGAGTAATAGCTTTAAACCTGACCCTTTTGAGTCTGGTCAGGGATAGATTTCTACTGGAAACTATTAGTGTTCTCTTTTACATAGGTTACAAATGGAAAGATTTGAACTGGGCAAATAAGCACTGTTTGGGGGAAACTTATAGGAATAGCCTGAGAAAAGGGGTCTCCAGTACAGTTCAGTTGCTGAGGTCAGGTTTTTCCAAAATCATTAATAGCATATGAAGGATGGCTTGAAATAGACAAAGGTCTCCAGTCTGCCTTCCCAGTTTGCTGTCATTGGTCATAAACATTCTGAAAAAAGACTAGAAAGCACTTAATTAAGACCACATAACTGTTGTCAGAGTGTTCTCAATAATCACAAACATTTTTTCTGTACATGATTTTGTTCAAACACATGGAGATTGAGAATTTTATGTGTATGCACAGATTTAATTATGGGAATAAGAGGAACATATGAAGTTATGATGACCTATACCTACAAATATTTTTAAGAGACAATATTTATATTTGAATTTTTGCTGTACTTCGGAGAAAATTAACAAATTAAGTATTCCCATACTCATAGAAAAGTGGGATGTCTTTAGGTTGGCATGTTCTATATTCCTTTATAGCCTTTTATGCTGTTTTCACACTGTGTGACGTTGTTCTCTAAGGTAAAAAGAAAACAACTATCAACACTTTATCAGAAGCACCTATGACCACACACACACACACACACACACACACGAGATATGAGGTTTATGAGACTTCTACCTGAAATCTCAGTGGCTCCAGGTGCCTCAAGTGGAGACAATTATATAGAAAGTGTAAGATCAAGGGATGGGAGCTTCACCTATCTGACCATGGGAAGGTTGTTATCCATGTTGGGATGACACCTTACAACGTGGAGGCTTTGAGAACTCCATATTCCTGTATGAAACCCTTATCATTGTCTGTCAGAAAGCCCCACGTACTCATTTATTCACCCAGGTGAACTTCTATGGGAACTGACTTAAGTGTCTTATGGGTTGCCTGCCTTGGGGGAGCAACCACTCATCATCTGCAGCCACAGTTCAATTTGAAGGACCTATTAGTTCTTCGTCCATGATGTTTGCAGGGCTGTGATCAGAATTTCTCAGACTGTGGTTTTGATATCTCAGTTTGCTCTCAGCAGCCTCAAAATGAAGTTTCAGTCAATTTGGCATTTCAAAGTAAGCATGACAAAACAGTATTTAAATGTATTACATAATTTTGAATTATGTGAAGAACCATGCCTTCAATTAGGTGTCACTGAAGTCTTAATTACCATGTTCAGACACTAAAGAGGTGTCAGACTCATTTGATCTCAGTGAACACTGGCAAATGAAGTAAATATTGTTATTCACATTAATTAGACAACTTGGAAACTTTAAATGTTGTGTTATAGCGATGTCATTTATTATTAATAATATCCATATTTTAATGAGAGTCCATGACATAAAAATGATTTCAAAACTCAACTGTTTCACATAGTAGTTATTAATTAGATAAACATATTAATATACATAAATAACTCAAACTGAGAATTAACCCAAAATTAAATACTTGAGCCTGTGAGTGTATGCTTGTAACCCCAGTAACTCCACAACTCAAGAAGCTGACACAAACCAATCATTAATGAGAAGCCAGCTTAAGGAAAGCCTACACTACAATAATGAAACCATGATTCAAAACCAAAGCAAAACAAAAACTATACTTTAAACAAAAAAGCACAGATAATTACAAGTATAATATATGTCATCTGGTAGTCAACTACTTTTGAAGAAAAAAACTAGTAAATGTTAAATCTACTGTCTTTATTATAATATTCAACAGAATTTTTCATGAAAAACCCAGCAGGTTCTGTGATATGGAATTTTATTTCCTAGATAACCATAAAACAACAGTTTTAATAAAAATGTTATGTATTAAAAAAGATATGAGTTATTTTTGAGATAATTTGTTTTATATAGGAAGGAGGAAATATTTTTATGGTAATAAAACCTTTAATTCTAACCAAATCAATAAAAAGTACTGGTTAGGCTTATATAATGTAATTCTCAAAACATTACATAAAATAATGGAAGTACATAAGCAATTATAAAGTTTGTCTCTCTAAAGACGAGTTCAATTTACTCTCTCAAGTTATGATGCAGGGAGAACATAAAAATAAGTAACACATGTTCTTGTGAAGCACACATTAATGCTATAGATGTAAACCATGCAGTAATAAAGTAAGGTAAGGTTCTATTGAACCTATTAGAAACATACATAACTCTGCTAATTACGAATAAGTTCCATTTACCATTACACATATCTTATTGGTAATATAATATCTCATTGTGCAAAAAGGTAAATCCCAGAAAGACAATTACATGGTCATTTCTTAAGCTCTTAGTTTTCCTTAAGCTAATTTAAAATATTTTATTTACTTATTTGCAAGGAGAGAAGAGAGAAAGAGAATGAAGGAAGGAGAGAGGGGGGAAATGAGCATTCCAGGTTATCTTGCAACTGCCAATAAATTCCAGATTCATGCATCACTGTGCACATCTGACTTTACATGGGTATTTGGGAATTGAACACAAGCTGTCAATCTCTTCAAGAAAGCCCCTTAACTGCTAAGCCATCTCCTCAGCCAAAGGTTGATTTTTTTTAATGTGAAATTTCAAAAATTATAAATAATATATGTTCAAATGATTTTGATTATTAATGTATCTATTCTCTTGTATTACATTGAAATACTAATTACAGTATTTTAAATGTAACTCTTCACAGAGCTTACTAAACATTGATTGTTTGCCCATCTTTCAACTCGATAATGATGATGAATACTTTTCTGTCTATACTCTATCTGCTAGCTCATTCAGTCAAATTCTTGTTTCAATAATGTTATTATAAATATTTTGTCTTTCCACATTTTTACTTTATTATTATTTTTTACTATAATTGCTGGAGTCCTGTTCATTCATTATTAGCAACATTAACTTTAGACCCCATACAAAAAAAATGACCTTATTTTTATTTATTTAATTTTTTCTGTCTTTTTAAAATTAGTTTTGTACTCAGTGAATACAGTCAAATTGGTACCATTGTTAGCCCCTTCCCTGCCCCCCCCCTCCAGCTGGATCCTCCTTGTTGGGATATATGAGTCATGCATTGTGGGTTAGCCATAAGTTATGGGTAGGAGGAAATTTCTGTGTATCATGACCCAACATATGGCTCTGACATTCGTTCTACCCCTTCTTCCACAAATTTCCCTGAGAAATGTTGGGTTCATTTTAGGTCTGCTTCACTGATGAGGTCTTGGGAGCTTCTGTTTCTCTGGACATCTGGTTTGGTAGGAGTTGATTTTTCTCTGTATCGATCTCCTTCACCCTTGTGCTGGTACCATGTTTACCAAGAAAACAGCACCCTTGCTTGTTTCACTAATTATTTTTAGTTTCAGCTGGGGCCCTTCTTTTGAGGTATGATAGGGTGGTTCTCTCCTTAAGATCTGCATCTATCTGAAAAAGAGAAGCAGATTCTCCAATGGTGAATAAAGTTAGCATCAGTCAAATGGGATAACCCTTATTTTTTTTTAATAAAGAATTTAATAGGCATAGGCTCCTTGTAGCCCATGATTGGTGATAGCTAGATAAAGAAGAATGGGCTCATTTTTGGATCTAGGTCTGACTTGTTTCCCAGCTCCAGCTGTGGGCTCCATTTCACTGAGCAGATCACTTAGCCAAATCAAGAGCAGTTGGTCTCCCACCACAGCTGTGTGCCATTATTGCACTTGTGTGAGCATCACAACAAGTTATTTGCTGCTAAGTAGGTTAGACCATGAGTTGCTAGGAGAGATATTGGTCCTTTCCCCCAGTCGCCCATGTAGCACCTTCTGACATTAGAGGCACTTATTTCTATCTCTGTATCTTTGTTATTTGCATATAAAAATGTTACTGATTTTTGTGCATTGGTTGTGTATCCTGCTGGGAAACAAGTCAGACCTAGATCCAAAAATGAGCCCATTCTTCTTTATCTAACTATCACCAATCATGGGCTACAAGGAGCCTATGCCTATTAAATTCTTTATTAAAAAAAAATAAGGGTTATCCCATTTGACTGATGCTAACTTTATTCACCATTGGAGAATCTGCTTCTCTTTTTCAGATAGATGCAGATCTATCTTGGATCTCTTACATATACAATCATGTCATCAGTGAATAGAGCTAACTTAACTTCTTCCTTTCCAAATTGTATCCCTTTATTTCTTTCTCCTATCTTATTGCTTGAGCTAGGACTTCCAGTACTATATTGAAGAGTAGAGGTAAGAGTGGACAACCCTGTCTTGTTCCTGATCTTAATGGGAATTTCTCCAGTCTCTCTGTATTAAGTATGATTTGTGCCTTAGGAGCTTTGTATATTGCCTTTATTATGTTAAGATATGAACCAGCCATGCCAATTTTCTCTAATGTTTTGTTCATGAAGTGATGTTGTATTTTGTTAAAGGCCTATCCTGCATCTATAGAAATGATCATGTGGTTTTTGTGTTTAACCTTGTTTATGTGTTGTATTACATTGACAGATTTCCGTATGTTGAACCACCCCTGTGTTCCTGGGATGAATCTCCTTGATTAAGGTGGAAAATGCTTTTGATGTGTTGTTGCATTCAGTTTGCAAGGATTTTGTTCAGGATCTTTGTGTCTATGTTCATCAGGGAAATAGTCTGCTAGTTTTCTTTCTTTGTGGCATCTCTGCTTGTTGTTGGAATTAGGGTGATACTAGCTTCATAGAAGGACCTGGGGAGCTTCCCCTGTTCTCCAATTATGTGGCACAGTTTGAGAAAGATAGGTTTGAGTTCTTCCATGAAGGTTTGATAGAATTCAGCTGAGAAGCCATCTGGTCCTGGACTCTTCTTTTTGTGGAGGTTTTTATTACTTTTTCAATCTCAGTGAGTATGGTAGGTTTGTTTAGGAGATTGATCTGCTCTGAGTTTAGCTTTGATAGATGGTTTGTGTCCAGGAATTTATCCATTTCCTCCACATTATTCAGTTTTGTGGAGTTGAGGTTTTAGAAATAAGACCTTATGATTCTCCCAATTTCACTTATGTGCATTGTGATCTCTCCTTTTTTCATTTAGAATTTTGTTAATTTGAAGCATCTCTTTTTTTTTTTTTTTTTGATCAAATTGGCCAGGGGTTTGTCAATGTTGTTTATTTTTCAAAGAACCAGCTCTTTGTTTTGTCAATTTTCTTAGTTTCCAATTCATTAATTTCTGCTCTGATATTAATTATTTCTTTCCTTCTGGGGCCTTTTGGGTTAGATTGTTCTTGCTTTTCCAGTGCCTTTAGGTGGATAGTTAGGCTATTAATTTGGGATCTCTCCATCTTTGTTATGAAGACATTGAATGCTATGAATTTTCACCTGAGGACGGCCTTCATTGTGTCCCATAAGTTTTGGTATAATGTGTTCTCATCATCATTGATTTCTAGAAATTTTGCAATTACATGTTTTATTTTGTCCACTATCTATTTATTGTTTAAAAATGTTCTGCTCAGTTTCCAGGCACCAACAGGTTTCTTGGTGAATCTTTTTTTTGTTAATTTCTAGCAATATAGCATTGTGATCCGATATCATACACGGAATTATGTCAATATTCCTAAATACATGGAGGCAGGCTTTGTGACCCAGTATATGTTTTAGAGATTATCCCATGGGCTGATGAGAAGAATGTGTAGTCTGTGGATTTGGGATAGAAAGTTCTGTAGATGTCCATTAGGTATATGTAATGTATTGTTTTGTTGAGCTCTCTTACTTCCTTGTTGAGTTTCTGTTTGGATGATCTGTCTATTACTGATAATGGTGTATTGAAGTCCCCAACTATAATGGTGATTATTTCTGTTTGTCAAGTAGGTTTTGCTTTATGAACTATGGTGCCCCTGTGTTTGGTGCATACTGATTTAGGATTTTAATATCCTCTTGATGGGTCTTTCCCTTGATAAGTAGGAAGTGGCCTTCTTTGTCTTTTTTGATTATTTTTGGTATGAAGTCTATTTTATTTGATATTAATATAGCTATGCCTGCTTGTTTCTTATTCCAGTTTTCTTGGAATTTTGTTTTCCACCCTTCCACCCTGAGGAGGTGTCTGTCTTTAGTGGTGAGGTGGGTTTCTTGAAGACAACAGATTGAGGGGTCTAATTTTTTCATCTATCCTGTTAGCTGATATCTCTTGATGGGTGAATTAAGTCCATTACTATTTTGGGTAATGACTGTGAGGTTTGATTTGATCCCTGGCATATTGTTTTGTATATGTGGTTTGGTGTTTCTATGGACTTTGACGTTTTTTTGTGCCTGCTCTGAGTTTGGTTATTGTGATCTGCTTTTTGTAGGCATTTGAGGTTGAATATATTTTTTTAATTAATTAATTATTTATTTATTTATTTATTTGAGAGCAACAGACACAGAGAAAGACAGATAGAGGGAGAGAGAGAGAATGGGCGCGCCAGGGCCTCCAGCCTTTGCAAACGAACTCCAGACGCGTGCACCCCTTGTGCATCTGGCTAACGTGGGACCTGGGGAACCGAGCCTCGAACCGGGATCCTAAGGCTTCACAGGCAAGCGCTTAACCACTAAGCCATCTCTCCAGCCCTGAGGTTGAATATTTGATTCTTCTGTGTGGAGAATTTCCTGAAATACTCTCTGTAAGTTTGGTTTTGTGTTCATATAATTGTAAAGCTAAGTCTTTTCATGGAAAGTTTTCCTTTTACCATCTATTATGAGGGATACTTTTGCTGGGTAAATTAGTTTGGGTTGGAAGCCATAGGTTCTTGGACTTTGCAGTGTTCCATTCCAGGCCCTTCTGGCCTTCAGGGTTTTCACTGAGAATTCTGAAGTAACTCTGATGGCTTTGCCTTTAAAAGTGATGAGTTTTTTCTCCCCTAGCTACTTTTAGGACTTTCTCTCTGTTTAGTGTCAATGTTTAGAGTCTTAATGACAATATGTCATGGAGAGCTCTCCTTTCGTCCAGTATGTTTGAAGTTCTGTTAGCTTTTTGTATCTTGATGGTCCTTTCTTTGAGAGAGTGGGAAAGTTTTTTTGTTTATTTTGTTAAACAATTTTTCCATGCCTTTGCTCTAAATTTCTTCTCCTTTCATGTTCCAATTATTTGGATATTAGGATGTTAAGGGTATCCCACTCTTCCCTCATGTTCTGTTCACAGAAATTTTTGAACTTATTGAAAATTTGAACTCTCAAACTGTATTTTCCCTCTTGTCTTCCAGATCCTATATCTATCCTTGACATGGCTAGTTCTTTTCTTGAGAGCTTCTAGAAAGTTTTGGACTTGTTCAATTAGGTTTGTATTTTCTACTATTTTTCTATGTATAGTTTCCATCCCTCTGTCAAGCTCCATTTTCACATAATTTTCTGATTTTCTTGATGCTTCTTGGAATTAATCCTTGCATTTCTTTATGTCTTCATTTAGCATCAATAGTTTATTTGAGTTACTCTTTTTTTTTTTCACTCTCCTTCATATCTTTTAACTGTCTTTGAACTCCTTCCTTCCATTATCTATCTATTAGGTCTAGTCTATTGATGGCAGCATCCACACGATTATCAGTCCTTTGTTGTTTTTCTACAAGTTCTACCAATAGCTTGGTTAAGGTTGCATTGCTCATAGCTTCATTTTGGTGTTCTGATCCTAATGTCTCTTCTATGTTTTGGTTAGAGATGTTCATTTTATGACTGGGTGTTCTTACTGGATTTACTTGCATTTGAATTTTATGTTATTTCTTTTGCACTGTGGTTTGCTCATCACAGTAGGGCTGTGGTTTCAATGGGCAAGAGAGGATATCTGGGTTGGTTCCAGCTCTTAGTTATTATGAATTGAGCATTTATAAACATGGTTAAGCAAATCTCTCTTGACTGAGGCTTGGAGCTTTTAGGGTACATGCCTAGTAAGGGAATAACTGGGTTGGTTGGTAACTCTATAGTCAGCTGTTTTAGGAGTCTCCATATTGCTTTTCAAAGTGGTTGTACCATCTTACAATTCCACCAACAGTGGATGAGTGTTCCTATTTCTCCCCATCCTCACCAGCATTTATTTTCATTTGATTTTTTAATGTTTTCTATCCTTATTTGGGTAAGGTGGAATTTCATAGTTGTTTTAACTTGCATTTTCCTGATGATTAGGGATAATGAACATTTTATTAAGTGTGTGTTCCCCATTTGTATTTCTTTCTCGGAGAACTGCCTGTTCACTTATTTGCCTCATTTTTTCAGTGGCCTGTTTCACTTTTTATTGTTTAGGTTTTTGTGTTCTTAGTAGATTATAGAGATTATGCCTCTCTCAGTGTAAGAAGACTGTGTGTCCACTCTCACCCATGATCTTCAATATAGTACTGGAAGTCCTAGCTCAATGAATAAGACAGGAGAAAAAAATAAAAGGGATAAAATTTGGAAAGCTAGAAGTTAACTTAGCTCTATTTGCAGAGGACTTGATTCTATATGTGAGAGAAATGAGAGACTCCATCCCAAAACTCTTGTAGGTGATTAACTCCTTTAGCAAAGTAGCAGGATACAAAATCAATGTACAGGGCTGGAGAGATGGCTTAGTGGTTAAGTGCTTGCCTGTGAAGCCGAAGGACCCTGGTTCAAGGCTCGATTCCCCAGGACCCACATTAGCCAGATGCACAAGGAGGTGCACATGTCTGGAGTTCATTTGTAGTGGCTGGAAGCCCTGGTTCACCCATTCTCTCTCTCACTCTCTGCCTATTTCTCTCTCTCTCTCTCTCTCTGTCGCTCCCAAATAAATAAAAATAAACAAACAAAAAATGAAAGGTAGCAAAATCAATGCACAAAAAGCAATAGTATGCGCATTACAAAGATAGAAATAAATAAGGGATATTGTCCCATTTACAATAACAACAACAACAAAATAAAGTACCTTAGAATAACATTAACCAAAGAAGTAAAAGATCTATACAACAAAAATATAGAAAAACACTCAAAAAAGGAATTGAGGAGGACTTCAGGAAATGGAAAAACCTCCCATGCTCCTGGATAGACAGAATTAGCATTGTGAAAATGGAAATTCTACCAAAGAAATTATACAGATTTAAAGCAATTTCAATCATACTACCAACATTTTTATTCAAAGTGATAGAAAAAAAATCTAAAATTCAGATATCCAAGTATATCCTCAGCAAAAGAAGTACCTCTAGAAGCATTGCCATACCTGATATAAAGCTATATTATAAAGCTATAGTATTAAAACCAGCATGGTACTAGAATAAAAACAGGAGTATAGACCAATGGAATAGAATCAAGGACCCGGATTTTTGGTCGAGCAACCACAGCTACTTGATATTTGACAAAGGCCCTAACACTATAGGCTGGAAAAAAGACAGTATATTCAACAAATGTTGCTGGAGAAACTGGATAACCATATGCAGGAAATTGAAACTTGATCCACACATCTAGCCATGTCCAACACTCAAGTCCAGATGGACCAAAGACCTCAATATAAGACCAGTAAATTGAGCATTATAGCAAGAAAATGTAAGAGGAACTTTCCATGATATAGGTATGGAAAAAGACTTCCTGAACAAAACCTCAGTAGCATAGGATCTTACACAATCACTCAACCAATGGGGTCACATGAAGCTCAAGAGTTTCTTCATAGACAAACATACAATAAGCAAAGCCAGTAGATAACCCAAAAGAATGGGTTATCTACTATATGTATATAGACAACTTGTATACTTAAAGACAACAAACCATGGTATTTCCCTCCCCTCCCCCACTTTCTCCTTCATAACTCTGCTCTCAGTCATATCCCCTCCCTCTTCCATTAGTTTCTCTTTTAATTTGATGTCTTCATAATTTTCTATTATGAGGGTCTTTGTGTGGGTATTTGTAGGCACTGTGAGATCTTGGATATCAAGGCCAAATTTTGTCAGGACAGTTGTATGTAACAAGTGATACCCTTTCTTTGTCTCTTACGTTCTTTCTGCCACCTCTTCTCAGTGAACCCTGAGCCTTGGAGGGTGTGAGAAGTTTCAGTGTTGGACACTCCTCTGTCCCTTCTTCTCAGCACTATGTGGCCTTTAGGGTCATTCCAGTGGTCATTGCCATCTAAAAGAGAAGCTTCTCTAACCAGAAGTGAGGATAGTATTAATATATGAGTATGAATATTAACTGTAGTGCTCAGGGCAATTTGGTGAGAGTAATATATGCATTTATCCAGACAAGAAAGAACAGGATTTATACCCCTAAGGCTCATGACCTCCCCTGTCAGAGGCTTTTGATTAGGTTTTCAGCACCTAATGTATTCCCTCCCATACATTGGGCCTGGTACTAATCTTCTGAAAGCTTTGCATATCAGAGATTTCTATATTTAGTTGCTAGAGATTTGTTAATTGAATTGTTTATTTTTATTTATCAAGTAAAAATTTCAGCTGATTTATTTACCACATATTCATTATGATTTCTTTTCTCTATTTTGTTTTTCTCTCCAATATCCAGGGTAGTTATTCTCCTTGTGACTTTGATTGACAATAAATAATAGCTATTTACATTTTAATTTATTCCCCTTTTAATTTTATTGCTAAGATTAAATGAGGAATCAAATCTCTTTACATGCTGAACTGGAAAATGTAAGCTTAATGATATATTTTGAAAAACAAAAATTCCTTTGAAAGCTTCCATTTTGCCATTCTATACCTATTGTGTGTGTTCATGTTCTTGTATGTGCTGGTTTAAAAAATGTGTACATGTTGATGGAGGCCAGAGGACATAGGGCAGTTTCATTCCCAGAAAAGCCATTCACCTTCTTTAAAACAAGGTCTCTCAGTGAGGCCAGTGATGCATGCCTTTAATACCAACACTCAGGAGGCAGAGGTAGGAGGATCTATGTGAGTTAGAGGCCAGGCCACCTTCATCCTGCACTGAGTTACAGGTCAGTCTGGACTAGAGTGAGACCCTACCTCCACCCTACCCCCACCAAGAAAGGGTCTTTCCCATACTTAAAGTTTGCCAAACAGAATAACTGTAGTGATTGTAAATGAGTATTTCTGGATTCCTACTCAGGGTCACAGGCAAGTGTTTTAAAGACTTGTCTCAGTTCTCAGAACAATGTGTAGCTCAATCTTTCAAGCACTTTTCTATCCCTTGATATCTTTATTAAAGTTGTGTTAAGATTAGAACTCACCCATTTTCCAATGAATTCTACTTTATTAACCATTTTTTCTGCTTGCTTCTGATTCTTGGCTTCATACATTTCTATTATCTTAGTTGCTGTTTTTATTTTCTTCTTCATCTTTCCTGCTACTGAGCAAAACAAATATGTTTCTCATTTTTTCCATATTCTCCACTTTAGTTGGAAAACTATCTCTAATCAAAAAGAAAGAAAAAAACACAGTAAATAATATCACTTACCATTTGCATAACCTTTGACTGAGGATATAGGTATTATTCTATGTGTTTTATCTGTCAGAAAGAAAGTCCACACAGTTTTTACCAGCATTCTAGAGTTTACCTTTTGTGGTGTTTGAACAAAAAAACACACATCAGTTGTCAAATGGCAGTAATAGAACATGTATCCAGTAAAATTTTATGGGATGTTTCAGTTGATGGGTATTATATTATTAACTGACTTTATTTTCTTTTGGAGAGGAATGAGACAGGTTTTTGGTTCTTGAAAAGCTACCCAAGTTGATGATAAGCACATGGCACTCCTTAAGCAGCCTCCGGACTGAAGGATTATAAACTGGGGCTCTTCTACTCAGCTTGTTTTATGTAAAAGAAATGATTCTTGCTAATTATTTCCAATACTTTAAGTTACTTGTGAGTTAGCAATGACGTTTGAATCCTGTTTTAAGGGCTGTTGTGTTCAACATAGATTTGCTTTCGCTGCGGTGCTACAGTGGACTAGCATTTAATATGTGCATCTTCTGAAGACTCCACAGAACGGGGCAGGTGTCCAACTACATCTCTCTACTTGGGCTAGTAGGGGTTGGGGTATTTTCCATTTGTCAGTACGATCCAGCTATGTTTGGCTTACATTTCCTATGCTACAATTTTCTAAGTCTTTCTAGGCACTTTCTCAAAAGTTTGCAGATATTTGTTTTGTGAGTCTGTAGAGAACGTTATCCAAAATGCTGACACACTTTTCCTTTTTTTTTTTTTTTTTTTACGTTCTGTCACTCCTGGTTGTATTTTTCTTTTGCTGGTAAATATTAATTAATTAATTAATTCATTCATTCATTCATTTATGTGAGACAGATGAAGAAATAGAGATAGAGAATGGGTACAACAGAACCCCTAGCCACTGCAAAGAACTCCAGATGCATGCACCACCATGTGTATCTGCTTTATGTGGGTCTTGGAGAATCAAATATGGGTCCTTAGGCTTCACAGGTAAGCACCTTGTAACTAATCTATCTCTCCAGCCCTTGGCTCCACTTTTATACATCCAAATCCCATTCTTCAAACAGCAATTGTGTTTTTTTTTTCACTCACTTGCCTGTGTTGCATTTTTATTTGCTGGGTTTTTTTTTTTTTTTTGTCATTCTGTGAATAATAGCTCATTCATAGTCTGAAGAAGGATTATATTAGGACATTAGAATGCTATCAAGACCATAATCAAGCTTATCACTAAATCATTTTACAATAAACAGGTAAATGTGTAACAGATTCATAAAATTCTCTTAAATTTATTACTTCTCTTCCAATGAAATTGCATAGTTTTCACTTCATAAATTTGGTCCTTAAGAGATTGTGTTTTTTTTTTTTTTATGCACAAGTAGATTACCTGTACTATTTATCATTGGTCTTCCTTGCTGTGCTATCTTTATTCCCAAAGTCCCGAGCACAGAATATACTTGAATTATATTAGAACAAGAAGCTATTAATTAATGAAAACCTTATTAAATATGATATTAGTCATGGACTTTTATATTGTGGATGTTACTCTCTAATACCCTATTTGCCTGTTTACTAACTTGTGGATTATTTTTATATGTATTGCTTGTGTTCTGTAAGTAGCCTACATTCTCTTTTGTTATGCAGAAGATATTTTAAATACTTATCTAATTTGAAGTGATAAAATAATAGTCCATGTTTATAATAAATACATTTTTAGTATTTTGAACAAGAGCTGTTTTCTTGTATCATTTATATGAATAACAAAAAAATATATCAAAATTCCTGTATCATTTGTCTTACTCAATCTAGTTGATATAGCCTTTTAATAAACAAATCATGATAGAGAAAATAGCACCAAGGTAAGTGTAGAATGTTCATAAAGAGTACCATTGTTATTCCTTGGGAGTAGAATACTGGTTATCAGGCTGGGGCTGCCATCTGCGTAATAATATGCTCAAGAAGACAGCAGATGTCAAAAACCACTTCTCTGAGTCAAAACCAAATGTCACAAGGAGCTCAATGTGTCACTGGAGGACAATATTCTTGGGGGGAACTTTTTACTTTCTTGCAATCATTAATCTTTCATTCATTTTTCCTAAAGTGCCCAAGCATAGCATTCATCTCCCTGGATGATCTTTTTCTCATTGTAAAAAAAAAAATTACTTAGTTATTGAAGACAGATTGTGTGTAAGCTTACATTCCTCCTGTCATAATCTCTTTAATAGTTGAAAATGACTCATATGGGAAGTAGATTTTATGGAAGGTGATTATTGCAATATCTAATGGAATAACAATTTTACATTATGTTTCTCTTCCTTACACTTGTTGAGTAGCATTCCAATAGCATACATAGGATGTTGCAGATTAGTTTTAATATGAAACAAAATATTCTTTAGTTTTAAATGCATCTGTAATCATACTAATTATACTAAGATAATTAGCAAGGGGCAATGAACATGATAATGTAATCATCCATTTTAATTAAAATATAATCTTAAAAAATTATAAACTATTTTATTTACTATCTTTGTTTTATTTCATATAGAGGATTTGGAAAAGAATATGTAGAGGCTTGACTCAATAATAGCTGTTTGACAATTATGCTATTTTTATTTAGATTACTTCCAGAGAATTAATATTATATTAAAATAAGTACACTATTGCAGTACTTTGAATACACATATGGTGATACTTATAGTATCTCCTATGAAAATAAAAATAAATAAAATATTATGTCCTCAGAGTGTGAAAACACCAGTTGAGATAAAACAGAACCATGCCGACTGAAATCCTTTGCTTATTTTTATAATGGCCTCTTTTGTAAAGCAATGATATTCTGTACTAACTTCCTACCATATCAACATAATTAATAAATCTCCTTGTCTTTGGCAAGGTTAAGAACTATTTTAATGTTCTGCTAATATTATACATGATTACAATGTGTTTTCTTAAATTGACTGTTATAAAAACATATTTTTAATGATTTTTTTGCAACAAGATATGACTCAAAGTACTTAAGATAAAAATCAACAATATATATATAATTTCTGTGGATTAGAATAAATGCAACTAAAGATTCTGTAGAAACTGAGAGTTGATTATTGTACAAGATTTCCTATAATTCAGTTTATTTTCTCACAGCCAGCAATGTAAAAGTAGCCAACTTAAGTAAATTTTAGGCTGATGTGTAGAAGAGAAAATGAGCAAGAGAAATAAGATTTCAACTGATAGTAGAGAATGTAGGTGGCAATCATAATGGAGCTGTAGAAGAGGAATCATTTGTGATTCAGTATGAAAAAAAAAAAAAAGTGCTACAAAGCCAAATTTAGAGAGATGACATGACTCCCACTACAAATGTTTAGTAAAATCTCAGAAAGAATTACCATTTCCCTGGAAATACAATGTAGTGTAATACTACACATCACAATGAATATTTAGAAATATGAAGTAGATATGATTTATGTGTTTATCTCTTGTCTTACATTTTTTTGTCCATTGGTTTTCTGAGGTAGGGTCTCACATTAGCTCAGGCTGACCTAGAATTCACTGTGTAGTCTCAGGGTGGCCTCAAACTCTTGGCAATCCTCCTACTTCTGCCTCCTGAGAGCTGGGATTAAAGGCATGCACCACCTCACCCGGCCAGTCTTACATTGTTTTACTTAATACTGCTATCAGATATCTTTCTTATTTTATTTTACTGTACATATTTACTCCAAATGCCCCCCCACCATGGTTTGTAAGATTTTTTTTTTTTTAGTTTTTAGAAAATTTATTTATTTATTTTATTTTTATTTTTTTTATTTTTATTAACATTTTCCATGATTCTAAAATATATCCCATGGTAATTCCCTCCCTCCCCACCCCCACACTTTCCCATTTGAAATTCCATTCTGCATCATATTACCTCCCCATTACATTCATTGTAATTACATATGTACAATATCAACCTATTAAGTATCCTCTTCCCTTCCTTTCTCTACCCTTTATGTCTCCTTTTTAACTTACTGGCCTCTGCTACTAAGTGTTTTCATTCTCACGCAGAAGCCCAGTCATCTGTAGCTAGGATCCACATATGAGAGAGAACATGTGGTGCTTGGCTTTCTGGGCCTGGGTTACCTCACTTAGTATAATGCTTTCCAGGTCCATCCATTTTTCTGCAAATTTCATAACTTCATTTTTCTTTAACGCTGAGTAGAACTCCATTGTATAAATGTGCCACATCTTCATTATCCACTCATCTGTTGAGGGACATCTAGGCTGGTTCCATTTCCCAGCTATTATAAATTGAGCAGCAATAAACATGGTTGAGCATGTACTTCTAAGGAAATAAGATGAGTCCTTTGGATATATGACTAGGAGTGCTATAGCTGGGTCATATGGTAGATCAATCTCTAGCTGCTTTAGGAACCTCCACACTGTTTTCCACAATGGCTGGACCAGATTGCATTCCCACCAGCAGTGCAGAAGGGTTCCTTTTTTTCCACATCCCCGCCAACATTTATGATCAATTGTTTTCATGATGGTGGCCAATCTGACAGGAGTGAGATGGAATCTCAATGTAGTTTTAATCTGCATTTCCCTGATGACTAGTGACATAGAACATTTTTTTAGATGCTTATATGCCATTCGTATTTCTTCCTTTGAGAACTCTCTATTTAGCTCCATAGCCCATTTTTTGATTGCCTTGTTTGATTCCTTATTATTTAACTTTTTGAGTTCTTTGTATATCCTAGATATTAATCCTCTATCAGATATATAGCTGGCGAAGATTTTTTCCCATTCTGTAGGTTGCCTCTTTGCTTTTTTCACTGTGTCCTTTGTGGTGCAAAATCTGTGTAATTTCATTAGGTCCCAGTGGTTAATCTGTGGTTTTATTGCCTGAGCAATTGGGGTTGTATTCAGAAAGTCTTTGCCAAGACCAATATGTTGAAGGGTTTCCCCTACTTTTTCCTCTAGCAGTTTCAGAGTTTCCGGTCTGATGTTAAGGTCTTTAATCCATTTGGACTTAATTCTTGTGCATGGCGAGAGAGAAGAATCTATTTTATATATATCTGCAGATATATATCCAGTTTTCAAAACACCATTTGCTGAAGAGGTTGTCTCTTCTCCAATGAGTATTTTTGGCATTTTTATCGAATATCACGTGGCTATAGCTACTTGGGCTAACATCTGGGTCCTCTATTCTGTTCCACTGATCTACATGTCTGTTCTTGTGCCAGTACCATGCTGTTTTTGTTACTATGGCTCTGTAGTATAGGTTAAAATCAGGTATGGTGATACCACCAGCCTCTTTTTTGTTGCTCAGTACTATTTTAGATATTCAAGGTTTTTTGTGATTCCAAATGAATTTTTGGATTGTTTTTTCTATTTCCATGAAGAAAGCCTTTGGAATTTTGATAGGGATTGCATTAAATGTGTAGATTGCTTTAGGTAAGATTGCCATTTTCACAATATTGATTCTTCCAATCCAGGAACAAGGGATGTTTCTCCACTTTCTAATGTCTTCTGCAATTTCTCGCTTGAGTGATTTAAAGTTCTCATTGTAGAGGTTCCTTACTTCCTTGGTTAGGTTTATTCCAAGGTACTCTATTTTTTTTTTGATGCAATTGTGAATGGGAATGATTCTCTGATTTCATCCTCTGTGTGTGTGTTGTTAGCATATATGAAGGCTACTGATTTTTCTGTGTATTTATTTTGTATCCTGCTACATTGCTGTAGGTTTTGATCAGCTCTAACAGCTTGCTAGTAGAGTCTTTAGGTCCTTTATGTATAGAATCATGTCATCTGCAAATAATGATAACTTGATTTCTTCCTTTCCAATTTGTATCCCTTTTATGTGAGTCTCTTGCATTATTGCTATGGCTAAAATTCCAAAACTATATTAAATAAAAGTGGGGACAGTGGACACCCTTGTCTTGTTCCTGATTTTAGTGGAAAACCTTCTAGTTTTTCCTCATTTAGTAATATGTTGGCTGTAGGCTTGTCATAAATAGCCTTTATTATATTGAGATATGTTCCTTCTATTCCAGTCTCTGTAGGACTTTTATCATGAAGGGATGTTGGATTTTGTCAAATGCTTTCTCTGTGTCTAATGAGATGATCATGTGATTTTTGTCCTTCAACCCGTTTATGTAATGTATTACATTTATAGATTTGCGTATGTTGTACCATCCCTGCATCTCTGGGATAAAGCCTACTTGGTCAGGGTGAATGATCTTTTTGATATACTCTTGTATTCTGTTTGCCAATATTTTGTTGAGAATTTTTGCATCTATGTTCATGAGGGAGATTGGTCTGTAATTTTCTTTTTTTGTTCTATCTTTGCCTGGTTTTGGTATCAGGGTGATGCTGGCCTCATAGAAGGAGTTTGGTAGAATTCCTTCTTTTTCTATTTTCTGGAAAAGCTTAAGAAGCAATGGTGTTAGCTCTTCCTTAAAAGTCGGGTAAAATTCAGCAGTGAATCCATCCGGGCCTGGGCTTTTTTTAGTTGGGAGATTATTGATAACTGTTCGGATCTCCATGTTTGTTATAGGTCTATTTAAGTGATTAATTTCATTTTGATTTAATTTAGGTAGGTCATATAGATCGAAGAAATCATCCATTTCTTTCAGATTTTCATACTTTGTGGAGTATATGCTTTTATAGTATGTCCCTATGATTTTTTGAATTTCTCTGGAATCTATTGTGATGTTACCTTGTTCATCTCTGATTTAATTAATTTGTGTCTCTTCTCTCTTTCTTTTGGTCAGATTTGCTAAGGGTTTATCAATCTTGTATATCCTTTCAAAGAACCAACTGTTTGTTTCATCTTTGGATTGTTCTCTTAATTTCTATTTCATATTTTCTGCCCTAATCTTTATTATTTCTTCCCGTCTACTGATTTTTGGTTTGCCTTGTTCTTCTTTTTCCAAGGCTTTAAGGCGAAGCATTAGGTCGTTTATTTGCGACCTTTCTAATTTCTTAATATAGGCACTCAAGGCTATAAATTTACCTCTTAGAACTGCCTTCATTGTGTCCCAGAGATTTTGGTATGTTGTGTTCTCATTATCATTTGACTCTATAAATTTTTTGATTTCCTTTTTGATTTCTTCACTGACCCATTCATCATTTAGTAGTTTATTGTTTAGTTTCCATGATTTTGTTTATGCTCTATAGCCTTTCTTGCTACCGATTTGTAGTTTAATTCCATTGTGGTCAGATAGAATGCAAGGAATGATTTCAATTTTCCTGAATTTGTTAAGATTTGCTTTGTGTCCTAATATATGGTCTATTTTAGAGAATGTTCCATGTGCTGCTGAAAAGAATGTATATTCTGCAGCCTTTGGATGAAATGTCCTGTATATATCTGTTAAGTCCATTCCTTCTATGACCTCATTTAGTCCAGATGCCTCTCTGTTTATTTTTTCCCGGGATGACCTGTCAATTGATGAGAGTGGGGTGTTAAAGTCACCCACCACCACTGTGTTTGGTGTTATCTGTGACCTTAGTTCTAATAGTATTTGTTTGACGAATTTGGGAGCCCCCATGTTAGGTGCATATGTTTAGGATTGTAATGTCCTCCTGTTCGAGTGTGCCCCTAATCAATATAAAGTGACGTTCCTTATCTTTCTTGACTAACATCGGACTAAAGTCTACCCTGTCTGATATTAGGATAGCCACCCCTGCTTGTTTTCTAGGCCCATTTTCTTGAAACACCGTCTTCCAACCTTTCACCCTAAGATAATGTCTATCCTTTGTAGAAAGGTGAGTTTCTTGGAGACAACAAATTGTAGGATCCTGCTTTTTAACCCAGTCTGCAAATATATGTCTTTTCATTGGGGCATTGAGGCCATTGATATTAAGAGATATTATTGAAAGGTGTGTATTTATGTTTGCCATTTTTTGTGTGTGTGTGTTTCTGGTTCTACCTGTATTCATTTCTGTTAACTAGTATTTGAGTATTGCTTGTTTTTTCTAGGTTCCTTGTATGTGTGCTTTTCCTTTTTTTCAGCATGGAGGATTCTATCAAGTATTTTCTGTAGAGCTGGTTTTGTCTTCAAATACTCCTTTAACCTGCTTTTGTCATGGAATGTCTTTATTTCTCCATCTATTTGAATGGATAAATTTGCAGGATAAAGTAACCTTGGTTGACAGTTGTTATCTTTCAGAACTTGGAATATATCACTCCAAGCCCTTCTGGCTTTAAAAGTTTGTGTGGAATAATCTGCTGTAATCCTGATGGGCTTGCTTTTGTAGGTAACTTGATTTTTCTCTCTAACTGCTTTCAATATTTTTTCTTTGGTGTGTGTGTTTGGAAGTTTGATTATAATATGGTGAGGAGAGGTTCTTTCTGGGTTTTTCTGGCTGGGGTTCTAAAGGCTTCCTGTATCTGCATTGGCACCTCTTTCCCAATTTTGGGGAAATTTTCTTCTGTCATTGTGTTGAAGACGCCCACTATGCCTTTGCATTGGAGTTCTTCTCCTTATACTATGCCCTGAATTCTTATATTGGATCTTTCATAGTGTCCTGAATATCTTGAAATTCCCACTGATACTTTTCTATAAGTTTGTCTTTCTCTTTGTTGGACTGTATTAGGTCTGCCTCTTGGTCTTCTAGCTTAGATATTCTGTCCTCTCCCTCATCCATCCTACTGGTGAGATTTTCTACAGAGTTTTTTATTTCATTAACTGTGTTCTTCATTGCTAGTAATTCTGACTGCTTTTTCTTTATTATTTCTATTTCATTATTTATGTCTTGTATTGCCTTCTTTATTTCATTAAATTGGTATCCTGCATCTTCTTTGATTCCTTTGATTTCCTCTTTGATTTCTTCTTTGATTGTTTTGATGTGTTCTTTGACCTCTTTGAACATATTTATAATCATTCTTTTGAACTCTTTCTCAGGCATTTCCTCTAACTCTTTCTCACTGGAGGACATTTCTGATGCATTAATACTTTTAGGTGGATTTATATCGTCTTGCTTTTTAGTGTTTCTTGTGTTATAATGTATATATTTTTGCATCTTGGATTAAGTTAATGCTTGGATTTTCTAACTAGCTATGTATTCTTAGCTGTATCAATTGATTTGATGTAATATATTTTCAGGGTAGAACCTTAAGGTGGTAGGTGTGGCTTTTAAGACTCTCAGAGTATCTACAAAGATGTTCTTAGGGGTTGAGTTTCCCTGCTATAGGAGTATTCAAGCAGGCTAAGTGGAATAAAATACAGATAGATTCTAAAATTTAACTAAACACTGTACACATTCAATCAAAAACAGCCCCGAGTATGTATGCAAGAGTAGTTATTATAACGACCAGATCCTCTATCAACAAAAAGTTTAAGATTTCTGGTCTATTGAGGGATCCAAGTCATCTTGCGACCAAGTGAGACCCTTCTCTGGTGCAATCCCAGTTACCTTGGATGATTTTTGTCTCAGTCAAGTTGCTGCCTGGGTCGTCGTGCTGCTGTTCTGATTTCTGGAGCTGGGCACTTGCTTTTCCTGCGGGGCCAACCGAGCCTGGCAAGTGTGGCCCTGCAGATCAGCACCCCTGCTGCTGGAACTTCTGCTGCTCAAGCTGCCACTGCTGGGCTGTAGCCACTGCTGCTGAATGTGTTGCTGCTGTATCCACCGCTGCTGCTGCCTCTGCTGTTGCTGTAGCTGCCACTGCTGGAGCCACCACTGCTGCTGAAGCTGCTGCTGCTGTGTCCTCTGCCACTGCTCCCCCTGAAGCTGCTGCTGCCAAGCCTGCCGCTGCTGCCGCTCCTGGGTCCGCTGCTGCTGGGGCCGCTCTTACCAGTGCTGGAGCAGCTGATGTTGCTGCTGAACTCTGCTCCTGCTTGGGTCCCGATGTTGGCGTGGCCGGGTCCCAGGCCGCTGCTCTGTTCGCCAGAGCTGGGCTCAGGCGGAGGGGAGGGGAGGGAGCCACAGCTGCTCTGGTTCTCTCGCTGCTCCCCGTGTTCTTCTACCTCACGGTCTGCTCCTCCGTTGCTCGCTGCCGCTCTCCCCTCATGTTTCCTGAGTTGCGTAGAGTGCAGTGTGAGGGGAAGCTCCCGCTTTTCCTGCGGCTGGGGCCAAGCCTGGCGTCTTTCTGGTGCGCCACAGCCGCAGTGGTTGGCCGAGCTGCTGGAGCCGCTTTTCCTGCCTGTGCAGGCTCTTAATGCTCTATAGCTCTTCTACTTCTCCGCTGCCACTTCAATTTCCTATACATCTCACTTTTTAGCAAAAGTGTGTATTTTGCTGAGTTTTTTTGGTCTTTTTTACCCCCTAGGCTGCTTTGGCGTGGTACCTATGCTGCCATCTTAACCGGAATTCCTGGTTTTTAAGATTTTAATGTCTCTTTAAGGAGTGAGTATATTCTTAAAACTAAAAAATGTAAATCTGGACTAGCTAAGTAATACATGTTGTTGCTGTTTTGTTTTCCTATTTTGTCCTTAGTCTCATGAACAAAACAACACCTGGTGTACTGGTGTGCTTCTAATTTGTACTGCATAATCTTCTGTTTATCTTTCAGGTAATCACAATAGAGAAAATAACTGTCAACATTAATATTAAATGATTAATATTTACATCCTATTACCTTTTAATCCTCTGTTGCCCATCAAGATGCACTAATTACTCTAAAGTTATTGTAAACAGAATAATTATATGAACATGCAATATTTTTCCATCATATCTGTTCAAGCTGCAAAACTAAAATGTGAAATGTTTTAGACTTTCACTCTCAATCATAACGCATTTGACTATGTAGCCCAATCATTTAATAATGATATCTTCAATAAGTTTCCTCAAATGGTTCTTCATCAGGAAAACATGTCCTGCATCAATGGAATAACATAGTGAGGTACAGTACACTTTTACTTTCACTTGACTATAAAACACAGTTCGATATGTTTTTATAATAAAAATCCTCCCAGACACGTAAAATGGAATGGCGTGGCTGGAAGCCAAGAGAGAGTCAGTCCCCAGACAGTCAGCGTGTCTAGTGCCAGAAGGTGCTACATGGGAGACTGGGGGAAATGACCACTATCTGTCCAAGCAACTCATTGTCTAACCTAATTAGCAACAAATAACCTGATGTGATGCCCACACAAGTGCAATAGTGGCACACAGCCATGATGAGGAACCAACTGCTCTTGATTTGGCTAACTGATCCACTCAGTGGTACTAGACCCATAGCTGGAGCTGGGAAACAAGTCAGAACCATACCCAAACACAAGCCCACTCTACAATATCAAGCTACCATCAATCATGGGGTACAAGAGGGCCTACACCTATCAAACTCTCTATCAAAAAAGTAAGTGTCATCTCAATTTTCTGGGTGCTAACTTACTCTCCGTTGGAGAATCTGCTTCTCTTTTTCAGATTGATGCAGATCCTAAGGAGAGAGCTGCCCCAACATACCTCAAAAGGAGCCCAACTAAAACTAAGGACAATTGGCGAAACAAGCAAGGGTGATGTTTTCCTGTGAACTGGATACCAGCACAAAGGGGAAGGAGACCAACACAAAGAAAAATCAACTCCTACCAAATCAGAGAGCCAGAGCCTCGGAGGCCCCCAACACCTCAGCACTGAAGCAGACCAAAAATGAACCCAACATGGCTCAGGGAAATTTTGTGGAAGAGGGGGCGGAAAGAATGTCAGAGCCACATGTTGGGTCATGATTTGCAGAGACATTAATCATACCAATAACTGGGGGCTAACTCCACAATGCATGACCCATTTACATCAACAAGGAGGGTCCAATGGGAGGGGGTAGATCATAGGTGAGCCTAAACAATGGTACCAAACTGCCTGTATTTGCTGAAAAGAAAACTAATAAATTTAATTTAAAAAAAAAAAAAACTTGATTAAACTGAATGATGGCTCTCAGGCTTTCCCAACAGGAGGATACATTTTATTTTCATTTGTATTTAATTATTTTGTATTTTTATTCTATTAATAATTTGTTCTTTTGCTTTGAATGCATTATGATTTCAGCTGATTAATTATTTCCTATTTATAAAATTGGCTATAGCCAATGTAACCATTTATCTTGGTGCTCAAAAGATACTTTCAGAGCTCTTTATATAATCAATATTTGATTATTTCTGAGTAATTTCTTTTGTTTTCCCTTTAGTTTTTGGAGGTAGGTTCTCACTCTAATCCAGGCTGACCTGGAATTAACTATTTAGTCTCAGAGTGGCCTCAAACTCATGGTGATCCTCTTACCTATGCCTCCCAAGTGCTGGGAATAAGGCATGTGCCACCATGACCAGCTAATTGCTATTTGTAATTTGATGTGGCATAAAATGGTTTGTGTATGGTTCATTATGCCTATACTAACTCTAGAGTTAGTAGTTTTTCCAACATGTCTTGATTCTTTGTGATGCAGTATCATATTATATGTACAACCCACCGCCTAGGCCCTCAGTGTGCTTATGGTTATGCAGAGACCACTGCACTTATGTTATTTATTCTTTATTTGGATTGTAATTGATCCACTGTGTAAGTTGCTTGAATAGATGTTTATACATCTCCCAAGGTAATGCTATCATAACAGGAGCGTTTCGGAAGGATGAATGGCAGAACAGGAGTTGAAATAAGGCACCGGAGGTAGGGGGGTGCTGGGGACATTACTTAATAGTTAAGGTGTTTGTGATGCCTAAGGGGTCAGGTTCAATTCTTTAGTGCCCAGGTAAGCCTAATGCACTAGGGGACACATGCATCTGGAGTTTGTTTGTGATGGCTGGAGTCCCAGTGTGCCTATTCTTTCTCTCTCTCTCTCTCTGCCTCACACTCTCTCTGTCCCTTTCTCTCTCAAATAAATACATAAAATATTTTTTAAAGGCATGGGTAAAGTAAGAAGAATGAATGAGGACGATTCTAGAGAAGAAAAAAAAAAGAAATGCAGATGAGGAAGAAGGGTAAAGTGGACATGATTGCAACTAAATATCTACATAGAATGGCATGTTGTGTATTTTTTTGCAATTTCAACCAATTTTTTTTGCCTCTAATTTACCTTAGTAGAACGTTCTAAATGTGTGTTTCAGTGTATAAAGTGATAAATTGATAAAGATATCTTTCTCAAAAATACTCTGCTGAAATTCCAAGAAACTGCAAGTCTTATCTTACTTGATGAAGAATCTTTCATTTTTTTTTCATTTTCTGACCATTTTATATATTTATATATAGTAAATGATTATAATCCCACCTTTGACCTCACACTATCTCTCTTCTACAGTGTCCTTAGGCCAAATCTCTTCTTTCCAACTAGTCTCTTCCACTTTTAGGTCTTTGTTTTACACTTGTGTGTGGATGTGACCCACTGCATTTAATTATTGTGACTGTATGGGCAAAGATGAGCTACTAATTATCAGAGCACGTGGGTCCTACCACTGACTTCTCTATGGCTGTTTGAATGCATGGCCCCATAGAATCAACCATTGTTTTATTAAGATTGAGCTTGCAACCTGAATCTCCATCAGGAAGAGCCTTGCCGGGGAAGAGTTACATTACTGGGGGTTGGATCTTGTGGTCCAGCCTTAGGATGTGTTTGGAGCCAGTTTCAGCTTTGGCTGTTGGTGTTTGCTGGCTTCTTGGTGATGTCTCTGGTATGGTCTATGAAAGTGATCAAGCTTCTCCCACTACTGACAGTGTTTCCCCTGGATACTGTATGTCGGAAGTACACCCTTTCCTTCCACAAGCTGTTTCTTCTAATCAGGGGTCCAGCAATGGAAAGGTAACTGTAACAGTAGAACTGGTGCTGGGAAATGGAGCTGTCACAAACATGTACCTGATGCTGTGGTTTGGGATTATTTGGAACATGTTTGCTGGAGGAACTTGGAAGGATTTGGGATTCAGAATGGAAGACCTTAGAGTACAGTGAACAGCACTTCATGAGACATTCTGGTGAGCGATTGAAACTTCTTAATATAGAAAATTGTGGAATGTGAAAGTTTGGCTTATGAATTTCCAAAGAGAAAAGAGAGAACTTTGTTGGAGACTGGACTACTGAAGAAAAGAATGGCTATGTTTCATCTAGGCTGTAGAATTTGTACAAAGTTGAATTTAAAAATAATGGACCAGTGTACTTGGTGGAAGGTGTAAAATAGGAAGATATGAAGGATGTATGGTTTATCAGAAAATACATTCAAACAAGTTTAAAGTTACAGCACAGAGATTGTTTTTGCTACTGAAGGTACAATTGTTAATTGATTACCATCACTAAGGTAGGCCTACTGCCTTAAATTTAAATAACTGAAATGATGTCTGGAGGGTGAGCCATTGAAAGAAGGTGGCTTGAAAGGAAGAATTCTGAAGGCTTGTATTTCTCTTCAAGGTAAAGATTGATTCCTCACTGGATTTAAAATTTGGTTGTGCCTTATAGATGATACTGAATATGGAAGCATGAATGATACAGGAAAGCAGGTCACCATGTATATACATTTCCAGGAGCCAGTATGACGTGGCAAAGTGAATCAGGGTAAAAATCCGTGTATAGGGGTTCAGTAAGGTCATTATATGAAGGTAAACTAGTTCCAGGGGCTGCTTTTGAGATATGGCTTGTGAGACAGTTGAAGTCCCGTTGTTGGAGATCAAGTAAGGCCATTATATGGAGCTATAAAGATGAGCTATATCTTCAGTGTAGACCTGAGATGTTTTGTATTACCAGGACTGTGGAAAAGCTTACAGCTTATTTTTATAAAGATTGAGCTTGCAACTTGAGTAGCCACCAGGTGGAGCCCAGCTGAGGAAGAAGTATGTCATTGGTGATGGACCTTGTAGTCCAGCTGGACAGTATGTTTAGAGCCAACTTGAGCTCTGGCTATTTGTATTTGCTGGCTTTGTAGTGGTGACTCTTTGCTATGTTCTATGGAAATGAGACAGTTTCTTCTGCCACTAATGATGTTTCTCCTGGATTCCATAAGCCTAAAATAAAACTTTTTTTCCATAAGTTGTTTCTGGTCAGGTTTTGTCCAGTAATGTAAGGTGATTGTCACATCACCTCACTTCAGAAATGTCACCCATTGCTCCACCTTCTGTTTATCAGAATTGAATAAATTCACAGAATTGAGGTTAAAAAAAATACAGCCCTAGAGAGTTCATGTGGGCCTTCAGTTTCATCACAGATACTTCTGAAAGCAAAGGAAGAAGGATGGACATATGAAATACTGAAGCTATATGTGTGTGGAGCCTGAGATTGCAAATAAGAAACTAAAATATGCTGGGCGTGGTGGCGCACGCCTTTAATCCCAGCACTCGGGAGGCAGAGGTAGGAGGATCGCCGAGAGTTCAAGGCCACCCTGAGACTACATAGTGAATTCCAGGTCAGCCTGAGCCAGAGTGAGACCCTACCTCAAAAAACCTCAAAAAACCAAAAAAAAAAAAAGAAACTAAAATATAAAATCTATCTATGTATCTATTTATCCACCTATTATCTATCTATCTATCTATCTTGCTTAAACATTTGACTTATACTTCTGGTTTCTGTAATGGTTTCAAAACTTGTTTTTGATGTTTAAAGCACTACATTTATCACGATTTATTATAGCATCCATAGAACATTAATATACAACACATTTAACTATATGAAAACAAATACTATATGTATACCTATCTTGCTACTCACCATCTTATACAAATAATTTGTTGAACATCAGTAAAATGTATTATAAGATAATTGTCAAACTGAACAAAACTATTGTTTTCTTTAAAAGCTTTGGCTTGGTTTCATACACTAGACAGTATTGTCTTATCCAAAGATGAGTCATCTCAAAGCACGATGAAACAAAACATCATGACCTGTGGAATGACTTTTTCTGGGAAATGTCAACAAAAGTTTATTCATTCCTGATAGGGCACACTCAATAAACAATAAAAAAGATTTACTGTGTCATAGCTGGGGAGCCATATGTTTATTGGGGTTACTTACTGAATCATAGGTTACAGGTTACTTTAAGTACTTTATGAAGATTGGATAAATATTGGGGAATTTTATCACCAAAATATTGAATAAACAGGAATGAGGACTCACCAAAGCTGCATGCCTGGAGCTGGTCTCCAAACTTATAGGCAGCTCCAGTAGAAAGTTCCTATTCTTGTGACAATTATTTCATGATTTTCTTTTTTTTTTTTAATTTATTTATTTGAGAGCGACAGACACAGAGAGAAAGACAGATAGAGGGAGAGAGAGAGAATGGGCGCGCCAGGTCTTCCAGCCTCTGCAAACGAACTCCAGATGCATGTGCCCCCTTGTGCATCTGGCTAACGTGGGTCCTGGGGAACCGAGCCTTGAACCGGGTCCTTAGGCTTCACAGGCAAGCACTTAGCTGCTAAGCCATCTCTCCAGCCCACATGATTTTCTTTTTATTGTGAGGGTGGGTCTGAGTGAACTTTGTAACTTTGAGCCTTCTGCGCTATATTAACTTCGTGAGCTTTAAGAACCCCACCTCTACCCTACGCACTGCTTCTTTTGGGAGGGAATGTTTCAGTTTGGAGGAAATACATGACATGACTCAAAGAGGCCCCTATAAACCTGACAGATTCTTCTTGTGGGTGTGTTTGTGTGTATGTATGTGTGCTAATGCATTTGTGTGTGCATGTGCGTGTGCGTGTGCATGCGTGTGTGTGTGTGTGTGTGTGTGTGTGTATTTATTTGTAGGTGTAGGCCAGTAGACAACCTCAAGGATCCAAATCTCTTTTTTTCAGGGTCTATTCTTGGCCTGGGATCATGTGTTAGACTAGGAGAGTGAGCCCCAGGGATCTGTGCTCCTAACTTTACCTTCTCAGCTGTGGGATGGCAGTTGCATGCTACCTCATGCAGCATTTTTGTACATACACTAGAAATCAAATTCTGGTCCTTATTTCTGTGAAGCAAACATTTTACTATCTGAACTATCCCCTAACTTTCCCTTATCTATTAAAGTGATATAAGACAATGGAATAACATGAGATATATTCCTGCATTAAATGTATATCATGTATCCATTTTTTGTATGTGTATTTATGCATCGATCAGTGATGGCATGCATATAGCTAATCCAAGAATAAAAATCTTTTTCGGTAATCAATTACCATATTCCTTAAATTTTTAAATATGTTCATGCATTTAAGTTTGAATTATGATGGTAGATGCAGGGGAATCTAATTTGACTTTCTCGAAATAGTGACAGGCTATAAAATGATACTAGTGAAAAAACATATTGTGTTTCCCACTTATTTACTTTTAATTTACTTTTCCAAATATCTTTTTCCAATTACAGTGTATGTTTGCATATGGTACAATGTCACATAAGGATATTTTCAGACACTATTTAACATACTTTGCAATTATTACCTCTATCTATGACAGCAATAGTACAATATCTAAAAATGAAAATATGCAAATAACTATTTATATTTGGGTAATTTTTTTTTGAATTTGATGCATAGTCTTGTGGGACTTGAAAATAAAATTCTTCAAGGCCAGGAAAAGATTATCCATGCTCATAACATTACCATGCCTCCCATAGACATGGAACATTACATTTTGTCAGTTGGTAATAAAATATATAATTAAATATAAGACAAAATTAAAAGTTAATAAGATGTTGGCAATCCTATTTATATTTGTATATTGTTTGTATAGGTAAATAATAACACTTCTGTGATACATATATTCTAAATAATTTGAATATGTGTACCTTGGGAATGGAAGTAATTTTGAAAGTATACAGAATAATTTTATGGAGAAGTTCAAAGATGAACTGATATGTAAGGAAATTTAGAAAGAATCTCAACAGAACTGTATAAACTTTGAGTAAGACCTGAAGATAATATACATGGAACTTGAACTGAAATCATAGAGTGGGACTCTCATGTTGCATTAGAAGGAGGTCTGTGCCAATATATGTTCAATTTGTAAAGACATGGAAACATGGCTAAATACAAAATGTTTAAAGACAGGGAGTTGTTCTAAACATATTTTACTTTTATTGTTTGACCAGTGCTTTAAATATATTTTATTCTTATTTCTTTGATAAGTATTCTTATGAAAATTAACTGAAAACATTTTCAGTGTCTTAAAATTTATTGTTTCAAAATACTAAATAGCCACTTGCAATGCAATAAAGTGTGTCTACAGTTTAAAAACGACTTCAATATTAATTTTATGAAAAAAACCTGCCTTTTATATAACATAAAATTTTAGTTTGTTCTGAAATAATTTTATTTATTTATGCATTTATTTGACAATAAAACAGGAAGAGAGAGAATGAGAAAGAGAGAGAGAGAGAGAGAGAGGCCTACTAAGGCCTCTAAACACTGCAAACGAACTCCAAATGCTTGTGCCTCCTTGTACATTGAGCTTACATGGGTCCTGGGGAATCAAACCCAGGTCCTTTTGCTTTTCAGGCAAGTGCCTTAACTGCTAAGCCCTCTATCCAACCCTTCATTTGTTTCTAAACACTAATGCCAATAAATCATTTCTTCCATGCTGGTGTCTTCACATTGTTTTACTTTGTAATGAAAGAAAAGAAATAAAAAAAAAATAAGAAGATCTAAACCCACACACAGTCCTGAGGCACTCAATTATTAAGAACCTAAGGTTCTTCTGTTAGCCAATTTATTTAAGAATTAGTTGAATACTTTGGGAAATATGTACAAAATGTCAAATACACAATGATGAATTAAATAGATTCATAGGTACATCTTGGGTTCCTTAGAGATTTATTTAATGTGGTAGTTTGAATGTATGTCCCCCATAAACTCAGGTGTTCTATTAAAATTGAGTTTGCAGCTTTAGTTCCTAGCAGGCAGATTCCTGATACATGGGGTATGCCACTGGGGTTTCTGAATTCTGTCCTAAATATATGCAAAGAGGTTTGAGCTATGGCTTTGCTTGTTTGTGATTCTGGCTATTTGGTGGTATCTTACTGCTTAGATTTATTAATGCAAACTAGCATTTTTCACCATTTGATGGAACAACCACCGGATCTGTAAGCTTAAAATAAATTTCCTCCTCCTATAAAATGTCTGGTTCGGATGTTCATCCTAGCAATATGGAACTGACTGTAATTTTTTTTTTTAATTAGTTTTCTATTGAGAAAATACAGGCAGTTTGGTACAATTATTAGGCTTATCCATGTCCTACCACCTCCCCATTTGCCCTTCCATGTTGATATATATGGGTCGTGCATTGTGGAGTTAGCCCACAGTTATTGGTACAACAAATGTCTCTGCATATCAAGACCCAACATGTGGCTCTGACATTCTTTCTGCCCCCTCTTCTGCAAAATTTTCCTGAGCCATGTTGGGTTCATTTTTGGTCTGCTTCAGTGCTGAGGTGTTGGGGGGCTCTGAGGCTCTGGCTCTCTGATTTGGTAGGAGTTGATTTTTCTCTGTGTTGGTCTCCTTCCTCCTTGTGCTGGTATCCAGTTCATCAATAAAACTGAACTCTTGCTTATTTCACCAATTTTCCTTAGTTTCAGTCAGGGCCCTTTAGAGGTATGATGGGGTGGCTCTCTCTTTAGGATCTGCATCTATCTGAAAAAGAGAAGCAGATTCTCCAACAGAGAGTAATTTAGCACCAGTACAAATGAGATAACCCTTACTTTTTTTGTAGAGAGTTTAATAGGTGTAGGCCCTCTTGTAGGCCATGATTGATTGTAGCTTTATATTGGAGAGAGGACTTATGTTTGGATATGGTTCTGACTTGTTTCCCAGCTCCAGCTATGGGTCCTATACCACTGAGGGGATCAGTTAGCCAAATCAGTAGCAGTTGGTTCCTCACCATGGCTGTGTGCCACTATTGCACTTGTGTGGGCATCACATCAGTTTATTTGTTGCTAATTAGGTTAGACAATGAGTTGCTTGGACAGATTGGTCATTTCCCCCAGTCGCCCATGTAGCACCTTCTGGCATTAGACACCTAACTGTCTGGGGACTGACTCTCTCCTGGCTTCCAGCCATGACGTTCCATTTTAAGTGCCAGCTGCATATGGTGTCTTCAGCAATAGGGTCCTATCACTGACCTTTAGTGGGTCATCAAGTAATCTGACAGAAATCTGTCATTCTTTTAGGAAACCTTGTAGATTTCTCTGATCAAAAGTTCATTGTGGATGATAACCCCATGCTGGTAATGGGTATTACAGGTCAGTGCCCACTAAGAAAATGAGAAAGATAACTAATATACAATAGTTAGAGAGGGGAGAGCGAGAGAGGGAGGGAGCGAGCAAGAGAGGAAAGATGTAGAAGATTTAGGTTGGACTTCATCCTACCCTCTCCAGTGTCTTTTGGATCAGGTGTTTCCTATAAGGGCCTGGTGAAGGTTCAGCCATTTGGTCTGCCTTTTATGAAGGAGAATTTTATGGTACCATTGCCATTTGGGTCTAGATTCATGTTTCCCACCCCTTCGATGCCCTCCCCTCCCTCCCCCTCCATCCTAGTATCTAGTCCATGAGATACTTGCTGGTTATGTAAAGTATCATGGGTATATTCAGGTTAGGTACTGTAGATCAGTGAACCTATGTGGAGATTTTTTTCTGAGATTGGATAAGTTCACTGAGAATGATCTGTTCCAGGTTCACCTATTTTTCCTCAAATTTCTTAGTGTCATTTTTTCTTACTGCTGTGTAGAATTCCATTGTGTAGATATACCACATCTTAGTTATCCATTTTTCTAGTGATGGATAACTGGATTGATTCCAGCTCTTAACTATTGCAAATTGAGCTGCTACAAACATGGTTGAGCAAATCTCTCTGGCCTGTGGTTTGAAGGTTTTAGGGTAGATTCCTAGTAAGGGAATAACCGGGTCTGTTGGTATCTTTATAGTCAGCTTTTTCAGGAGTATCCATATTGATTTCCAAAGTGGTTGTACCATCCTAAATTCCCACCAACAGTGGATGAGTGTTCCAACTTATATACATCTTTGCCAGCATTTATTTTCATTTGATTTTTTGATGTTTGCTATCCTTATAGGGGTAAGGTGGAATCTCATAGTTGTTTTAATTTGCATTTCTCTGATGATTGGGGATGATTAACATTTTCTTAAGTGTGTGTTTGCCATTTGTATTTCTTCCTCTATGAACTGCCTCTTGAGCTCTTTGCCCCATTTTGTCAGTGGGGTGTTTGACTTCTTACTGCTTAGATTTTTGAGTTCTTTGTAGATTCTAGAGATTAGGCCTCTATCAGTTGGATATCCCACAAATATATACATCTTTGCCAGCATTTATTTTCATTTGATTTTTTGATGTTTGCTATCCTTATTGGGGTAAGGTGGAATCTCATAGTTGTTTTAATTTGCATTTCTCTGATGATTGGGGATGATGAACATTTTATTAAGTGTGTATTTGCCATTTGTGTTTCTACCTCTGTGAATTGCCTGTTCAGCACTTTGCCCCATTTTATGAGTGGGGTATTTGACATCTTACGGTTTAGATTCTTTGTAGATTCTAGAGATTAAGCCTCTATCAGTTGAATAACATGCAAATATTTTCTCCCATTCTGTGGGTAATCTATTGGCTTTGCTTATTGTATGCTTGTCTGTAAAGAAACTATTCAGCTTCATGTGATCCAATTGGTTGAGTGACTGTTTGAGATCATGAGCTACTGGGGTTTTGTTCTAGAAGTCTTTTTCCATTCCTATATCATGGAAAGAATTTTCTAAATTTTCTTCTAGTAGTATTTGAGTTTCTGGTCTTATATTGAGATCTTTGATCTATTTGGATTTGAGTGTAGTGCATCGTGAAATGTGTGGATCAACTTTCAGTTTCCTGCATGTGGTTATCCAGTTTTTTCCAGCACCATTTGTTGAAGATGCTGTCTTTTATTCCAGCCTATATTGTTTGGGCCTTTGTCGAATATCAAGTAGCTATAGTTGCTTGACCCAAAGTCTGGGTCCTGAAGTCTATTCCATTCATCTATACTCCTGTTTTTATGCCAGTAGCATGCTGTTTTTTTTTATTACTATGGCTTTGTTGTATAGCTTTAGATTAGGTATGGTGATGCAACCAGAGGTATTTCTTTTGCTGAGGATATGTTTGGATATGCAAGGCCTTCTGCCTTTCCATATGAAATTTGAGATCATTTTTTCTGTCTCTGTGAAGAACACTGTAGGGATTTTAATTGGAATTGCATTAAATCTATATATTGCCTTTGGTAGGATTGTCATCTTCGCAATGTTAATACTGCCTATCCAGGAACATGGGAGGTCTTTCCATTTTCTCAAGTCCTTCTCAATTTCTTTTTTGAGTATTTTTATGTTTTCGTTGTATAGATCTTTCACTTCCTTGGCTAACATTATTCCAAGCTATTTTATTTTATTTTATTTTTTATTTATTTATTTTTTTTGTTGCTGTTGAAAATGGGACTATGTCCCTTATTTCTTCCTCTGTAACTTTGTCATTTGCATATAGAAATGCTACTGATTATTGTGCATTGATTTTGTATCCTGCTACTTTGCTATAGGAGTTAATCACCTTCAGGAGTTTTGGGATGGAGTCTCTCAGGTCTCTTACATATACAATCATGTCATCAGTGAATAGAGCTAGCTTAACTTCTTCCTTTCCAAATTGTATCCCTTTTATTTCCTTCTCCTGTCTTATTGCTTGAGCTAGCACTTCTAGTACTATATTGAAAAGCCGAGGTGAGAGAGGACAACCCTGTCTTGTTCTTGATCTTAATGGGAATTCCTCCAGTCTCTCTCCATTAAGTATTATTTGGGCCTTTGGAGTTTGTATATTGCCTTTATTATGTTAAGATATGAACCAACCATGCCAATTATGTCCAAAGTTTTGATCATGAAGTGATGTTGTATCTTGTCAATGGACTTTTCTGCATCTATAGAAATAATCACATGGTTTTTATGTTTAATCTTGTTTATGTGATGTATTATATTGACAGATTTCCATATGATGAGCCAACCTTGTGTTTCTGGGATGAATCCCACTTGGTCAAGGTGGATAATGCTTTTGATGTGTTGTTGGATTTGGTTTTCGAGGATTTTGTTCAGGATCTTTGCATCTACGTTCATTAGGGAAATAGTCTGCTAGTTTTCTTTTCTTGTGGCATCGCTGTCTGGTTTTGGTATTAGGATGATACCAGCTTCATAAAACGAGTTGCGTAGCTTTCCCTGTTCTTCAATTGTATGGCACAGCTTAAGGAAGATTGGTTTGAGTTCTTCCATGAAGGTTTGATAGATTCAGCTGAGAAGCTATCAGGTCCTGGACTTTCTTTTGGGGGAGTTTTTTTTTTTTTTTTTTTTTTATTACATTTTCAATCTCCATGAGTGTGATGGGTTCATTGAGGTGATTAAACTGTTCTGAGTTTAGCTTTGATACATGGTATTTGCCCAGGAATTTATCCATCTCCTCCACATTATCTAGTTTTGTAGAGTAGAGGCTTTTGAAATAAGTCCTGATGATTCTCCCAATTTCAGTTATGTCTATTGTAATCTCTCCTTTTTCATTTTGAATTTTGTTAATTTGAAGCTTCTCCTTGTTTTGCTTGATCGAAGTGGCCAGGGGTTTGTCAATCTTGTTTATTTTTTAAAGAACCAGCTCTTGGTTTTGTCAATTGTCTTAATTGTTTCTTTTTTCTCCAATTCATTAATTTCTGCTCTAATTTTAATTATTTCTTTCCTTCCAGAGCTCTTTGGGTTGGATTTTTCTTGTTTTTCCAGGGCCTTTAGGTGGATGGTTAGGTTATTGATTTGGGATCTTTATGTCTTTTTTTATGAAGGCATTGAGTGCTATAAAGTTTCCCCTGAGGACCGCTTTCATTGTGTCCCATAAGTTTTGGTATGATGTGTTCTCATTGTCATTCCTTTCCAGAAATTTTGCAATTTTTTATTTCATCCACTATCCATTTTTTTGTTTAAAAGTGTGCTGTTCAGTTTCCAGGTGCCATTGGGATTCTCAGTGGGTCTTTTGTTGTTAATTTCTAGCAACATAGTATTGTGATCTGATCATGCAGGGAATTATGTCAGTCTTCCTAAATATGTGGAGGCAGTCTTTGCGTTCCAGTACATGGTCTATTTTAGAGAATGTTCCATGGGCTGCTGAGAAGAATGTGTAGTCTGTGGATTTGGGATGGAAAGTTCTGTAGATGTCCGTTAGGTCTAAGTGTTTTATGGTTTTGTTGAGCTCTCTTACTTCCCTGTTGAGTTTCTGTTTCTATGATCTATTTATTACTGATAATGGTGTATTCAAGTCTCCAGCTATGATGGTGTTGGTGGTTATTTCTGTTTTATTGTCAAGTAGGTTTTGTTTTATGAACTGTGGGGCCCCTTTTTTTGGTGCATAAAATTTTATGATTGCAATATCCTCTTGATGGATCATTCCCTTGATGAGTAGGATGTATACTTCTTTGTCTTTTTTGATTATTTTTGGTTTGAAGTCTATTTTATCCGATATTAATATAGCTACACCTACTTGTTTCTTATTCCCATTTTCTTGGAATATTGTCTTTCACCCCTTTACCCTGATTCAGTGTCTGTCTTTAGTGGTGAGGTGGGTTTCTTGAAGGCCACAAATTGAGGGGTCTAATTTTTTGATCCACCCTGTTAGCTTATGTCTCTTGATCAGTGAATTAAGATCATTAATATTTCGGGTAATGACTGTGAGCTTTGATTTGATCCCTGCCATATTGTGGTGGTAGATGTGTATTGGTGTTTTCATGGGGTTTGAAGTTTTTTTGTCACTACTGTGGGTTTGGTTGTTGTGATCTACTTCTTGTAGGCATTTGAGTTTGGTCATTTGTTTCTTCTTTGTGGAGAATTTCCTGAAATACTCTCTGTAGGTTTAGTTTTGTGTTCATATAATTGTAAAGCTGAGTTTTGTCATGGAAAGTTTTTCTTTCACTATCTATTATGAGGGATACTTTTTCCAGGTAGAGTAGTTTGGGTTGGAATCCATATGTTCTTAGACTTTGAAGAGTTTCACTTCAGGCCTTTCTAGCTTTCAGGGTTTCCATTGAGAAGTCTGAGGTAATTCTGGTAGGGTTGCCTCTGAAAGTGGTGTGCTGTTTTTCCTAGTTGCTTTTAGGATTTTCTCTTTGGTGTTAATGTTTAGAGTCTTAATGATAATATGTCTTGGAGAGTTTCTCCTTTGGTCTAGTCAGTTAGGAGTTCTGTTGGATTCTTGTATCTTGATGGGCCTTTCTTTTAAGAGACTGGGGAAGTTTTCTTCAATTATTTTGTTTAATAAGTTCTCCATGCCTTTGGTCTGAAATTCTTCTCCTTCTGGTATTCCAATGATTCTGATACTAGGACATTTAAGGGTATCCCACAATTCCCTCATGTTATGTTCACAGGAACTTTTGAAGTTACTGAAGTTTTTTAACTCTCTAACTGTTTCTTCCATCTTGTCTCCTAGATCAGAGTTTCTATCCTCTGCTTCGCTGACTCTATTCTTGAGAGCCTGTAGAGAGTTTTGGACTTGTTTGATTAAGTTTGCATTTTCTACTACTTTTCTATGTATCATTTCCATTACTTTGTTAAGCATGTTTTTCACATCATTTTCTGATTTTCTTGATGATTCTTAGAATTCATCCTTGCATTTCTTTATGTCTTCATTTAGTATTGCCAGCTGATTTTTAAGGTCCTCTTTTTTTTTTTTTTCCCCTCTCCCTCAAACTCTTATCTGCCTTTGAACTCCTTCCAATCTCTTATCAAATTATTCTAGCTTAGTTATGGCTTAGTTATGGTTGCACCACATGATTATCGATTCTTTGTTGCTTTCCTGCAAGTTCTATGAGTACGTTGGTCAGGGTTGTATTGCTCATAGCTTCAATTTGATGTTCTGATCCTAATAACTCTTGTATGTTTTGGTTAGACATATTCCTTGTAGGACTGGGTGATCTTATTGGATTTTCTTGCATTTTATTTTTCATGTTATTTCTTTTGCACTGTGGCCTACCCATGACAGTGCATGAGCAGGTAGGTGGGTGGATCAGCCTGGGCTCTAGCACAATGGGAATCTGACATAGCCTGGGGCTTTGGCTCTCACTTGACAAAGCTGCCTATCTACTTCCTGAGAGGGGTGCCAAAGTTGCCTGATTTCTCAAGTGCTAATGCCCCAATGCTGCCTGCTTTTGAGCTTGGAAGGGGACTGAGGTAACAAGCCCTGAAGCAGCTCAAATTCTGGCTGGGACACTGGGACCCATAAACATTCCGTGCTCCCCTGCCACAGGAGAGTGAGGGATGGCCAGCGGCAGACAGGTAGGGGATGGCACCTGAGCTGGCACAAGCAAGAGACACAGTCTGGGCTTGTGTGGCCATTGCTGTGCAACTGGGCCCTCTGAACATGCAGTGGCAGGAACAGTAATGTGGGCAAGTATGCAGAGCAGTATAAGCTTCCGCATGCAGGGATAGCTAAGCACGCAGCCCATGATTGGCATGCGATCAGAGCACAGAAGCAGGGGAGGCGGGCCGCAATCAGAGCACAGTGGTGGGGGCTATGGGGTGCAGTGGCTGTTTGGGGGAGGGGTGGTGGTCTACCCACCTGAGAGGGTATCTGCGATTCCCTGTTTTACCCCCCTCTGTGCCCTCCCATTGACAAGAAGACCCAGAAAACATTTGATGTCTTGCCTTTCTTTCCCTCAGATTTGCAGCGCAGCTAGGCAGTTGCCATCTTGGCTGGAACTTTTCACAACTATAAGTTTTTAAAAATATATTTTTTTATTTATTCAAGAGAGAGGAAGAGAGAGAGAGAATGGGTGTGCCAGATCCTCTAGCCACTGCAAACATAATCCAGGGGCATGTGCCAGTATGTACATCTGGGTTATGTAGGTACTGTGAATTTGAAGCTGAGTCCTTAGGCTTTATTGCAAGACCTTTAACCTCTAAGCCATCTCTCCAGCACCTGACTATAATATTTAAAGTGGACCAAAAAAATAGAGCCAAATCTGAAAAAAATTTCATTATTTATTACTTGATTGAAAAGCATTAGAGATAAACCCTGGCAATGGTTTTGTTACCCATGTTTTCTCTTGTACTGCAACTTTTTGGTATGCCCAAAGTGTCTTTTTCATTCTTTCTGTCCCCTCTTCTGTAAAATTTCCCTGAGCCATGTTGGGTTAATTTTTGGTCTGCTTCAGTGATGAGGTGTTGGGGGCCTCTGGGGCTCGGACCTCTGATTTGTTATGCGTTGATTTTTCTCTGTGTTGGTCTCCTTCCCCCTTGTGTTGGTATCCGGTTCATCAGTAATACAGCACCCTTGCTTATATGCAGAGACATTTATCGTACCAATAACTGTGGGCTAACTCCACAATGCACGACCCATATACCTCAACAAGGAGGGGCCAATTGAGAGGGGGTAGGTCACGGATGAGCCTAATAATGGTACCAAACTGCCTGTATTTGCAGAATAGAAAGCTAATAAAAAAATTAAAAATGTCTTTTTCTATTTAAACAGATTGGAGAATTGCTCATAGTTTATTACTAATAATTAAATTTTCAGTCATTTTTATAAACATATATTATACCTAAGTTACTAACCACTATATTGTTTCATTTAACTTGATATTAATCTGTCTAATAAAGAACTCATTGAGGTTTGTTCTCTTGTATATTTTGTTAGGACAAAAATATAATGTGTTCAGTGAAAGTAAATAATCAAGCTCTAAATGATTATTCTACCAAATAAAGAGAACATGGATATTTATTCTTAACACATGGGATTAGTTTTCTAATCAACTTTATTTACATAAGCAAGTAGAAGGGATCATTAAAGAAACAATTTATAAAATACACTTTTGCTATTCAGACAGAATGACAATGTGACAAAAATTATCCTACTGAAGTAGAATATTTTAACTATACTGGACTATTTCCTCAGCCTTTGTTTAATGCCCTTTTAACTTCACCCACTTTTATTAATTTCAGTGCCTACTTTTTAATACAATTCAGTAATTCCTACATAACCCATAATAAAATTTAGAATTGTTATGAAACAGTCATTTATTTATATCATAAATCTGTAGTTATAAGCTATGTGGGCTTAGTTCATATGTTTCTCCTTTATAATATGCTCCTGCATGTATGATGCAAGTTTAGTTTGTGCATCCAATTTTCATTTTGAAGATGGGTTGTCCTCTGCTGGGCATAGGAGCTCTACTCCATGAGTCTTATTTCCTGTATCTTATTAAATCTGAAGGAATACTTCATAGGCATTAAATCTAAGTAGGGAAAATTAAGATATACATTAGGTCATAGCTTCCATTTGTAAGAGTACCATTAATCTTCATTTACTTTCTGAAACCACACACTAAGAATTGTAAGCAATACCTTGAGTAATGAAGTTAATTTCCTCCTTCACCTATATTTTTTGTGTTGCTTAGTGCATTCTCTCCTTTACAGCCAAAGTCACAATTTTTCCACTTTATTTTCTTAAGCTAATATATATATTGATTGTCTTACAGGGATACATTACTACAGAAATATTTTATTAAAAGTATTAATTCTTAGAACCCATATGCTCAGCATGAGATTATTATACCATAAACCTACAACTTTATCATAATTACATAATCTCAGATAATATTTTTAATTACTGAATATGATTTGATAAGTGAAAAAATAGGTCAATGAATGAAGAAGTCTACTTTATGTAAAATTGAACAATTTATAGTGTATCATTCACTTCAGCCTAACATTTTATTCCTATGCCAGTTTTTAGTAACTAGTTCCATTATGAGAACTTGTGAATGTCAAAAAAGTTACAATATTCCCTATAATTAAAAAAGTAGTTTAAATGTTACTTAAATAATTACTACAGAACCTTATAAAATGACTTTCTCATTCAGTTACTGTAATTTTAAATATATGTGCAATGAAACATTTCTCAAATACAAATCATCTATGGTCATCAACTAAGATAACTTGAAAAGCAAACATAGGAAATCCAATGTTCAAATGACTGAATCTAAACATTTCTTTAAAAAAAAAAAAAAATTCATGTGTGACACATGTCACCCAGTATTTGACAAGGACTTGAATTTAAAAGACGGGATTTTACAAAATAATTTTGGTGCTACATTATAGCAGATTAAGCTAAACTCATGCTACAACAATTGAAAATTTAATATGTATTATCCATTTTAGATAAAAGGTACTGCTATATCTGGAAAGTGAAAAAATAACATTCACAGAATGTGAACATTCAAAATAGGCCATGAGAAAGAAGAAAATCTTTCACTTCAACCTCTTCGTGAAGGAAAAAAAAAAAAAAAACTGACAAAAATTTAAATTGGACATTTTGTTTCAAGCGTAAGTCAATCAAGAAATAATGGATTCAAAAAAAAAAAAAGAAATCATGGATTCAAAGTTGTTAAAATATTTTATCTATGATTAGCACTTGAAAACCGATGCATATTTTTCTCTAAAATAGTCAGGGAAATCTCTGAATTTTTATTAGGCACAAAATATAATGTCCTAATTTCTGTCATCATAAATTATTACCAATTTCATTCAAATGATTATCAATTATCTAAAATTATTATTTTATTTACCACCCATGAACACATACATATATGTATATACATTATATATATATATACTCTCACATACACACACCCTTCCTTGAGAACTATGTTTGAATTATATTTTAATACTAATTCTGTTTTTTCTTTGTCTTTTTTTGGAGAGAGTAAGAGACAGAGAGAGAAGAATTAGCATGCCAAGACCTCAGCCACTGCTACTGAACTGTAGATGCTTCTGCCACATAGTGGGCATTTGCAAATTTGTGCTTGCCTCACCTATTTGCAGCAGGCTTACTTAGGATCTGGAGAGTTAAATATGGGTCCTTCGGCCTCACAGGCAAACACCTTAACAGCTAAGCCATCTCTCCAACTCCTCTAACACTAATTCTGATTATTTTTGCATGTGCAGCGGTGTGGTTTGCATGTATGCAGATATGTGAAAGTCTGTTAGAGGAAAACTACTAGTGTTCTTTCTCTATCACCCTTCTGCATATTTCCTGAATTCACGCTGCAGTGTTTGGTGAGCGTGCATGTTTCTTTTCAGTCTCTAATTCCTACAGGACTGATATCCAGTTCTGTGCGACTGCACTCAGCTATTTACATGGGTGCTGCAATATCGACCACAGGTAGTCTAAGATCCTCAATACTTGTAGCAATCAATCTCACCCACTAAGCCATCACCTCAGACACCATTTTCAGATTTCCTAAATCAATCTATGCTACTCATTTTCACTGCAGTTTACTATAAAGGTAGACCCTTGTGCTGTTATCTCTAATCCTGATCTGTTAACCTACCTGTTACTTGAGGTCAGTTTTTGATAGTACTAGAATTTTTTTTTTCTGAAACTATATATATATATTACTTTCTTAAGATAAGGACTTATGTAGAATCTTACATCACTCATTAAGACTTACCTGATTCACATTTCCTTTCCTGTGTAGAAAAAGATTTGGTGGGCATATTATTATAGCCATAGGTAATGGATAATGAAAGTGATGCTTCTAAAATCAGCTTAAAAGTACTGCACAGATGGAACAGATATTGATCATAGCATTTGGACATATTCAAAGCAAAAGATAGCTACATGAATGTATATGGGAAAGATATCAGAATCAAGAGGCTCCCAAAAGGAGTTTTATATCTTGCCTTTGATATTGAAAGAAATGACTACAGTTATTTTGGGAAAACAATATATTGTGGTTTGAATAGAATAGAATAGAATAGAATTTTTATGACTTTAAATATGGAATTAGAATATCCTGTGATATAACAAAAAATGTTGAAGCATATACTGTGAATGTTTTGAATAATAAATACATTCATAAAATTATCACGTAAGCTATAGAGATAATGCACTGAAGAACAGGTAAATCACATAGTCTGAGAGAAGTGAAGTTATGATGGCTTGAGTGAGTTCTACAGTTCTACTCTGTCTTTAATTTATATATATATATATATATATATATATATATATATATATATATATTCTCTCTCTCTATATATATATATATACTCAATATATATAGAGAGAGAGTCAATATTTTCTATCTATCTATATGTATTGCTTCCATCATGCTTCATATCATATATATAATAGCACAATATATATATGCTATTATATATAATATAATATATGAAGCATGATGGAAACAAGCATAAAAGGGAAAATCAGTGAAGACACTTCAAGGGTAAACTGCAGCTTCCTCCTAAATTAAATGAGATTCCTACATTGTAATGGACAGACTACAGAGCAAAAGGAATGAAATGAAAATTCAAATGCAAGTAAATTCAACAAGGTTGCCCAGTCCCACAATGGATGTCTCTAATGAAAACATAGAAGACAAAATAGAACCAGAACCTGAAAATGAAGACCTAAGCTATTCAACCCTAGCCAAGCAAATAGCAGAACTTGCAGAAAATTAGCAAAGGGCCCAATAATTGTATGATTAGAACTTCCTAGATTAGACCTAATAGAAAAGAACCAGGAAGTGTTCCAAACACAATTAAATTATCTGAAGGAGAGCAGGAAAAAGGAGAGCTCAAAAATCAACTTGCTAAGCTTAAAGAAGACATAAATAAATGCAAGAATGAATTCCAAAAAGCATTAAGAAAATCAGAAAATGATATGAAAAGGGAACTTGACAGAGGGATGGAAACTATACATTAAAAGGCAATACAAAATACAAATCAAATTGAAGAAGTACAAAACTCTGTATAAGCTCTCAAGAATAGAGTCAGCTATGTGGAGGATAGAAACTCAGAAATGGAACACAAAACAGGAGAAACAGGTCATGAGTACAAACGTTTCAATAAGTTCAAACAATTTTTTGAACAGAATATGAGGTAACTGTGGGATACCCTTAAACATCCCAATATTCAGAACATGGGAATACCAGAAGGGAAAGAAATTCAGACCAAAGGCATGGAGAACATATTCAAAAAATTTATCAAAAACAACTTTCCTCTCCAGTGTCTTGTGGTTCAGGTGTTTCCTGTAAGGGACTAGTGAAGGTTCAGTCATTTGGTCTGTCTTTTAGGAAGTAGAATTTTATGGTACCATTGCCATTTGGGTCTGGATTACTGTTTTTACCCTTTGATTCCCTCCCCGCCCTCCCATCCATCTTATTGTCTAGTCCATGAGGTACTTGCTGGGTATGTAAGGCATCTTGGGCAAATTCAGGTTAGGTGTTGCAGATGAGTGAGACTATGTGTCGATTTTTTTTCTGTGATTGGGTAAGTTCGCTGAGAATGATCTGTTCAAGGTTCAACCATTTTTCCTCAAACTTCTCACTGGAGAGGGTAGGATCAAGACTGACCTAAATCTCCTACATCCTCCCTCCCTCCCTCTCCCCCTCTCCCCTCTATCTCTCTTCTCTCTAACTCTTGTATATTAGTTATCTTTTTCCTCAATTTCTTAGTGGACACTGACCTGTAACCCCCACTTCCAGCTTGGGCCTGCAATCCACAATGAGCTTTTGATCAAAGAAACCTACAAGGTTTCCCAAAACAATGACAGACTTCTGTCAGAGTAATTGATGACCCACCAAAGGCCAGTCGTAAGACCCTATTGCTGAAGACTCCATACGCAGCTGACACGTAAAATGGAATGACATGGCTGGAAGCCAGGAGAGAGTCAGTCCCCAGACAGTCAGCGTGTCTAGTGCCAGAAGGCGCTACATAGGCGACTGGGGGAAGTGACCAAGATCTGTCCAACAACACATTGTTTAACCTAAGTAGCAACAATTAACCAGATGTGATACCCATACAAGTGCAATAGTGGTACACAGCCATGGTGAGGAATCAATTGCTCTTGATTTGGCTAACTGATCCACTCAGTGGTACTAGACCCTTAGCTGGAGCTGGGAAACAAGTCAGAACCATACCCAAACACAAGCCCACTCTACAATATCAAGCTACCATCAATCACGGGGTATAAGAGGGCCTACACCTATCAAACTGTCTATCAAAAAAGTAAGTGTTATCTTAATTTTCTGGGTGCTAACTCACTCTCCGTTGGAGAATCTGCTTCTCTTTTCCAGATAGATGCAGATCCTAAGAAGAGAGCTGCCCCAACATACCTCAGAAGGGGCCCAACTGAAACTAAGGACAACTGGCGAAATAAGCAAGGGTGATGTTTTCCTGTGAACTGGATACCAGCACAAAGGGGAAGGAGATCAATTCAGAGAAAAATCAACTCCTACCAAATCAGAGAGCCAGAGCCTCAGAGGCCCCCAACACCTCAGCACTGAAGCAGACCAAAAATGAACCCAACATGGCTCAGGGAAATCTTGCGGAAGAGGGGGCGGAAAGAATGTCAGAGTTACATGTTGGGTCATGATTTTCAGAGACATTTATCATACTAATAACTGGGGGCTAACTCCACAATGCACGACCCATTTTCAATAATAAGGAGGGTCTATTGGGAGGGGGTAGATCACAGATGAGCCTAAATAATGGTACCAAACTGCCTGTATTTACTGAAAAGAAAACTAATAAATTAAATTAAAAAAAAAAAAAAAAAAAAAAAAAAAAAAAACAACTTTCCTACCCTCTCAAAAGAAAGTCCCATCAAGTTACAAGAAGTTAACAGAACACCAAACAAACTGTGCCAAAGGAGAAATTCTCAATGACATATTATCATTAAGACTCTAAACATCAATAACAAAGAAAAAGTCCTAAAAACAGCTAGGGAGAAACAGCATATTACATATAAAGGTAATTCCATCTGAATAACTTCAGACTTCTCAATGGAAACCCTGAAAGCCAGAAGGGCCTGGAATGGAACACTGCAAAATCTAAGAACGTATGGTTTCCAACTCAAACTACCCAGTAAACGTACCCCTCATAATAGATAGTGAAATAAAAGGTTACCACAATAAAATTCAGCCTTACAACTATATGAACACAAAGCCAAACCTACAGAGAATACTTCAGAGAATTCTCCACACAGAAGTGTCAAACAACCTCAAGGGCCTACCAGAAGCAGATCACAAAAGCCAAACTCAGAGAAGGCACAAAAAGCTAAAAGTCCAAGAAAACACCAAACCACATAAACCACTATGTCAGGGATTAAATCAAGCCTCACACTTATTACTCTAAATACTAATGGCCTTAATTCACCCATCAAGAGACAACAGTTAACAGGGTGGATAAGAAAATTAAACCCCTCAATCTGTTGTCTTCAAGAAACCCACCTCACTGCTAAAGACAGATACCTCTGTCTTTAGGATGAGAACTAATATTACAAGCAAATGGAAATAAGAAAAAAAACAGGCATGGCTATACTAATATTGTATAAAATAGACTTCAAACCAAAAGTAATCAAAAAAGACAAAGAATGCCACTTCTTACTTATCAAGAGAATGATCCAACAGGAGGATATCACAATAATCAATCTTTATGCACCCAACACAGGTGCACCACAATTCATAAAACAAAACCTACTTGGCAACAAACAGAAATAACCACCAATACCATAAGTCACATACTTCAATACTCCACTATCAGCAATAGATAGATCATCCAAACAGAAAATTAACAGGGAATTAAGAGAGCTCAACAAAACTATAATTCAATGAGACCTAACTAACATCTACAGAACATTCTACCCCAAATCCACAGATTACACTTTCTTCTCAGCATCCCATGGAGCCTTCTCTATATACTGGGCCATAGACCCTTATTCCATATATTTAGGAAGATCAATATAATTTCACGCATGATATCAGATCCCAATGCTCTATTGCTAGAACTGAAAAACAAAAGATGTGCCAAGAATCCTACCAGCTCCTGGAAACTGAACAGCATGCTTTGAAACAATAAATGGGTAGAGGATGAAATTAAAAAAATGAAATTGCAAAACTTCTAGAATTTAATGACAATGAGAACACATCATGGCAAAACTTAAGAAACACAATGAAAGCAGCCCTTAGAGGAAAATTCATAGCACTAAGTGCCTTCATAACAAAGACAGACATACCAAATCAATAACCGAACCATCCACCTAAAGGCATTGGAAAAACTAGAAGAATCCAACCCAAAAGCTCCAGACAGAAAGAAATAATTAAGATCAGAGTGGAAATTAATGAATTGGAAGCTAAGAAAACAATAGAGAAAATTGATGAAACAAAGAACTGGTTCATTTAAAAATTAACAAGATTGATAAACTCCAGGCCAAACTGATCATTCTGAAAAAAGACACACTTACATTAACAAAATTAGAAATGAAAAATGAGAGCTAAACTCAGAGATTAATCTTCTAAACAAATTTATCACACCCATCAAGATTGAAAAGGTAATCAAAAACCTCCACAAAAAGAAAAGTCTAGCATGAGGTGGCTTCTCAGATGAATTCTATCAAAACTTCATGGAAGAAGTGAAATCAAGTTTTTCTCAAACTATGCCACATATTCAGATAACAGGGAAAGTTTTCCAACTTCCTTTATGGAGCTAGTAACAACCTAGTACCAAAACCAGGCAGAGATACTACAAGAAAAGAAAATTATAAGACTATTTCCCTGATGAACTTAGACGCAAAGATCCTGAACAAAATCCTTGCAAACTGAATTCAACAACACATCAAAAGCATTATCCACCTTGATCAAGTAGGCTTCATCCCAGGAAAACAGAGGTGATTTGACATATGGAAATCTGTCAATGTAATATACCACATAAATAAAATTAACCGCAAAAACCACACAATCATGATCATTTCAATAGATGTAGAAAAGGCCTTCAACATAATACATCAGTTCATGATCAAAACATAATAGAGAATAGGCAAGGACAGATTATACCTCAATATAATAAAGGCTATATATAAAGCTCCTAAAGCCCAAATATACTTAATGGGGAGAGACTGAAGGAATTCTCATTGAGATCAGGAACAAGACACGGGTGTCCACTCTCACCTCTACTTTTCAACATAGTATGGGAAGTCATATCTTAATCAGTAAGACAGGAGAAATAAATAAAAGGGATACAAATTAGAGAGGTGGCTCAGGGAAATTTTGTGGAAGAGGGGGCAGAAAGAATGTCAGAGCCACACGTTGGGTCATGATAAACAGAGACATTTCTCCTACCTATAACTATGGGCAAACTCCACAATGCATAACCCATATACCTCAACAAGGAGGGGACAGGGGGAGGGGGAAGGACATGGATGGGCCTAACAAAGGTACCAACTTGACTGTATTCAATAAGTACAAAACTAATTATTAAAAAAAAAAAAGTTTAGTTAGCCCTATACAGATGACATAATTCAACCCATAAGTGACCTGAGAACCTCTCAAAACTCTTAAAGGTGGGCTGGAGAGATGGCGTAGTGGTTAAGTGATTGCCTGTGAAGCCTAAGGACCCCGGTTCGAGGCTCAATTCCCCAGGACCCACGTTAGCCAGATGCACAAGGGGGCGCACGTGTCTGGAGTTCGTTTGTAGTAGCTGGAAGCCCTGGCGTGCCCGTTCTCTCTCTTTCTCTCTCTGTTGCTCTCAAATAAATAAACAACAACAACAAAAAATTTAAAAAAAAAACAACTCTTAAAGGTGATTAATTCCTTCAGCAAAGTAGCAGGATATAAAACCAATGCACAAAAATCAGTAGCCTTTCTATATGCAGAAGACAAAGGTACAGAGAAAGAAAATAGTGGCATTGTCCCATTTTTAATAGAAACAACAACAAAATGAACTAAAATGTCTTGGAATAATATTAACCAATTGTGGTGTTTTGATTCAGGTGTCCCCTATAAACTTAGGTGTGTTGAATGCTAGGTTCCCAGATGATGGAGTTTTGGGAATTAACGTCTCCTGGAGGTAGTGTATTGTTGGGGGCGGACTGATGGGTGTTATAGCCAGTTTCCCCATGCCAGTGTTTGGCACACTCTCCTGTTGCTATTGTCCACCTTATGATGTTCAGGGGGGTGATGTCCACCCTCTGCTCATGCCATCATTTTCCCCTGCCATCGTGGAGCTTCCTACTCAAGGCTTTAAGACAAAATAAACCTCTTTTTCACAGAAGCTGCTCTTGGTTGGGTGATTTCTACCAGCAGTGCAAATCTGACTACAACACCAAGGATGTGAAAGACCTATAATATGAAAGCATAAAAACATTCAAAAAGAAAGTGAGGAGGACTTAAGAAAATGGAAAGACCTCCAATGCTCCTGGACAGGTAGAATCAACATTGTGAAAATGACAATCTTACTAAAAGCAGCATGCAGGTTTAATGTAATACTAATAAAAAATCCCAACATTTTTCCTCACATTTATAGAAAAAACATTCTAAAAATTCATATGGAATATCAGAAGGCCTCAAATATCCATGCATATCCTCAGGGGGAAAAAAAAAAAATCCTTCTGGAGGCATCACCATACCTGATCTAAAGTATATTACAGAGCCTTAGTAAAAAAATGAAACAAACTATGATAACATGGTAATGGCATAAAAAACAGGATAATAGACCAATTGCACAGAATAGATTACCTGGACTTTGGGTCTGGTAACTACAGCTAATTGATATTCAAAAATTTCCTAACAATGTAGGCTGGAAAAAAAATATATATATATCTTCAACAAATGGTGCTAGACAAGCTAAATGACAATATGAATGAAAATTCAATTAGATCCACATATTTTGCCATGTACAAAAATCAAGTCCAAATGGATCAAAGACCTCTATATAAGACTAATAACTCAGCTAATACTGGAGTAAAAAAAAAAAATTGGAGGAATTTTCCATGACTTAGGAGTAGGAAAAGACTTCCATAACAAAACCCCAGTTTCTCAGGAAATTAAACAATCATTCAACCATTGATATCTCATGAAGCTGAATGTTCTTTCACAAACAGACAATAAGCAGAGCCAATAAATTACTGACAGAATGGGAGTAAAATTTTAGCTAACCAACTGAAAGAGGCCTAACTTCTACAATCTTCAAAGAACTCAAAAACCTAAACAATAAAAAGTCAAAAAACCCACTAGCAAAATCGGACAGAGAACGGCATGTATGGTTCTCAGAGGAAGAAATACAAACACATGCTTAAGAAAATGTTCAACATCTCTAATCAGGAAAATGAAAGTGAAGGAGATAGATACAGAGAACACTCAACTCCTACCAAACCAGATATCCAGATACAAAGAGGTTTCCAAGACCTCATCACTGAAGCAGACCTGAAACGAACCCAATATGTCTCAGGGAAATTCACAGAAGAGGGAGATTAAAAATTGTTAGAGCTATAAATTGGTACATTATTCAGAGAGACATTTTCCTGTACCCATAACTGATGGCTACCCCTACAATGCATGACCCACAATTGCTAAGGAGGTGGGTCCCTTCAGAGGTTCAGAGGGGGGAGGACAGGGAGGTGGGTAATAATGGTACCAACATGGCTGCTTACACACTGAGTATGTACATAACTAATACAGAAATAAAATGAAGTGGATTATATAAAAAAGGCCACTCCAAATTTATACTTTTTATTTTGTTTAATGTTTTTTTTTGTTTTTTGTTTTTTTATTTATTTGACAGCGACAGACAGAGAGAGGAATAGGCAGAGACAGAGAGAGAGAGAGAGAGAGAGAGAGAGAGAGAGAATGAGAATGGGCGCGCCAGGGCTTCCAGCCACTGCAAACGAACTCCAGACGCCTGCGCCCCTTTTGCGCATCTGGCTAACGTGGGTCCTGGAGAATCGAGCCTCGAACCGGGGTCCTTAGGCTTCACAGGCAACTGCTTAACTGCTAAGCCATCTCTCCAGCCCTACTTTTTATTTTTTTTAATTATTAGTATTTTATTATTAGTTTTGTACTTAGTGAATACAGTCAGGTTGGTACCACTTTCAGCCTCCTCCCTGTCCTCCCCCCTCCACCAGCCCCCTCCTTGTTGAGGTATATGGGTCATGCATTGTGGGGTTAGCCCTCAGTTATGATTAGGAGGAAATGTCTCTGCTAATCATGACCCAAAGCATGGTTTTGACTCTCTCTTCCCCCCTGCTCCCTGCTTTCCACAAATTTCCCTGAGGCTTGTTGGGTTTATTTTAGGTCTGCTTCAGTGATGAGGTCCCTGTGTCTCTAGATATCGGATCTGGTAGGGGTTGACTGTTCTCTGTGTCTATCTCCTTCACTCTTGTGCTGGTACCAGGTTCACCAAGAAAACAACACCCTTGCTTATTTTTCCAATTATTCTTAGTTTCAGCTGGGGCCCTTTTGAGGTATGATGGGGGTGGTTCTCTCACTAGAATCTGTGTCTATCTGAAAAAGAGAAGCAGATTCTCTAACAGAGAGCAAAGTTAGCACCAGATGAATGTGATAACCCTTATTTTCTGAGAGAATTTAGTAGGTGTAGGCCCTCTTGTAGCCCACAATTGGTGATTAAAAAATATTTTGACAGGAATTTAGAAAAGTATTTCAAATATAATTCCTCACTTTTTTAAGTGAACAAGCATGATTTAAATAGAGAAAATGAATATTAGAAGGGATAAAAAATAAGCTTGGAAGAGAAGCACTTTTTCTCATGGATACAGGACTTAATTCTGCATTGAGGGATTACTGCGAATCAGTACTAAAACACACTATACCTCCTAATCATCTGAAAATATCTAGTAGTATGCTGCGAATACATATATTTTAATATTCTTATTAGTGGTGCTTTATAACCTCTAGTAATAACAAAAGCACAGACATCATTTGAGTTTATTTATGTTGAGTTTGGTTTTAGTACACCTACTTCACACGGATTCCCAGTGAAGGCATGAATGCATCACCTGAAATTTTTGTTAATAGGAGTATTGATTTATTTATTTTGGTTAGTTTTAGCAATCTGTTTTCCTGGTGTAATTTCCTGTCAGTATAGAAACCGCACACACATACACACACGTTAAAAAAAACAAATACAAGCTAAGGTGATAAAATGAGCTTTGAAAGAGCAGATATTTTTCTCCCTCATATTGGCCTGTATTGAAAATAGGCAGTTTGCCTTTTCAGAACAAGGCGAGTGCAGCTAGCTGGTGTCCTGAAATGTGATGTATTATTAAAGTTAAACTTTTTTTTTTATTTTGGTCATATTCATTAATATTAATTTTTGATAGACGTTTGTGTTCCATCATCTCTTAACTTTCCTATTTAAAATCTAATAATTAAAATAAATAATATCACTTCAATTTAATTAAAAAAGTCAGTAAAAATAACTGCAGTAGAAAACAAGTGCATGCCTTTAGGATTTTATATTTATACCATTCTGTGCAGAAAAAAAAAAAAAAAAAAAAAAACAAGGCATGGACATACAGACAGTAAGAAGTTACTTGGGGCCAGGATTGTTGTAAGGAAAAGCAGCGGGGATGGGAATTTGTGGGCATGAGTTAATCTCAGAGCATAGGAATGGTTCCTCTATCTTGAAGTGTGTACATTTAGAAGTACGAAGGTATTTGGGGACTTTGGAGAAGCAACCTTTCACATACAGGAATTTACGAACAAAAAATCTCAGAGCAGTGGTTGAAGGACAAGCCTTGAAAGTTGAAGATAGTTGAAAGCAAAAGGCTCTGAAAAGCATGAACCACAATGATTTCCTTTCAAACATTGTTACAGCTCAGATGTTGACATGACTTCTGTCATATTTCCCATAAAAACTATCACTCATACCCAAAGATTAGAAACGAAAAGCACAAAAAACTTCAAAGTCCATGAAAACACCAAACCACATATACCATCACAATATGACAGGGATCAAATTAAATCTCACAGTCATTATCCTAAATATTAATGGCCTTAATTCACCCATCAAGAGACACAAGCTAACAGGATGGATCAGAAAATTAGACCCCTCAATCTGTTGTCTTCAAGAAACCTACCTCACCACTAAAGACAGACACCTCCTCAGGGTGAAAGGGTAGAAAACAATATTACAAGCAAACAGGAATAAGAAACAAGCAGGTGTAGCTATATTAATATCAGACTTAACCAAAATTGATACAGACTTCAAACCAAAAATAATCAAAAAAGACAATGAAGGCCAATTCCTACTTATCAAGGGAATGAACCATTAAGAGGATATTTAAATCATAAATCTGCTTCTCATTTTCAGATAGATGCAGATCCTAGAGAGAGCCACCCCATCATACCTCAAAAGGACCCTGACTGAACCTAAGGAAAATTGGTGAAACAAGCAAGGGTGCTGTTTTCCTTATGAACCAGATATGAACACAAGGGGAAAGGAGACCAACACAGAGAAAAATCAACTCCTACCAAATCAGAGAGCCAGAGCCTCAGAGGCCCCCAACACCTCATCACTGAAGCAGACCAAAAATGAACCCAACATGGCTCAGGGAAATTTTGTGGAAGAGGGTGCAGAAAGAATGTCAGAGCCACATGTTGGGTCTTGATATGCAGAGACATTTATCGTACCAATAACTGTGGGTTAACTCCACAATGAACGACCCATATACTTCAACAAGGAAGGGCTAATGGGGAGGTGGTTGGCCACGGATGAGCCTAATAATGGTACCAAACTGCCTGTATTTGCTGAATAGAAAACTAATAAATAAATAAATAAATCTGTATGCACAAAACACAGGGACACCACAGTTTGTAAAGCAAAACCTACTTGACAATAAAACAAATAACCACCAACACCATCATAGCTGGGGACTTCAATACACCATTATCAGTAGCAGACAGATCATACAAACAGAAACTCAACAGGGAAGTAAGAGAGCTCAACAAAACCATAGATCACTTAGACCTAACGGATATGTACAGAACTTTCCATCTCAAATCCACAGACTACACATTCTTCTCAGCAGCCCATGGAACATTTTCTAAAATAGACCATATACTGGGTCGCAAAGCCTGCCTCCACATATTTAGGAAGATTGACAAAATTCCCTGCATGATATCAGATCACAGTGCTATATTGCTAGAAATTAACAACAAAAGACCCACCGAGAATCCCAATGGCACCTGGAAACTGAACAGCACCCTTTTAAACAATAAACGGATAGTGGGGGAAATGAAAAATGAAATTGCAAAATTTCTAGAATTAAATGACAGTGAGAACACACTGTACCAAAACTTATGGGACACAATGAAGGCATTCCTCAGGGGAAAATTCATAGCACGCAATGCCTTCAATAACAAAGACAGAGAGATCCCAAATCAATAACCTAACCATCCACGTAAAGGCACTGGAAAAGCAAGAAAAATCCAACCCAAAAAGCTCCAGAAGGAAAGAAATAATTAAAATCAGAGAGGAAATTAATGAATTGGAAACTTAGCAAACAATTAAGAAAATTGACAAAACAAAGAGCTGGTTCTTTGAAAAAATAAACACGATTGACAAACCCCTGGCCAATTTGATCAAGCAAAAAAAAAAAAAAAAAAAAAAAAAAACAACAACAACAAGAGATGCTTCAAATTAACAAAATTCGAAATGAAAAAGGAGAGATCACAACAGACATAAGTGAAATTGGGAGAATCATCAGGACTTATTTCAAAAACCTCTACTCCACAAAACTGAATAATGTGGAGGAGATGCATGAATTCCTGGATGTATACCATCTATCAAAGCTAAACTCAGAGCATATTAATCTCCTAAACAAACCTATCACCCTCATTGAGATTGAAAAAGTAATAAAATTAAAAAAAAAAAAAAAAAAACTCCCCCAAAGGAAGAGTCCAGGACCAGATGGCTTCTCAGCTGAATTCTATCAAACCTTCATGGAAGAACTCAAACCAATCTTCCTCAAACTGTGCCACACAATTGGAGAACAGGGAAAGGTACCCAACTCCTTCTATCAAGCTAGTATCACCCTATTTCCAAAACCAGGCAGAGATGACACAAGAAAACTCCCAACCTATTTCCCTGATGAACTTAGATGCAAAGACAATGAACAAAATCCTTGCAAACCAAATCCAACAAAACATCCTTGTTTTCTTGTATATACATTTATATATATATCTGTATACATCAACTTATATGCTCTCTACCAGTTTTATATTGCATATGTTAACAATAATTTCCCTAAACAATTTCACATTTAAATGATTAAAAGCACAACAATTTTAAGAACCTACATATAGCCATTTAAAATAATGAGATTTTACATTAAGTAAAATATTTATAAGATGAATAATGAGGGAGAATCAAATGGATAAAGATGCAACTTAAATAACTTTAGCAAAATTTTATTAATTATTGCTAAGCATGAAAGGTCATTGTTTTACAGCAAAATCACTACCTTAACACAGACAGAAATAACCATGGTTCACATGCTTTGAACCATTTCTTGAATGCTTATTTACAGTGATATAATGTGTCTGTTTATGCATGAAGAGCAAAAATGTTTGTTTACTCAATGCGGCAGTCACAGTTTTATACATCTAAACTATTAGAAAGGAAGAAAAATTATTCTGATTGAGTCAGATATTTGGCCCTGGAGGAACATATTTTGCTTTGCAAGTAATATTGAGTTTAATTTATAACTTGGTTATGGTCGTTTACACCTAGGGAAGCCTGTGCTTTGCAGTTAGTTCCTGGTCAGATTGAGTTACAGGCTGAAAATTTATGCATGCCCAAAAAAAAAAAAGAAAAAAAGAAAAGAAAAATAAAAATGAAACAAAGGTTTTATATATGTAGTGTGTTTATTTACAGTGGAAATTTTATTATTTCATCTAACACATCTCATTGACTCAAAATATACATCAGAAATGTATGATCTTTTCTTTTAGTGACTTTTTTAAAATGTAGCTCAGTAAGTGAGTAATATCACTGAGATAACATGTAAGAATCAGTAAAAAAAAAAAATGTTATAAAATTCAGCCTTCAAAAGTATACTCAAAGGTATACAACAATATAACTTTGATTTTGAATGAAGGATGAAAGATGAGGGAGAGAAGAAAAAGAGAGAGGGAGGGAGGGAAGGTGGAAAAAAGAAGAGAAGACAGTTCCTTTATTCTCACTGATTCATGATAATAAATAGATTGAGCATTACAGAACAAAAACACAGCAAAAAGAGAGAAACAGAACTGCTGTCAGAACCACAGAGAGCTAAATAAGAACAGATGTTCACCAAATGTTGTCATCATTCAAAAAAGAAAACAAATCCAATGTATTTTCCTTATTTGGTCATGTAAATAATTCATATATATGCTATTCTTCCTTATTTTGAAAATCCTAGCTGATTTTCTTTCACTGTTCCCAGTTCCCTCCTACAGCAATTCTATATTTGCGGTTACTCCTACTTGACGAACCGTGCTGGCTTCCAAAGCATGCTTCCCCTATTCGTGCCTCAGCTCCTCATGCGGCTGTGCTTTTCATGCATACATGCAAAAACCTTTAGATTTACTGCAGGCTTATGTCCTCTAAAGCAATAGAAGCGCCAAAATGATGAACTCTATTGGCTAATAAAAATATTCAAGATAAAATAGTCCCTTCTTAAAAATCAGTAGAGGGCTGAAGAGATGGCTTAGCGGTTAAGTGCTTGCCTGTGAAACCTAAGGACCCCTGTTTGAGACTCGATTCCCCAGGACCCACGTTAGCTAGATGCACAAGGGGGTGCACGTGTCTGGAGTTCCTTTGCAGTGGCTGGAGGCCCTGGCACGCCCATTCTCTTTTTGTCTCTCTCTCTCTGCCTCTTTCTCTCTCTCTGTCATTCTCAAATAAATAAATAAAAATAATCAATAGAGCCAGCTGTGGTGGTGCACGTGTTTAATACCAGCACTCGGGAGGCAGAGGTAGGATTGCCATGAGTTTGAGGCCACCCTGAGACTTCACAGTGAATTCCAGGTGAGCTTGGGCTGCACTTGGACCCTTCCTCGAAAAACCAAAAAAAAAAAAAAAACAAAAAAACAAAAACCATGAATAAAAACATTTATATGTGAAAACTTCCTATGAAATTAAATGCTTTTCATATTATTTATATTGCTTTCATTTAACCAGAGAATTTAATTGGGTCTCTTATGATCTGATTGGCTTAATATCTTTACAGATATGACTCTATGGGAGATGCAGTACATGCAGGTAATCTCAGCTCTGACCAAGAGCAAAGCTGCAATATCCTAAATTGTTTAGTGATGACAGACCAGAAATTTTTTTGCAGTAAAACCATCAGTGAATCAAGAAAATGATAGTGTGCAATTACTGTGTGTAGAAGTGCTGAATAATTTTGCAACATATTTCTTTGACATCTAAAAAGTAAAATATCATGAATGTACTCAATGTGAATGCACCCCCTCCTCTTTTCAGTTTGAGATTATTGTGATGAAATAAGCCATAACCATTATCTATTTGGATCGAAATGGGGTGAGTGGTAAGTGAGGTGCATTCTATGCTGTATGGTTTGGGCAGTTACTGTCACCATACCACCCCAAAAAATGTGCAAAATGATGAGGGACCATGTTAGTGAAAATGTTTTTGTAACCATGAGCCCAATGTCAACAATTTATGTGATCAAACAACATGTCTCTTGCTCTAAGATAATTTCATGAAGAAATTCTCATCAATATAATGAAACAATTTGTAATGACAGCCCTCACAACATACCTGCTAAGCACTGTAAAAATTGCTGATTGCTGCACTCACAGAACACTCAAATACCATGATGGGACTTAAAGGGAAGCTAACACTCCTTTGGCTATCTATCATAGTGCTTGAAAGCATTATGGGAGCTGCCAGAGGACAACAGTCACCAACAGCATGGATAAGCAGAGAACCCTTCAGACTTTGAAATTAACCAGCCAAACAAGAAGTACACACATGTGCAATAGTGGCACACAGCCTCTCTGGGTAACCAAATGTTCTCTGATTGAACATGAGGCAAGCTCATGGGGCGAGACTGCATATCTGATACTGGAAACCAAGTTACAATCCCATGGTCCAGAAACTCATACTTCAGAGTGGAGCCCCCACTACTCTAAGGAGAAAAGTAGTGACTTTCACACCAAAAATTCTCTCTGGTAATTTTGTATATGCACTTTAACCCAATTTTATCACTCTTGATTGGAAAATCCGTTTTATCCTACAGATGGCAGGGAAAAAGGAGAGCCGAGGTCCGTTGATAAGACAAGAAGATGGCCAACTGCCTACCATGAAACTTGCCACCTCAACAAAATATGCTAAGGCCCAGGAGAAACTGCAGAGAAAGAGGCCACATGAATACTGCCCTTACTGTTATTCTGACAACCAGTTCTAGAGTGATGGTGACAGATACAGTGATAAATCAAAACCAATCAACACAGAAATCCAGAGGCTAGTGATAATACCAAGTAAGACTGCCAAAAGGCCTGCCATGGCTTGGGAGGCAGAAAGATTGTATGAGCCACAGAATGGGTAGGAATACCCTAAGACACAGTTCCTCAGCCCTACTCCACAGGGGCCTACTGAGACCTCCATGACCCCACAGTAACTACCATATAACCTCACTGAGAAGGGCCCCCAGAATAATGGGAGGTGGGGTAAGGGGATAAAAGAGTATAACATGCTATATTGCACATAAAATACTATTTGTAAGATAATCCTTGTGTTTTCAGGCTTGAATTTTCTACATTGAATCAATTTTCCACCAAAAGTTTGCTTAAACTTTCATTAAGGTTTTTTTTAATACAAATATTATTTCAGTTCTCTCCTCCTGCCCCTTCTTCTTCCTCACTTGTGCCCTCCCCAAACTTAGCCTTTTTTATGCTTTCATGCTATCTGTTAGTTTTTGTCCTTGCCCCCTTCTCATCATCTCTTAGTCATCAAAAAAAAATAAAAAATAGTTGAAAGTATAGATATTTGTGTGTTCTGAGACGATTAAGCTTAAAGAAATGAAATGTGTCTTGTATTTACATGTACATATAGTCTATACAGATTCTCAATGTCTAAATCAATGGTTTGACAATTTTGATGGTTTTATTAGAGTATTAATTAATGAGCAAAGTGCTAGGTTTCATTGAGATATTTGCATTAGTGCATATAACATATTTTGAACATGTTCACCTCTTTTTTTGTCCTCCCATTTCTAACCTACTTCCTCTTCTCAAATAACCCCTTGTCCTTTTTAACTTTCTAGATGCTACCCAAGAGAGGGAAGTTACAATATCTATCTTTCTGAGTCTAACATGTTGATCTTTAATTCCAAGTATTCTTCTGGAAAATATATTATTTTTTACTATTTATGGTTGAACAATTCTTCATGATATACATGCACTACATTTTCATTATACACTAATTTGTTAGTGATCTCTAGCAGGATTCCATAAGTTGTCAATAGTGTCCTAATAAATGTAGACATGAAATCTCCATCAGATGCTCTCTTGACAACTTAATAAAGACTGGCAGGCTGTCTGGGTCACATGGGAGGTTATTTTAAATTTTTTCAGATCCCTGTACATTGATTTCCATAGTGGCTATGATAATTTACATATTGAACAATAGTATTAACTCCCCCTTAATTAATTCCAACACATTCTATATAGCACTCATGGTTTTCACAATCATTCTTCTGGGAAAAGAGAATCTAGATACTGTTTTAATTTTTATTTCCCAGATTATTAAATAGGTTGAGCATAATTTATTTATTTATTGACCATTTGAACTTATTTGTACTGTGGCTTTTTCATTTATCCATATATTCATTTTCCCTTTAAGTTTAGTTTTGAGCTCTTTATACATTATACATATTAATCTTCTCATGTGTAGCTGGCAAAGAACATTTATCCTATTCTGTATGTCACTTTCACTCGGGTAATAATCATATGAGCTGTGTAGATTCTTTTAATTTCATGCATTTCCAGCTTTGCATTCTTGATATTATTAACTGAGATATTAGTGAACTATTAAGAAAGTCAATGACTATGTATATATCTTGGAGTGTTTTGCTTATGTCTTTCTCCAGAACTTTCAAAATACTGTTTTACCAAAAAGACTTTGTTCTATTTTGAGTTGATATATGGAGGATGAGAGATAGGAATCCACTTTCTGGTAGATGTAAATATTCACTTTTCCTATTTTCCTACTACCATTTCTTACAGAACTTTCCTTTTCATTGATGCTTTTGGTGGTTAAGAAAAATGACTCTACGTAGATTTGATTCTGGGTCTTCCATTTCTCTACATGTTTATTCTTGTACCAATAAATTGTATTTTGTAACTATGGCATGCACATTCTCCTCTTCCCCCCGTATTTTTCTTAAATAATTACATAGATATAAAAAGAGTATGACATAAAATATATATTAATCTTGACAGATTTAAAATATGAGTAAAATGATTTTAATTATATAATGCATGCAAACTGAATGAAGACATTGTAAAGATCAGTAAATGCAAAGATTGCCATGGGATCATTATGCCTGGCTCACCAAAGAAATCTAGTAAGGTATGTGACATGTGTCCCAGTGACTATATAGAAACCTAAAGTTTTAAATCCATGAGACCAAAAGTCAGATTTAATAAGTTTAAATAAGACAAGGAGATAAAATTTGGCATAGACATGGATAATAAAAAATAAAGCAATTATAGTTCATGCACTTACTGTAGAGGTTTGAATCAGATGGCCTATCCCCAAATAAACATATGCATTTGGAAGGACTGACCCAAAGCTTGTGGCAACATGATTAATGAAATCTTCCAGTAGTAGGTGTTCTACGGGGACAGGCTTTGAGGTATTATAATCAGCCACTTTTTTTTTTTTTTTTTTTTTTTTTTTTTTTGTCAGAGATTGTCTCACTCTCCTGTTGCTGTTTTCTACCTTCTGTGACCAAGGTGACATCAAGCCTCTGATCATGCCATACTTTCCCCTATCATGGGGCTTCCCACTAGACTGTAAGCCAAAATTAAATCTTTCCCTCCCGTCATCTGCTTTTGGTCAGATATTGTGTCCCAGCAACAAAAAGCAAACTACTACTCTCACTATTGATAAATCTGTGGTGAAATAGTAGGACTATCACTTCATTTCACTGTTCCACCAGCAGCATGTCCCCACATCTTTTCCAGAGCAAGGGGGGTGCAAGAGATCTCAGAGAGATTGCTGCCAGGCATTATAAACTTTCAAAAAGAACACTGGAAAAGTCTTCCAAAAGTGGGCATGAATAGGGAGGTTAAGAGATCTCTGAGGAGCAAGTAACCCACAGTGTGCTGACGGAGCAACCAGTAGCACATCCCTGACATTTTAAACCTTAGAAATGGAATGTAAAATGATGAAATTCTATGGATGGAATAATCAGCAGCATCTTATCCTATTGTTTTAATTATTAGCAATATAAAATAAGCAAAAATAACATTTATTTTGTCAATGCATATTAATGATACATATTTCTAAAAATAGATTTACTGGATTCACTGTTACTAGTGATAAGCATCACATAGATTTAAGGAAGCTTCCTTATGGAAATTAACATTGTTTTTCCATAAACAAGTACTGCATTGAATCACTTTTATCAATGCATTATATAAATTGCTATAAAATAATTTTACATTCTATTGTTTTTTAAAAATATAATAAGCTAATAATATATATTATATCCTACCTCAAGGGGCAAATAATCCTACTTAAGAGCTATTTTATTGAGTTTCAAAGATTTTTTTATTTGATTTGATGTTCTGCAATCTCATCTGATCTACATAATAATTAAATAATATAGTAATGAAATAAATTATGATTTCCTATCCTAAGAAAAAATATGAGGGCCAAATTCCAAATATGTAACTATCACCACCCATTAAAAAAAAGACTTGAACATACTTAAATACTATTCTTAGGTTTCAGTTTTCCACCCTCCTACAAAAACGAAAGATGTACAGAAAAAAAAATTATAAATGAATTGTTTTTATTTACTAGATTAAGCTTAGTCTCTTAGAAAATAATGAAGACAGGGGAGATACCTCAGTATGTAAGACTACTTATGTTTTATGTATGAGGACCTCTCAAGCCAGAGACCACCTAAGTTGTAATTCCCAGAAGCCATGAAAAAAAGATGCATATAAGCACACCTGTCTGCAACTTGAGCCAACTGGAGTTGAAAACACCGAATTGCTGGAGATGGCTGAAAGACAGCGTTCCAGGTTGAAGGAGAGACCCTTCCTCAAGAAATTATCAGGTGGCATGAGATAGAACACACATTAGTATTTTGTCCTCTGGCCTTTGCACACATAAGGCACATGTATTTTCATACACATGTGCATATACCACACATCACATACATACACACTACATACATATTACACACACACACACACACACACACACACACACACACACACACACACACACACAGGTAAAGAATTAGTTGGCACAATTCCCTCATAAAGTAGCTCCACTTGTACTACCAGCACTAGTCATAGTTCTTGATTAAAAGTGACACAGTTGGGCTGGAGAGATGGCTTAGCAGTTAAGCGCTTGCCTATGAAGCCTAAGGACCCCAGTTTGCGGCTCGACTCCCCAGGACCCACTTTAGCCAGATGCACAAGGGGGCGCATGCGTCTGGAGTTCATTTGCAGTGGCTGGAGGCCCTGGCGCGCCCATTTTCTCTCCCTCTCTCTATCTGCCTCTTTCTGTCCCTCTCTGTCTCTCGCAAATAAATAAAACAAAAATAATAACAACAGCGGCAACAAATAGTGACACAGTTCCCAGTCCTTTTAACATTTAAAACTGCAAATACAGAGGGTGGGGAGATGGCTCAGCAGTTAAAGAAACTTGCTTGCAAAGCCATATGGCCTGTGTTCAGTTTCCCAGTATCCACTTAAAGTCAGGTACACAAAGTGGCGCATCAGTGTAGAGTTCAGTTGCAATAGCAAGAAACCCTGGCACACCCATTATCTCTCTTTGAAAATAAATAAATAAAACTATTTTAAAAATGTGAATGTCCATATACAACTGTCATTTTGTAAATTATTGAACTGCAGTTTCAAATCTGAGATTATATTTTCCAAGAATCCAATCTTCCTTATTTACTAATAAGTGGAATTTTAATTGCTCTCAAGCAGGTAATTTTACTCTGTTTCAGGTACATAAAAGTCAAGGCATGGAACAAGCACACAGTTGTCTCTACTATTCTCAACTGCATATACCTACAGTCATAAATTTGAGGATATTTAATCATCATTCCCAGGGCATAGTAATGTTATAGAAAGAAGATAAATATGCTAAAGTAATCATGGGATGATGGGTAGTTTTTAAAATATTTTTTGTTTATTTTTATTCATTTAAGAATGGCAGACAGAGAGAGAAATAAGTAGATAAATAGAGAATGGGTGTGCCAGGACCTCTAGCCACTACAAACAATCCCCATATGCATGTGCCCCCTTGTGCTTCTGGCTTACCTGGGTCTTGGGGAATCGAGCCTTGAACTGAGGTCCTTAGGCTTCACAGCCAAGTGCTTAACTGCTAAGCCATCTCTCCAGCCCAGTGATGGGTATTTTTGAGCAACTTTGAATAAGTCCTCTTTATCTAAATTCTGAATTTAGAGGGAAGCAAAATAGTGTTTGAAACTTACAAGTGCCTAACAATGAAAGCATGTCATGCATGCACAAACTCAAAGTGAGATTCAGTGTCAAAGGCTCACATCAAACTAAATATTAACAGAAAGAATAAATATTATTATAGATAAATGAAATCTTCAAGAATCCAAAAACCTGTATTATTGGTATTAAGAACTACAAAGAATAAAACTTCCAGAATTAATCCAGAAAACATTTAAAGTAGGTATAACAATGGACAAGTTATGATTTTTACGAAATGTAGTAAATGAAATATCAAATACTAGTAATGGTGGCAGGGAAAATTAAAGGTCCTTTGAAGGAGCACTAGTATTAGGAACTAAACAGTACATGTGAAGCACATGTGATGAGTGTAAGCACACTTGGCTCACAGTGGTTTCATTGTGGGTCATAGGATAAATATAACGAGCCCGGTTGTTTTGTTAATGAAAGTATACGAGGATTCAGTCATGACCAATCATCTATGACCAGATTTGTGTTCTAATGACACAGGTGAATAGTTGTGTCAAACTTTCAGCCCGAGAGTTGAAAATTCTAACTGCCTGGCTTTATATAGGAAATACTTCATAACCTTCCCTGTATCATAACACAAATTAGCACATCAACCGTTAATAAATGTGAAAAACTTGCAAATAATTGGGGAAAATATCTGTGTCTCAGTTTTAATGAAGCCACAAGGGTTCTATGGGTGAGATCTGACAAAATAAGGAGCAATAGCTAGTTAATTACTTTACATTAATATTATATTTCAAATACTGGAATAAAATTTTGATCATAAATTCTATCGTATCATTATAACCTAAAGCTAAATTGGGGCAAAAGTATCACTTAAAGACATAAAACTTCTCAATCAGCTTCACCTAATCACCTAGAAAGTTTTTTCTCAAAGAAGTCACATAGACTGGAGTCTGTGTACACAGAACCAAAGAGGTAAAGATCTGAATAGTTCTGGTGTAGGCTTTTCTCTATCATCCTGGTGGCTTTTTTGGAGTCAATGCAACTATCCCCACTCATTTTGAGAATAATTGTGAATGAACCAGAGAAGGGTCCATTCACTGTGGTGGTTTTGTATCCACCACAGATCTCTGTTGCCTTTCTGCATCTATCCATCAGCTGGATGTTATCTATTGTTTTAATAGGCTACAGGTCATGGATGGATGGATGGATAAAATGGATGAGAATCTTTTTTAGTCCTGCCAGCATACAGTGTCCAGCATCTAGGTTACTGGACTGGAACTAAGAGATTTTTAGTGTCATAGTGTGTGAGTAAGTGATCAAATTTTCCAGGCTGTAAAAGCAGAATTATAACTCTCAATACTTTGGTAGAAGAGTTCCTATTTTGGACTTCAGGCAGCAAGCATGTCAGGACTTGGTAGATGTTGTAGTCCTCATCTCCAGCAGCACGGAGTAGGAGTAGAAACAACAGAGAGCAACACGCAGCAGGTGGCAACTTCAACTGTTGCAGTTTTCATCCCAGCTTGTATTACTGCAACTAGTAGGAGCAGAAGGTGTAGATGCATCTGCTGTGTAGCAATGGGTTTGTCACTCAGTCCACAGCAATTAACCTTCCACTCATGAGCCATAAGCAGACCTAATTTAAAACAATGTTTTAAAGGAAAAATAATGGGGAAGAAAAAGTGTATTTCAAAGGAAAAGGGGGAAACTAATTGGGGAGAAAAAGATCAAAGTGTATACATATATGAAAATGTAAAACACACACACACACACACACACACACACACACACACACACACACACACACAATCTTGTATAACCAGCAATGAGATTTACTTTGTTGCAGAAGACCTTTTAATAAATCTAAAACCATTCATTCCATGGTGGTAAATGGTCAGGTTAATTGAAATGAAGATGTTAGAAAAAGATATACTCAGTAAAAAAGGAAGGTAGTTGGCTAGCATTCTGAAGGTCACCTTAATTCAATGCAAGTATTAACACTCTTTTATCTTTAGGACAAATTGATTGAACATAGTCATGGGAAGTGTGTAGTTCTGCATGATTATTGAAGGGGAAAGTGAACCATTTAGAAGATTTCTACTAAATTAACCCCTGTGTTACTAGTCTCAGTGATTATAGAGAATGTGTGCCTAGTAACACATAGGTTTTTTGTTTTTTTTTTTTTCCTAGCAAAGTATGAACATGTCACAAAGGATGTGGGGCTAACTTCTCCTTTTTTAGTGTACAAATGTTCAGAACCACATCTTTCCAATGGTAATGTTTCATTCCTTCTATCTAAATTTCTCTATGTTCTCCACACTACATTTTTTCTTTTCTTTTTTTTTTAACAACAACAACAACAAAAAAACTGTGTGGACATATCATTTGTCAGTACCACAATTTTCCTTCTCCCTGCTCCCATTCTCCTGAGAGCCCTCCTCACTAGGATTTCTGGTGTTCGGTATGGGTTTGTGGGTTGTGAGTTGTGAGAGCAGCAGTCAGTCATTGTGGGGGGAGCAAGGTCTCTGGATATTTCCTCTTCCTTTGTGGCTCTTAAAAGCTTTCTACCCCTCTTCTGAAAAATTCCATGAGCCATTGTGTGTGTGTTTTAAGTCTACTTCAGTGTGGAGCTCTCAGCAGCTTCTGAATTTCTGCTTTGATATAATTTGAGAAACCCCACCATCACAACAAACATCAGTGAAATGGAAAGAATCACCAGGACATATTTCCAAAACCTCTACTCCACAAAATTGGATAATCTTGAGGAAATGGACAAATTCCTACCCTACAACCTATCAAAACTAAGGCCAGGGTAGAAAAAAATCTCCTAAAGAACCTATTACATTCATTGAGATTGAAAATGTAATCAAAGTCCTCATCAAGGGCTGGAGATATGGCTTAGCAGTTAAGCCACTTGCCTGCAAAGCCTAAGGGAATAGGAGGACAGGGGGAGAAACATGCAAAACTAAACCCAAAAGGAACTGGTGCCATAGAGACCTTCTTACTGGATAGCACACTAAACCATATAGCCCTCAAGAAGAGAATGTGGTGTCATTTCCACTGTAAACTGGAAGGAAGCCACTTTGCAGATGGTCTGAGCATATAGTGCGACATGAGTTACTGCGGGAAAATGGCCAACAACATTGTGAGCAAGCAGGGGTCCCTGCTATATGAAAGAAACCAGCCTGACAATATGTACACACTTTTGTAATAGTAGCACCCAGCCTAGGTGTGTATCTGATGGCTGTTTGATTGGCTAAGTGATCCACTCAGTGGAAAGGGACCCATATGTGTTATTGGGAATCGAGTCAGAATTCTATAGAGACAAAAATCATGGACTCCAACTAGAAACTCCCACTAGCCTCTGCCCAAATGAGAAGCTACATCTATCAATATCTCAGTTAGCAATGCTTATCCCATTTAATCTGGGCACCCATTAATTTTAACCAAAGGATATGATTTCAATCTAGTTGCCCCATATTCTTCCCTGTGATAAGCACAAAGAAAGTCTTATCCATGTTGCCAATGAATTTTGGCTGTGAAAAAACACAGTAAACGAGAAAATCTTTATTCTGTGCATTCTGGTATGTTAATAGATTCTTATAAACATTTGAAGCTGGGTAATTTATTAGTAATGAAGTTTATTTCGCATACATTTGGAGGTGAAATCTAGTGGCTGGCAATGTCCATGTCTGGTGAGGTCCCTTTTTCTTGGCATCCTCTAAGAAGCCTTAAAAACTGTCCTGTAGAAGGAATGAATTGTGTGCCTGTCCACTACAGAATAGATGGAGAGCCAAAAAGGACAAATGTGTCATTACTTCAATCTCTGCTAAAACCTGATAATCCTCTTCATGGGGATGTTTACTTCATAACTTTATTCACTCTCATAGGATCCAGGTGTTCCTACCATTAGTAAATATTCACATAGGAACTCAAGTGGAGACATTCAGATAATAAATGCATACATATGTCTATGTGTGTGTGTACACAATCATATACAATCTCATCCTTCTCTCACACTTGAGGACTTGAAACATTTGCTGTCCAGTAATTTCTATATTAAATGTATTTATATTGGAAATTTGTGTATAGTGATGAAATTATCCATGTTGTATTCTATATATTCTGTCATGAATTTAGTTATATATGTAATATTCATTCACATATATGTTATTTTTCATTGTTTTCTCTTTAATTATTTTGTTGTGGGGGCTTAGATTTCACTCCTCAAATATATTATAGTAGGATAATCAAATTTACATGAATTATAAATCTTAAATTGTACAATTCATCAAAATATGTTCCTTTTTCATTTTCAATGATAATTAAATAAAGGTGTTCATAAATTTATATGCCTATACATGTAGATTTGCTGAAAATTATTTCCTATCATTATTCCAGTTCCCTGTATAAATACTAACTTCAAACACTGTTACCAAGATGACAAAATACAATAATGCCTTTACTATTCAACTATCTAATTGGTTTTCCCTATTTAAAAACATGCCAAAGCTTTCATATAAGTAGAGCTTTTACTTATTTGTTTACTTTATACCTATATCACTGGGGTTGAATTGTAATGTTGTTACCAACACAAATATATTTATTCAATATAATGTGAAATATTTTCTATTTCTATTTAAACATTATTATAATCAATTTGGCAAATAAACAAATGATATTTATATTTGGTTTCTATAACACCACAAATAAGCAACTTATTATTGGTAAAATTAACATTATATGAACCCACAATAATAAAATTTTAGAATAGAGATGAATTTTTAGGAAACTAGAAATGCGTCCTAAATGTAGTAATTAAATAAACCATGGGGATCAATGTAATTTAGGTGGCATACAGCAAACAATGATTCTCTGAATATATGTAGCATTGTTGGTGTATAATGCTTTTGTATATATATTACAGTAACAAGAACTTTCCAATTTGTAATTCTTGTAAACAATCACAGGCCCTTCTGGAGGAAGAGGGTTGAACAGAGTATGCTGGTTAGCAAATCAGAATACCTTCAGCAACTAATTTTTATTTAACACAAAAACGTTCTTTTCTATAATACAGTTGAATATGATATTCAGTAACAATTTAATTTTATAAATTTGTCACTAATGAAGTACTTAGTAGTTGTCTTTGGTAATACCATGTTCAAGTTTATTTATTTACAGGAGATAACAGAAACAAATTTGGTTTGAAAATTCAGCTCCCTACAGGTATATGGCATTACGATTTTATTCGATTGAGAGCTGCACTGAAAAAAAAATATATTGCAACTGAGTTGTGAATTGCATGACATATCCTATCAGTGGGAATCAATAATTACAGACATGTGCAATATGATGATCACATTACTATCACTGTGTGTGGTAGGTGTGAAATGTCCTCCAGAGGCTCATGCATATGGAATACTTAATTCCCAGCTGGGGACAATTCAGAAAGTTTGAGCTCAGACACTGGGTAGGACGTTGGAGTGAGTAATGCCAGCTCCAAGTACAGGTGATAGCATACTTCTTTCTTGCTGATATTTTGGAAATGTTTTGTGTCATATTACAGGACAGAAAGGAAAAAGAAAGAAGAGAAAATATACCTTTCTTAATGTTAGCTTTATCTTTATGATTATAGTTAGGTGGAGGATGATGTCCTCTGATGTAATGACTGAATAAAACACCTTTCTATTTTAATTTTCCTGAATTAGAGCTGATGAGGTGATAAAGAAAGCCTTTCAAATATTGCCAATTGAATTTATGGTACAGCTGAATTTTCAGTAGATAATGCACATACCATCTCTATAACTACACTACAAAGGACATGGTCATTTATATTATTATTATAGACATATTTTGTTCATATTGACCTTGTACAAATTATTGAAAAATTAAACTGTAAACTAAAACAAGCTCTTTTTTTTGGGGGGGGGGTTCTAGGTAGGGTCTCACTCTAGCCCAGGCTGACCTGGAATTCACTATGGAGTCTCAGGGTGGTCTTGAACTCATGGCAATCTTCCTATCTCTGCCTCCCAAGTGCTGGGATTAAAGGCATGTGCCACCACACCCAGCTAAAACAAAGTCTTTTTAAAATTTTTCTCCTTATACCCTATTTGAGAGACATACTTTAATCACTCTCTTCACCCTTAGAGCTAATATTATTGTTTTCTCCATAATTTTTGATATTTTCTCCTAATCCAAATTGATCCAGTACTTCTGTAACCTGACAGTCAAATAGAAATGGTCAGATGCTGCTGTAATTTTGATGCTCCAAAAGCAAAGAAGGGAAGTGAAACAGAAAAGGAGACAGAAAATTTGGTCAAATATGGGTTTGAATACAGATGTAGTATATTTCCATACTGTTTTGTTATTGCTAAGATAGATATTTTCTTCAAGACAATTGCAGGAGTTACATGTTATGAACAAAGAAATGCTAGTGCAATGAGTAGAATATGTTGCTATGGAGATTAAATAGTTTGAAAACTATCTTAACATGTAAAGAGAAGGTTTGCTAGCAGCTGATAAAAAAGGACAAAAATGATATATAATTGGGAGAAACATATGAAAGACTTCATAGTAGTGAAAATAAGCATCACAGAACAATCTCTTTTAAGTAATTAGCTCAATGGTGAGTCAAGTTATGAGTAGACTAGATCCAAAGTGTTATAATACAGAAGAAAGAGATAGTAGTAAAGGTAGGAATGAATGTGGGAAAGAAAAGGTTTTTTTTTAAAGTAATTTACATAATGTATTTATCACAGGAGTGTGACCCAGGGTTACAAGACACTTGTACCATTTTTCGTTTATCTACAGCTTACTGATCTATCAGGCTTTGCAGGCATGCACCTTTAACTGCTGAGCCATCTTCCCAGACCCCAAAAGTTGTTATCACACGTGTATATTTAATGATGGCTTAATTAGCTTGAAACACTCTGGAAGACTGCGACAGGACAGGGAGAGGAGAGAGAGACCAGAATATGAAGGAAAAGTAACTTAAGTAGATGACTGTCGTTGAGAATGTGAAGACAGAGCTTAATTAAAGAAGAACCTTTTAGGGAAGTGTCTCCCTGTTGCTCTCACAGTGTTTCAACGCTCAGGCTCTCAGCTGAGTTCTCGTAATCTAGCAGCTGGATCCACCAATAATAAAAAGAGAAAAATCAGGCCATGCAAATCTGAAATAGAATCAAGTACTTGCATGAATATAATACACAGATGATAATGAGATGTTTGGGGAAAATATTAAAAAAAATACAACTATGCTACAAGGAATTCAAATATTAAAAAGCTCAGATAATCATTCCATTTTATTGTGCTAACTGGAGTTATTTTGTTACTCATTTTTTTTTTTCTAAGAGAACATCCTCCTGAGTCTGAACTTTGTAATAAATACCAAAATGGATTTTTAGTTGTTTGGGAATTGAATAAAGTATGAGATAATTCTACTAATAATTCTAGAAGGATTCATACAGATGTCAAAACATACTTGTTTTGGTCTCTTTGTTTTTATAACATAACCAAGTCTCCTGAAGATTATTGCTGCTTGCTTTATAACGTGTTTTAACTGTACATAAATATGCCTCAGGGAACATATTTAAGTTCCAATATCATAGTTAGCTCCTCTCCTGTTTGTTAAAATGGTAAATTTAAAGGTATTATATTTTTGAGAATAGCAGAAACACAAGGTATAATTTCCTATCAAAGTGTGTTAAGTTTACAACTTATATTCAATTCAGGGTTCTTTTGGGAATGAAAGGGCATTATTATCAAACATACTAAAACAATTACTATTATCTGAAAATTTTCAGGGTAAAATAACAAGTATATTCATAGAGAACAAAAGAGAATAAAATCTAAGTCTGCACTGTCTGAACCTGTCTGATTTAGAGGATTTCAAATAACATTATTCAATAAAGTATGTAATGTCAAAGAAAGTTGAAATTAAAATAATCAATGTATTTTTGTACTCAATTAACTTAACTAAGTATCTGTGATTGAAAATGAACTGGGTCTCCCATATTTTTATTGTTTAATGTTAAAAACTTGGATATGAGGTCTCACGATAATGAATTGGATATGTGTAGCTTATGTATGAACCAGAAACAAGAAAAGGTCAATAATGTCTTATGTTTTGCAAAATTTAAATTAAGAGAACATCAGCATAAATTATCAGTTATAAAGAAAATTGAAAATTTGTAATAGTGGGATTTTCGTCAAGAATTCAATTATTCTCTAAGTAGTTTGCTCATTTGGTTGTTTCCTTTGCACTAGTGCATCATAATTAATTCAATGAATATGCCGGCTCTTAAATAGGAAGAAAACCCATACGCTGTTAGTGAATATTAACAAACCACTTAATATTTTTATTAATTTCCAGAGAAATATCTTTAAAATTCCTAGGTATGAGTGTATTTTTTTTGTTCATTATTTATTTATTTATTTGAGAGTGACCGAGAGAGAAAGAGACAGACAGAGAGAGAGAGAGAGAGAGAGAGAGAGAGAGAGAGAGAGAGAGAGAGAGGTTGAGAATGGGCACACCAGGGCTTCCAGACACTGCAGACGAATTCCAGATGCGTGTGCTCCCTTGTGCATCTGGCTAACATGGGTCCTGGGGAACCGAGCCTCGAACCGGGGTCCTTAGGCTTCACAGGCAAGCACTTAACCGCTAAGTCATCTCTCCAGCCCTATTTTCTTTTATTATTTGAGTTTTCTGTTCCACAATTGTACAGCATATGCCATGCAGGTTAATAAAACATTATGGAGTTAACTGATGCTAATATACTGTGATGTGCCATGCTGAAGTGATTTTCTTACAAATCTCAACTTGTGTCAGCTACTAGTGGCGATGGGCCTTCTTTTTCATTACTACTTTATATGTTCCCATGGGTGTGTGTGCATGGGGTTGCATGTGTGTGTCTGCACATGGAATCCAGGTGTGAAATCAGGTGTCTTTGACAAGCACTCTCTTTCTTCCTTCCTTTCTTCCTTCCTATCTTTTTCCTTTTTTATTTTTTTTAGGTAGGGACTCCCTACTAATTGGGCTAGACAAAGTAGCTAGCAAGCTTAGGCATTCTATTCTTTCTGCCTCCTTAGCCCTGAGATTACAGGATCACACAACCACATCTGGCTGTATGAGGTATGCTGGTAATCCTGAATTACTTCTGTGCCACTGGTATTTTACCAACCAAGCTAACTTCTTAGCCAGTTTGGGATCACTTTTCAGGAATACAAAAATTTCTTTGTAATTTTTTTAATATTTTATTTTTATTTATTTATTTGAGAGAGAGAGATAGAGATACAGAAATAGTAAGGTAGACAGAGAGAATGGGCACGCCAGGGCTTCAGCCACTGCAAATGAACTCCAGATGTGTGTGCCCCCTGTGCATCTGGCTAACTTGGGTCCTGGGGAGTCAAGCCTTGAACCGGGGTCCTTAGGCTTCACAGGCAAGCGCTTAACCGCTAAGCCATCTCTCCAGCCCTAATATTTTTTTTTTTCAAAGTGAAAATAACTAATAGTGAAATGACAAAGACAGACAATAAGTTATTGAGATTTTTGAAAATATGATAATATGAACATATACATTGGTCATATTGCCCTTGAGCTACCTACTCTCATGTACTCTCTCCCCGACCCCTATTCCACCTCAGTTGGGTAATAATCACTGTAGGGTCATGAGAGTTGGTCTTTATGTGGGGACGGGGTAATACCTCAGTATACATCCTCCACCTGTGGCTCTTCTAATGTTCCTACCCACTCTTCCACAATGTTCTCTGAACCATCGAGGCCATATTGACAATCTCCTTTAGTATTGATCTTTCAGTAGCCTCTTATTTTCTGATTTGATGACTTTTGAGCCTCCTCAGTGTCTACTACCATCTCCCTAGAAGTGGTTTATCAAGCTAGCAGTAAGATCAATGCTCATATCTAAATGCTGTTCCCTCTGTAATGTCTCTTGGGCCCTGGAAGACGTAGCTGATGTGACTTATCTCATGCTAAGTGGTTGTATTAATTTTCTGGTCATAGTGATATGTTATGTATCTCCTCAGTATTCACTGCTATCTGTAAAATGCACATTCTCTAGCCAAAATTGAGAATACCATGGAACAAAGAAGATAAATATAGACATTCAGAAGAAAAAAAAAATAATAATGGGCATAACGTCTTCTTTTAGCCAAAGAACAGTGGAAGCTTCCTTCTAGGGTCTATGTCATTTCAAGCCATAGGCTTCTGACTTGGTATTCAGTACCAGGTATGAGTTCCTGGTCATAGAGTTGGCTTTATATTCAATCATTGTGTTCTTTACTACACCCACAGCCTGTGTGTCACTGCTTGTTCACACTTTTGGTGAACTTTAACCTGGCGGCTCACATAGTGATTTACAACACTATGAGGGCTAGCCAGATAGCCATGTTCCAGAATAATCATTCAATGTCCCATGGTCATAGCCTGTGGTGTCTTCTGCAATAGAGTTATACCATTTAGCTTTAGTGGGTAAGTAAACAGCTTGGCAATGCTTTGCATTGTTTGGGGGGACTGACAGTCCTCTCTGAGCAGCAGCTCACCATAGGGGGCAAATCCAATTCTGGAAATGAGAGTTACCACCTTATGGTTTTGAGATAAAGCTACCTAAACTCCAGGAATGTTCTTCTGCCCAAACTCTTATTCTTTCTCACACACATTTTCCCTCTCTTTGCTCAACAATATATAAATAAAAACTTTTAAAATAAAATAGAACTTGTAGTCTGTTTTTAATGTGAATTAATTTATAAATAACTCTTGATAAATCAGTATTAGATAAAGAATACACAACAAAGTATAATTATCATAAGATAGAGCACAATACTTTATTATCCCTTTATAATTTTATCAATTGTATCAAAATACTACCTTGAGGTTTGAATAAAGTATGTTAGTCTTGCATTTTAAGATGTAGTGTTTAATGATGCATGAATCAATCTTCTTCTTTTTAAATATTTTTTTTAAATTTATTTGAGAGCGACAGACAGAGAGAAAGACAGATAGAGGGAGAGAGACAGAATGGGCATGCCAGGGCTTCCAGCCTCTGCAAACGAACTCCAGATGTGTGCGCCCCCTTGTGCATCTGGCTAACGTGGGACCTGGGGAACCGAGCCTCAAACCGGGGTCCTTAGGCTTCACAGGTTAGTGCTTAACCACTAAGCCATCTCTCCAGCCCTGAATCAATCTTCTTAAATTTAGTGTCTTTAAATTTGTTTTATTCTGAAAGAATTTGGAGACAGGAACTTCTATTTCTTGTGTCAGTATAAGTGCCAAGTTATTATAGACCTTCTACCAAGTCCAGATAGTAAGAAATGACTTTCTTTTTGTTTAAGTTACTGTGGAAGAAAAATAAATGATTTATGAAATTAACATCATATAAATACCTATTTTCATGTGATTAGTTTAATCATAGTTATTCAAACAGATTAAAAGATTATTTGACAAGGAATTTGATTTCATTTTGTTCCTATAAATAGCTAGGTCAAACGTTATTGAATGAAGGATATATTCCTCATTTAATCCAAACAAACTATATTTATTAATTTATTTTATTTATTATGGTAACTTTGAAGTATAGTAAAATGAAAAACCAGATTATAGAATGAAATGTTTCACATGGCCAAAAAATTTATGAAATAATTAACATCAAAGCTGCCTATTTCCAAAATAGTATTTTAATCAAGGATATAAAACCCTTTAATTATACATATATGCTACTCACATACTAACAGACAATCCTTTCATATAGTTAATCTAATAATTTCATAGCATAACTACTATTTTAACTTAATGTTCCCAAGAATATGTTTTCTTAATTTTTATATACTATATTATAAAAGGTTATACTTTTACCCCCTTACCCCGGCTGCCATTTCCTTGGGGCCCTTCTCATTGAGGTTATGATATTCAGTGTTGGGTCAAGAAGGCCTCATCTAGTCCCTATGTGGGAAAGAACTTATATCTGATACTGGAAACCAGATCAGAATACCATGGTCAGGGTACAGACTAAAACAAGAAGCTCCCAGTGGACTCTGGAGAAGAAGACCCAATCTGTGGCTCCTACAATCTTTCCACCCCTCTTCTGCAACATTCCCTAAGCAAAGGCAGACCTTCTGGCAGTCTGATTTAGTATTGAGTCCTTTGCAGCCTTTTCTTCTCTGATGTGTTTTTATTGATCACCAGGTCTGTCTCCATCACCATGGATTTGGTTGTCAGGCTAGCAGTAAGAGCTGTATTCATTTCACTACTTCTTTTGTAAGTTCTCCTGAGAGCTGGCACATGTAGTAGAGGTGGCAATTCTTGTGGTGGGCAGTTGGCTATCCTCTTGTATCAGTAATGGAACTGGTCTGTTCTCCTACTACACTGCCATCTGTAAAATAAAGCAGATTCTCCAACCAAGAGTGAATGCAGCTTGGGTTAAAGCAGGAATGCAATGTTATTTTGAAAGATTTTTGGAGTATAAGCCCACTCTTCTTCTCCAGAGAGCATTGGGAGCTTCTTGTTTTAGTCTGTATCCATACCATGGTATTCTGACTTGGTTTCCAGTACCAGATATAAGTTCTCTCCCACTGAGAAGGTCTCATCTCCAATAACAGAATAGGTGGTTATCTGCAGAGATTGCATGTCCCTGTTTCAAAAGTGTGTACTCCTTTTCAGGCTGTCTGATTTTATACTCTGCAAGGTCTGCTGCTTATTCATGCTGCTGGTGACTGTTGGCTTACAGCAGTTCCAATGGGGCTTTTCACCAGTATGAAGGCTACCGAGGAGGGACCTGCTTTCTTTTGGTTCCAGCATAGTATTCTGATGTCCTATGACCACAGTCTGTGGTGTTGTTAGAACCTGGTCTTGCCTATTAGTTCTAACAGGTAAACAGTGTTTTGGCAATGGCCAAATTATTTTGGGAATATCATTGGTCTCATTGGCAAAGAGCTCACTCTGGGCCTCAAATTTCATATGGAAGAACAGAGGGCCTGATGTAGCTAAAAATATCCTCAGCAAAATGTGTGCAACTGCAGGTGCCACCATACCAGATGGATAGAGGAACAAGAGTATGAACGAAAGCAGTATCTTCAATAATAACTATACAAGCAGCAATGCAATGTTTAGGTATAAAGAAAAGGTGAACAGTGACTGAATAAAAATCAGTAAAATTATCTTTCAAAATATCCTAATGGTGAAGTTGACTTTGTCAGATAAAAATTGTGAGGATTTTTTCCATACACTTAAAGTCCTTGAAATGTTAATGAAAGGCAATAGAAGCTCTTCATGGAGAAGACATATAGTAACAAAACACAAAAACACACTCTAGGATACCCCTAATAATAGTGACAGACAATGGAAAGAGCCGACAACAATATGGATTAAAGCAAGCCAAATGTTGCTGGAAATTTAACATATAACAAATATTTTCAATTTTTTCCACTATAAGTTCTAATACAACAATAGTTAGATGTATAAACAAAAACAATTGAGTGCTAATGTTCACACATAGCTTTGAAATCAAAATTAATTACTGAACTAAGATTTTAGGTGAAAATGAGAAACCAATGACCTAAAGTAATGAAGGAATAAATGTAGTTGAACAACACGATTGGATATTATTTCACCATAGAACTATAGATATGTTTTATATACTATATTATTTGTACTTTAAGCTTAAAACTTTTTAGCTAATGAAAACCACAAAATTAAATTATGAGTTGTGATGACATATTTCAACTTCATTTGTCATAAACTATTTTAAAAATTGAAATGCTGTGCCAGAGCATCTGACAGACAATTTATGCAAGGATTTTTTTTAATCATCCAGGCACAAAACTATTGGCCTATATACACATACACAGAATATTTTCATCTGTGTTCAATTTTGTAATCACACATTTTCTCTCTCTCTCTTTCTCTCTCCCTTCTCTCTCTCATTTCTCTCTCCCTCTCCCCTTTGGGAGTATATCATAAAATATACATATTTTTGTTTTTAGAGGTAAGGTATCACTCTAGCTCAGGCTGACCTAGAATTCACTATGTAGTCTCAGGGTGGCCTCAAACTCAAGGCGCTCCTCCTACCTCTGCCTCCTGAGTGCTGGGATTAAAGGCTTGCACCACCACACCCAGCTAAAATATTCTCTAAAAGACAAGAAATATAGTAAGAAGGAAGAGAGTTCAGGTGAGAAAGGAAAGGGAATATTAGTGGAGTCCTGCGATAACAATGACAACTAAGTAGTTTTTGTTGTTTTTTTGTTTTGGGGATGTTTTCTGAGGTAGGATCTCATTCTAGTTTAGGCCTCAATCTCTCGGCAAGCCTCCTACCTCTGTCTCCCAAGTGCTTGCATTAAAGGTGTGGGCCACCAAGCCCAGCAGTTTTTGTTGTTGTTATGGATTACATATTTATTATTTTTAAATATGCTTATTTACTTGAGAGAGAAAATGAGATAAAAAGGAGAAAGAATAGAAAGAAACAGAGAGAGGAAAGAGGCATGTCAGGGTCTCCTGCTACTGCAAACAAATGAGATACATACACCACTTTGTGCATCTGGCTTTACATGGGCAGTATGGAATTGAACCCAGGCCATCAGTCTTTGCAAGTAATTGCTTTTAACAGCTGCTCCATGTCTTCAGCCCTCCTTTGTTATTCTTACTGTTATACTTAAAAAATTGAATTGTGAAGAAATTCCACAGGAAAATTTAATATTGGGAAATAAAAGTAAACATGATTCATTATAATTTTTTGTTTGTTTGTTTTTTGGATTTTTAAGGTATGGTCTCACGCTGGTCCAGGCTGACCTGGAATTGACTATGTACTCTCAGGGTGGCCTTGAACTCTCAGTAATCCTCCTACCTCTACCTCCCGAGTGCTGGGATTAAAGGTGTGTGCCACCACGCCCGGCTGATTCATTATAATTTTGAAAATTGAAATCAATAAATTCAGTGCAATGCATATAGAATTTGTAAAGTCCTAGGTGTTAATATATAATATTTATAGCTTAAAATTGTATAAGAATAAAAAATAATTTAAAATTGATGTTAACAATAATAGGACTGCCTGTACACAAAGAATCTCTCAATTTAATTCTTTCAGCTGATCAACAAACATAAGAATCATATAGAGTATAATACATGTATTCATGGCAGTTAGCTTACAAACATATGAGGATAATTTTTACTTTATATAAAAATTATATCCTATGGGCTGGAGAGATGGCTTAGCAGTTAAGTGCTTGCCTGTGAAGCCTAAGGACCCCAGTTCGAGGCTTGATTCCCCAGGACCCACATTAGCCAGATGCACAAGGGGGCGCATGCGTCTGGAGTTCATTTGCAGTAGCTGGAAGCCCTGGTGTGCCCGTTCTCTCTCTCTCTCTCTCTCTCTCCCTATCTGCCTCTTTCCCTCTCTCTGTCTCTTGCTGTCACTCTTAAATAAATAAAAATGAACAAAAATTAAAAAAAATATTGTATCCTATTTGAAAAATCACTAAGTTTCTGAAGACAGTATTAAGAAATGAAGTGTTGTCTTCGGTTAAGATGGCGGCATAGGTACCATGCCAAAGCAGCCTAGGGGGGGAAAAGACCAAAAAAACTCAGCAAAATACACACTTTTACTAAAAAGTGAGGTGTATAGGAAATTGAAGCGGCAGCGGAGAAGTAGAAGAGTTCGAGAGCATCCAGAGCCGGCACAGGCGGGAAAAGCGGCACCGGCAGCTTGGCCAACTGCCGCGGCCGCGGCGCACCAGAAAGCCACCATGCTCGGCTAGAGCCGCCGGAAAAGCCAGGTGCGGGAGCTTCCCCTTACACCGCGCTCTCCGCAACTCGGGAAATGTGAGGGGAGAGTGGCAGCGAGCAGCGGAGGAGCAGACCGCGAGGTAGAAGAACACGTGGAGCAGCAAGAGAACCAGAGCAGCTGCGGCTCCCTCCCCTCCCCCACCACCTGAGCCAAGCTCCTGCGAACAGAGCAGGGGCCCGGGACTGGCCACGCCAACTTGGGCTGACAGCGGGACCCAAGCAGGAGCAGAGTTCGGCAGCAACATCAGCGGCTCCAGCACCGGTAACAGCGGCCCCAGCAGCAGCAGACCCAGGAGTGGCAGCAGCGGCTTCAGGGGGAGCAGCGGCAGTGGACACAGCAGCAGCAGCTTCAGCAGCAGTGGTGGCTCCAGCAGTGGCAGCTACAGCAGCAGCAGAGGCAGCAGCAGCAGTGGGTCCAGCAGCAACACCTTCAGCAGCAGTGGCTTCAGTCCCAGCAGGGGCAGCTTGAGCAGCAGCAGTTCCAGCAGCAGGGGTGCTGATCTGCAGGGCCACACTTGCCAGGCTCGGTTTGCCCCACAGGAAAAGCCAGTGCCCAGCTCCAGAAATCAGAACAGCAGCCCGACGACCCAGGCAGCAACTTGACTGAGACCAAAACCATCCAAGGTAACTGGGATTGCACCAGGGAAGGGTCTCACTTGGTCGCAAGCTGACTTGTATCCCTCAACAGACCAGAAATCTTAACCTCTTTGTTGATAGAGGATCTGGTCGTTATAATAACTACTCTTGCATACATACTCGGGGCTGTTTTTGATTGAATGTGTACAGTGTTTAGTTACATTTTAGAATCTACCTGTATTTTATTCCACTTAGCCTGCGTGAATACTCCTATAGCAGGGAAACTCAACCCCTAAGAACATCTTTGTAGATACTCTGAGAGTCTTAAGAGCCACACCTAACACCTTAAGGTCCTACCTTGAAAATATATTCCATCAAATCAATTGATACAGCTAAGAATACACAGCTAGCTAGAAAATTCAAGCATTAACTTAATCCAAGATGCAAAAATATATACATTATAACACAAGAAACACTAAAAAGCAAGACGATATAAATCCACCTAAAAGTATTAATGCATCAGAAATGTCCTCCAGTGAGAAAGAGTTAGAGGAAATGCCTGACAAAGAGTTCAAAAGAATGATTATAAATATGTTCAAAGAGGTCAAAGAACACATCAAAACAATCAAAGAAGAAATCAAAGAGGAAATCAAAGGAATCAAAGAAGATGCAGGACACCAATTTAATGAAATAAAGAAGGCAATACAAGACATAAATAAGGAAATAGAAATAATAAAGAAAAACAGTCAGAATTACTAGCAATGAAGAACACAGTTAATGAAATAAAAAACTCTGTAGAAAATCTCACCAGTAGGATGGATGAGGGAGAGGACAGAATATCTAAGCTAGAAGACCAGGTGGCAGACCTAATGCAGTCCAACAAAGAGAAAGACAAACTTATAGAAAAGTATGAGTGGGAATTTCAAGATATTCGGGACACTATGAAAAGATCCAATATAAGAATTCAGGGCATAGTAGAAGTAGAAGAACTCCACTCCAGAGGCATAGTAGGCGTCTTCAACAAAATCATAGAAGAAAATTTCCCCCAAATTGGGAAAGAGGTGCCAATGCAGATACAGGAAGCCTTTAGAACCCCAGCCAGGCAAAACCCAGAAAGAACCTCTCCTCGCCATATTATAATCAAACTTCCAAACACACCCAAAAGAAAAAATATTGAGAGCAGTTAGAGAGAAAAATCAAGTTACCTACAAAAGCAAGCCCATCAGGATTACAGCAGATTATTCCACACAAACTTTTAAAGCCAGAAGGGCTTGGAGTGATATATTCCAAGTACTGAAAGATAACAACTGTCAACCAAGGTTACTTTATCCTGCAAATTTATCCATTCAAATAGATGGAGAAATAAAGACATTCCATGACAAAAGCAGGTTAAAAGAGTATTTGAAGACAAAACCAGCTCTACAGAAAATACTTGATAGAATCCTCCATGCTGAAGAAAAGGAAAAGTACACATATAAGGAACCTAGAAAAAACAAGCAATACTCAAATACTAGTTAACAGAAGAGAATACAGGTAGAACCAGAAACACACACACACAAAAAATGGCAAACATAAATACATACCTTTCAATAATATCTCTTAGTATCAACGGCCTCAATGCCCCAATGCAAAGACATAGATTTGCAAACTGGGTTAAAAAGCAGGATCCTACAATTTGTTGTGTCCAAGAAACTCACCTTTCTACAAAGGATAGACATTATCTTAGGGTGAAAGGTTGGAAAACGGTGTTTCAAGCAAATGGGCCTAGAAAACAAGCAAGGGTTGCTATCCTAATATCAGACAGGGTAGACTTTAGTCTGACGTTAGTCAAGAAAGATAAGGAAGGTCACTTTATATTAATTAAGGGCACACTCCAACAGGAGGACATAACAATCCTAAACATATATGCACCTAACATGGGGGCTCCCAAATTCATCAAACAAACAATATTAGAACTAAGGTCACAGATAACACCAAACACAGTGGTGGTGGGTGACTTTAACACCCTACTCTCATCAATTGACAGGTCATCCAGGGAAAGAATAAACAGAGAGGCATCTGGACTAAATGAGGTCATAGAAGGAATGGACTTAACAGATATATACAGGACATTTCATCCAAAGGCTGCAGAATATACATTCTTTTCAGCAGCACATGGAACATTCTCTAAAATAGACCATATATTAGGACACAAAGCAAATCTTAACAAATTCAGGAAAATGGAAATAATTCCTTGCATTCTATCTTACCACAATGGAATTAAACTACAAATCAGTAGCAAGAAAGGCTATAGAGCATACACAAAATCATGGAAACTAAACAATACACTACTAAATGATGAATGGGTCAATGAAGAAATCAAAAAGGAAATCAAAAAATTTATAGACTTAAATGATAATGAGAACACAACATACCAAAATCTCTGGGACACAATGAAGGCAGTTCTAAGAGGTAAATTTATAGCCTTGAGTGCCTATATTAAGAAATTAGAAAGGTCGCAAGTAAACGACCTAATGCTTCGCCTTAAAGCCTTGGAAAAAGAACAAGGCAAACAAAAAATCAGTAGACGGGAAGAAATAATAAAGATTAGGGCAGAAATTAATGAAATAGAAACAAAAAGAACAATCCAAAGAATTAATGAAACAAAGAGTTGGTTCTTTGAAAGGATAAACAAGATTGATAAACCCTTAGCAAATCTGACCAAAAGAAAGAGAGAAGAGACACAAATTAATAAAATCAGAGATGAACAAGGTAACATCACAACAGATTCCAGAGAAATTCAAAAAATCATAGGGACATACTATAAATGCATATACTCCACAAAGTATGAAAATCTGTAAGAAATGCATGATTTCCTTGATCTATATGACCTACCTAAACTAAATCAAAATGAGATTAATCAATTAAATAGACCTATAACAAACATGGAGATCCGAACAGTTATCAATAATCTCCCAACTAAAAAAAGCCCAGGCCCAGATGGATTCACTGCTGAGTTTTACCAGACTTTTAAGGAAGAGCTAACACCATTGCTTCTTAAGCTTTTCCAGGAAATAGAAAAAGAAGGAATTCTACCAAACACCTTCTATGAGGCCAGCATCACCCTGATACCAAAACCAGGCAAAGATAGAATAAAAAAAGAAAATTACAGACCAATCTCCCTCATGAACATAGATGCAAAAATTCTCAACAAAATATTGGCAAACAGAATACAAGAGTATATCAAGAAGATCATTCACCCTGACCAAGTAGGCTTTATCCCAGAGATGCAGGGATGGTACAACATACGCAAATCTATAAATGTAATACATTACATAAACGGGTTGAAGGACAAAAATCACATGATCATCTCATTAGATGCAGAGAAAGCATTTGACAAAATCCAACATCCCTTCATGATAAAAGTCCTACAGAGACTGGGAATACAAGGAACATAGCTCAATATAATAAAGGCTATTTATGACAAGCCTACAGCCAACATATTACTAAATGGGGAAAAACTGGAAGCTTTTCCACTAAAATCAGGAACAAGACAAGGGTGTCCACTGTCCCCACTTTTATTTAGTATAGTTTTGGAATTTTAGCCATAGCAATAATGCAAGAGACTCACATAAAATGGATACAAATTTGAAAGGTAGAAATCAAGTTATCATTATTTGTAGATGACATGATTCTATACATAAAGGACCCCAAAGACTCTACTAGCAAGCTGTTAGAGCTGATCAAAACCTACAGCAATGTAGCAGGATACAAAATAAATACACAGAAATCAGTAGCCTTCATATATGCTAACAACAAACACACAGAGGATGAAATCAGAGAATCACTCCCATTCACAATTGCATCAAAAAAAATAGAGTACCTTGGAATAAACCTAACCAAGGAAGTAAGTAACCTCTACAATGAGAACTTTAAATCACTCAAGCGAGAAATTGCAGAAGACATTAGAAAGTGGAGAAACATCCCTTGTTCCTGGATTGGAAGAATCAATATTGTGAAAATGGCAATCTTACCTAAAGCAATCTACACATTTAATGCAATCCCTATCAACATTCCAAAGGCTTTCTTCATGGAAATAGAAAAAACAATCCAAAAATTCATTTGGAATTACAAAAAACCTCGAATATCTAAAATAATACTGAGCAACAAAAATAAGGCTGGTGGTATCACCATACCTGATTTTAACCTATACTACAGAGCCATAGTAACAAAAACAGCATGGTACTGGCACAAGAACAGACATGTAGATCACTGGAACAGAATAGAGGACCCAGATGTAAGCCCAAGTAGCTATAGCCACGTGATATTCAATAAAAATGCCAAAAATACTCATTGGAGAAGAGACAGCCTCTTCATCAAATGGTGTTTTGAAAACTGGATATATATCTGCAGATATATATAAAATAGATTCTTCTCTCTCGCCATGCACAAGAATTAAGTCCAAATGGATTAAAGACCTTAACATCAGACCGGAAACTCTGAAACTGCTAGAGGAAAAAGTAGGGGAAACCCTTCAACATATTGGTCTTGGCAAAGACTTTCTGAATACAACCCCAATTACTCAGGCAATAAAACCACAGATTAACCACTGGGACCTAATGAAATTACAAAGATTTTGCACCACAGAGGACACAGTGAAAAAAGCAAAGAGGCAACCTACAGAATGTGAAAAAATCTTCACCAGCTATATATCTGATAGAGGATTAATATCTAGGATATACAAAGAACTCAAAAAGTTAAATAATAAGGAATCAAACAAGCCAATCAAAAAATGGGCTATGGAGCTAAATAGAGAGTTCTCAAAGGAAGAAATACGAATGGCATATAAGCATCTAAAAAAATGTTCTATGTCACTAGTCATCAGGGAAATGCAGATTAAAACTACATTGAGATTCCATCTCACTCCTGTCAGATTGGCCACCATCATGAAAACAATTGAACATAAATGTTGGCGTGGATGTGGAAAAAAAGGAACCCTTTTGCACTGCTGGTGGGAATGCAATCTGCTCCAGCCATTGTGGAAAACAGTGTGGAGGTTCCTAAAACAGCTAGAGATTGATCTACCATATGACCCAGCTATAGCACTCCTAGGCATATATCCAAAGGACTCATCTCATTTCCTTAGAAGTACATGCTCAACCATGTTTATTGCTGCTCAATTTATAATAGCTGGGAAATGGAACCAGCCTAGATGTCCCTCAACAGATGAGTGGATAATGAATATGTGGCACATTTATACAATGTAGTTCTACTCAGCGGTAGAGAAAAATGAAGTTATGAAATTTGCAGAAAAATGGATGGACCTGGAAAGTATTATACTAAGTGAGGTAACCCAGACCCAGAAAGCCAAGGGCCACATGTTCTCTCTCATATGTGGATCCTAGCTACAGATGACTGGGCTTCTGCGTGAGAATGAAAATATTTAGTAGCAGAGGCCAGTAAGTTAAAAAGGAGACATAAATTGTAGAGAACGGAAGGGAGGAGGGTAGTTAATAGGTTGGTATTGTATATATGTAATTACAATGATTGTAATGGGGAGGTCATATGATGGAGAATGGAATTTCAAATAGGAAAGTGTGGGGGTGGGGAGGGAGGGAATTACCATGGGATATATTTTATAATCATGGTAAATGTTAATAAAAAAAAAAAAAAAAAATAGGACAAGTAGTTTAAACGGCTGACCCTTGATGAGAGCCTCTGCTTTCCCAGCCAACCCTGCCCAGACACGGGTGTCCGTGCTGATGTGGACAACATATTCGTGCATACTTCTGGAAGAAGCAAGTGACTTGAGCTCCATTTATTTATTCTTTCCACTGACTTGAAATCAGAGGCCACTTAGCTAGACAATAAAACACAGCTGTGCTCTACCAAAAAAAAAAAAAAGAAATGAAGTTTTAATAATTAGTATTACCCAGTGTGCCGATGTTTTTTACACTATATTGTAGGTTTAATATAAATTCGTACATTATTTTTTCTTTTTTAAATTATTATTATTAACAACATATTTCCTAAAGATACAGCATGTGTTGGTGCCCTCTTTTCCATCCTCCCTGGCCCCCCATTCCACAATGTCTTTTTTTTCCTTATCTGACTTTTCTGTGACTTGCCAAAGTACGTTGACTGATAGATAGCATTATTTAGTACTGCTTTTGTTGTTTCTTATTTGCACTATTATTTTTAATATTTACTCATTTTGAGAGAGGTGTATAGAGAGGGGAAAGAGAGAGAGAGCGAGAGATAATAGGTACCCTATGGCCTCCAGCCACTGCAAATGAACTCCAGACACATGTGCCACCTTGTTTATTTGGCTTACATGGGTACTGGGGAATTTAACCTGGGTCCTTAGGTTTTGCAGGCAAGTATTTTGACCTCTAAGCCATATCTCCAACCCTATTTGTCCTGTTATTTTAGTAACACTGCATCACACAAGATTAATGGAAAATAAGCACTAATAAACAAAAAGGTAAAGTACAGTTTGGGTTAATTGGTTTTATTATAAGTTACTTTATAGCATTCCCAGAGAAATTGTCTGCAATGAATTTCCCTAGTGTCAAAATTGCAATGAATTTTAAGTTCAGGAAGTGTTCAAAAAATATATATATTTTCAACATTAAGAACACTTAAAGAACATCTCCAGAAGAGTTATATAATGTAAGAAAATTGCACATATTTATGTCCAAGCATAATTTTATTTCTACAAGTAAGTTGCATATGATATACTGTTTTATTTTTTTAAGGTTTAGAAAGATATTATTATGTCTTAAAGCTTTAGGAGGATAAAGAGAAGAGGGCTGAAGCCTAGTTGGATGAAGAAAAGGGCACAGAGCCTAGAACTGAAGAGAGGGAAGTCAGGTGCAGCTCTTGCCCAGCGAAGCAAACTGGGTTTGAGAAGCTGCATGATATACTGTTTTATTAACTAAATATTTTGCATGTGTGTTTGCGTGTGTTTCAAATGAAGTGACATAATTTTCTCCCTGAACTCAAAGCTCACTCATTTTGCTAAACAAGTTAGCTTGCAAGCAACAGGGTTCCTACAATCTCTTCCTCTCCTGTTCTGATACTACAAGCATGCCCATCAATCTTGGTTTTTACATATGTGTTAGGAATCTGACTGAGACATTTCCCCAGACTTTTATTAACTGATAATTAAAAGAAAATTTCAATTTCAATTTTATTTTATTATTTTATTTTGGTTTTCAAAGTAGGGACTCATTTCTAGTTCAGGCTCACCTGGAATTCACTGTGTAGCCTCAGGGTGCCCTCTAGCTCACAATGATCCTCCTACCTCTGTCTCTCAAGTGCTGGGATTAAAGGCATGCACCACCACACCCAGTTTCTTTTTTTTTTTTAATTTTATTATTCATTTATTCGAGAGAGAAGCAGATAAATATAGATAGATAGAGAGAGAATGAGTGCGTGAGAGCCTTTTTCCACTGCATAAAAACTCCAGAAGCATGCACTACCACCTTGTGCATCTGGCTTATGTGGAAACTGGGGAACCAAACTTGGGTCCTTTAGCTTTGCAGACAAGTACCTGAACCACTAAGCCATCCTTTGAGTCCTCAAATTGATTTTAAATTAACATATTAGTCAATACACATTGATACTCTTATTTTAAAGATCTTTACAATGAAACTGTTATTTATTTACTGATTTGTCACTGTATTAAGATTGCTATATTTTTTCAAATTTACATTAATATAATTTAGATTATGTCAGAAAACTATTTTGTTCATTTATGTTTTATAAATCACTGGTTATTGTTTAATTAACAGTAGATCATAATATACGGCAATATTTAGTGAAAAAATGTGCATTTCTTTTTAACTGTATACAGGAACTACAGAGGGTAATTTATTATGCATCAGAAAACTTCATGGAATAAACTGCTGTTTACATTTATGATTTTCATTCTCTGCTTTTTCTATGATGAGTATAACAAATTTTGCTGGATTTTGGAATTCCATGTACCTAGTGTCAAATACATTTCTGGTATTCCTTACAGTGAAATTTTTACCGTTATAGTTATTTTTCTGCTTCAAAACAAAATTAATTGCACCGACAATAAAAACAGACATGACTTGAACAATAGTTTTTAACTGCATCAATTTTAATGAGAAAAGATCTATAGTCTTCATTATGTTAGTTCTGTCCGTACTCTTCACTTGTGGAACTTGACAACTGAAGCTTAGTTCAGTGAGTTCACAGCTGGGACTGCTGAGTTCATGTCCTTAAGAAGGACGTCCATGTCCAACATTAACAAACACCTAACTTAATTGGTTTGCTGTTGTATGATTGTACAGAAAAAAACAACACTGAATTAATTGACTTGAAAGATGAGCTAGTAAATTTTACAAACAAAATTAACATATATCTAAGACACAGCAATTAGATGTGTCCCCTACAAATCATATTAAATTTTAATGTAAAAGCAAACAACTTTTTAAAAAAAGCTATTCTTGTAAAATTCTGTGTCTATGTCCAGCATAGATAATATGGATGACAATGAAATATATTCCCTAATATAGAAAATAATAATATATAAAAATATATCAAATATAGTATATTTTTGCTATATACAAGTATACATATATATACACTTGTATATTTTTGCTATATAAAAGTAGGTTTATAAAATCTCAAGTTTTGAAATGTTCTAGAGATAGGCCTAAATAAGTACTATGTAAAGTATGTATTTAAGAGGACACTTTTGAAAGAAAATTAGCTTATTAAATTACCATATTTAAATTTTAGTAACTGTAGCAACCTAATAAAAGGAAATAAATTCTTGTTATTTGTGCACAGTCCACATTTACATATTCAGTTCCAGTATCATAACTAGTTAAATCAACAACACCCATGCCTCATTTGAACAAAGACAGGAAGTCTTGCAAAAGCTCTCGGACATGTATATCCTGCTTCTCACTTTACTAATGATTTCCATTTGGGAAGGGTTTGGCTTCAATAATGGATGTTCTGAAAATATGCTCAGTGTTCTTGCCTATCATAGAGATCCCCTAGTACTAGGAAGACAGATTTACTTTTTTGTAATACTGATGAAGCTTGTGTCACCCAGGTATCCACTACCACATGTAAAAAGAAGATTCTCCAACCAAGAATGAGAGTAGCAAGGATTAAAGGGTATATGCAGAGTAATTTAAAAGACACTTGATGGGCAAAGCTTCTCATCTTAGCCAAGGAACAGTATGTGCTTCTCTCTAGCATTGTTGACTTTCATAGCTATAGGCTTTGAGCTTGGTTCTCAGTACCAGGTATGAATTCCCTTCCCTTAAGCAGGTTTCATATCCAGTCAAAAGCCAGTTGAGGGCTGGAGAGATGGCTTAGCGGTTAAGCACTTGCCTATGAAGCCTAGGAATCCCTGTTCTAGGCTTGTTTCCCCAGGACTCACGTAAGCCAGATGTACAAGCTGGCAAATGCATGTGGAATTCATTTGCAGCGGCTAGAGGCCCTCATGTGCCCATTCTCTCTCTCTCTCTCTCCCTCTCTCTCTCCCTTTCTCTCTCTCTCTCTCTCTCTCTGTCTGTCACTCTCAAATAAATAAATAAAAGTCAGTTGATTAGCACCACTATTGCACAAGCATGCATATCTTACCCAGCTGGTTGATTTGGTAGCTTGCAGATCTGATAGCTTGTTTACGCTGTTGGTGACCTTTATACCGCAGCAACTCAAATCACACTTTTCAGCTTTCAGCTTTTTTTTTTTTTAAAGCATTAGTCCTACAGTTTATTCACAAATGATAGAAAACAATGGTTTCTGAATCTAACAGAACTTTAACTGAATTTAAATGGTATGACAAATGTCCCATTCTTAATGTATTCAACCCACTCCTGTTCAATATTTGAAAACTTGGGGAACATATAGTGTTTATTTTCAAGGGGCCTGTGTGAAGAATAAATTAGACATTATGCTATCGTATTATTTATCAATCATTTTATGCACACTGATTAATAAAAAGGAGAGATGTTAAATTTTTGGAAACAGAAATGGTTAAACAGTAGGCAGTTAGCTTCTTGAACTAGGCAGGAAGGATGGTCTGCAGTTGTGAGAATTTTTTTAAATTATTTATTTATTTGAGAGCGACAGACACAGAGAGAAAGACAGATAGAGCGAGAGAGAGAATGGGCACGCCAGGCTTCCAGCCTCTGCAAACGAACTCCAGACACGTGCGCCCCCTTGTGCATCTGGCTACCGTGGGACCTGGGGAACCGAGCCTCGAACCGGGGTCCTTAGGCTTTACAGGCAAGCGCTTAACCGCTGAGCCATCTCTCCAGCCCAGTTGTGAGAATTTTTATCTCTTTCTTATACCTGGGAAGAAGGTCATTGCCAGGATTTAAACATTGTGGTTGGTCAAATTCAGACCCTGGGACTTGATGTCAGGGCTAGCCTCTTCCTGAGAGAGCCACCAGCCCTCACCAACCAGCTCTCCCTCTGGTTCACCTGAATCAGAAGGCAGGGACCACCAGGATAAGGCTATATATACATTTGTGAAGAGAGGGCAGGCTCTCTTAGCCGCCTCCCCACTTGGGAACTTCTAACTGTTGTTTGTAAGCCAGGCTGAGCCTAATGGAGAGACCCCTAGTACTTACTCTCCATATGGACTCTTTATCCCTTCCAGATCCCCTAAATCAAGAGATCTTTAAACTTTCTTTCTTTTCTTTTTCTTTTTTTTTTAACTACTAAGCACCATTCTCCTCTCTGACTCTATATACTGCACTGCAATTTATTCAAACTATAAGTCAATCATTCTATATTGGAGTGTATTTGTGTGGCTTATTTTACATCCATGCCATTACTAATGGTTGCTTTTCTTGTTTTTAATATTTATTATTATTATTATTATTATTATTATTATTATTATTATAAACAATATGTTTCATATGGATACATCATGTGTTGGTACCCTCTTTTCCCCTGTCCCTGCTCCCATTCTGTTGGGGATGCTTCTCAGGGGGGTTGCAAGTATTACCTATGGGGCTGTAGTTTCTGCATTGTGGGAGCAGCAGTCAGTTATTTGGGGGACGGGAGTAGGCAATGCCTCTGTGCATGATGTCTCAATCTGTGGCTCTTAAAATCTTTCCACCTTCTCTTCCACAAAATTTCTTGAGCCATGGTGGGTGAGTTTTAAGTCTACATCAGTGATGAGCTCTTAGGAGCCTCTGGATCTCTGCTTTGGTAGGTGTTGAGTATCCTCAGGGTCTCTCTCTTACACCCTGGCACAAATTATCAGATTCATCATTTAAATAGCACTCGTGCTCATCTCCCCAATTACTCTGTGGTTTCACCTGTGGCTTAACTGAAATGCTAGGGGTAGTTTATCTCCTCTACCTTCTTGCTACCTTCTGAAAAAGAAGAACAGATTCTCCAAAGGAGAGTGAAGTCAGCATAGTTTAAAGGAGATCTAAAGGGGATTAAAGCTTTATTAATTTAGGGAGAATTTGATGTATATAATCTCTCTTTTAGACAAATATTAGTGAGAGCTTAACACCAGAGAACATAATTTTTGCCTCCTTAGATTCTGATCTGGTTCCCAATTCCAGATATGGGTTCCTTTATACTGAGTGGATCGCTTACCCAATAAAGCTATTGGTTACCCACTGAGGCTGAGTGTCACTATTGCATTGGCATTTACATTGTGTCAGGATATTTGCTTCTGAGTGGCTTAGAGGTCAGGCTGCTCAGAGCATTGTTGGCCATTTTGCCTCATTAGCTCATGTAGCGCTTTACAGTGCTAGACAAGCTAACTGTCTGGAGACTGGCTTTCTTCTGGATTCCAGCCAATATCAATAGCTTGATATTCTGTGTCAGCAGTGCATGGTGTCTCCAGCAATAGTGTCTTAGATTTTGACTCAGGTGGGTAATCAAATGCTTTGGCAAAAGCTGTATTGATTTGGGGACCTCATATATCTCTCTGATCAACAGCTTAATGAGGGTAGCAACCAATTTCTGATACTGGGAGTTACAGGCCAGAGACAGAATTTTTTTTTTTATTTTTATTTTATGCTTAGGCTTCATCCCACCCTCATCAGATCCCTTCATTTCAGGTGCCCCCCCCTTACTCCTTTTGAAGGTTATATCATTTAGACTATCTCCAAGGATAAACATTTCTGTGGTATCAACTCATTTTGGATTTAATTTTGTATTTTCTCCCTCTTTCCTTGCCCTCCCCCCAAACTCTTTCATATCTGCTGCCTGAGCCTTGAGTGTTATATCTGGTACATCAGTAACTTGAGCAGGTCCAGCTTAGGAACCACAGATAAGTGATACCATGTGGTGTTTGTCTTTCTGTGATTTTGTCAGTTCGCTAAGTATGATCTGTTCCAAGTCTGTCCATTTTTTCTACACATTTCATTATGTTATTGCTTGTTACTGTTGAGTAGAATTTTACTGCATAAATTTACCACAATTGCATTATCCGCACATTAAATGATGGTCATCTACCTGGGTTGATTTCAGTCCTTGGCTATAATGAATTCAGCAGCTATAAATATGGTTGAGCAAAAATCGCTGCATTGAGGCATGGAACATAAGATAAGTGCCCAGTAAGGCAATAATTGGGTCTGTTGGTAGCTTGCATTCATTGCTTTCAGGAAACTCCAAATTGATTTCCATGGTGGTTGTACAAGTTTACATTCTCACCAATAGTGGGTGAGGGTTTCACTTTCCCCACATCCCTGCCAATGTTTGTCATTGTTAGATTTTTTAAATGATTGCCATCCTTGCTGGAGTAAAGGTGGAATCTCGTGGTTGTTTTAATTTGCATTTTCATAATGGATATGGATATTGAACATTTTCTTAATGTGTGTTAGCCATTTATAATTCTTCTTCTGAGAACTTCCTATTAAGTTCTTTTCCCCATTTTTGGAGTGGCTTGTTTGACTTTTTATTGTTTAGGTTTTTGGGGTTCTTTGTACATTCTAGATATCAGGCTCCTTCAGTGGTATAGCTGGCAAAGAATTTCTCCCACTCAGTGGGTAATGTATTGGCTTTTATGATATGTTTGTCTGTGCAAGAGATTGTTAGCTTCATGATATCCCATTGGTTGACTGGTTGTTTAATTTCCTGGGCAAGTGGGGCTTTGTTCAGGAAGTCTTTCTCCACTCCTATATTGTTAAGAGTACCTCCTATTTTATCTTCCAGTAGGAGAAGAATTTAAGTTATTGTTTTAAAGTTGTTAATCTATCTGGGCTTGATTTTTGTGTATGGAGAGGTGAGTGGATTTAGTTTAATTTTTCTACATATGGTCATCCAATTTGTCCAATACTATTTGTTGAAGATGCTGTCTTTTCTCCAGTCTACATTATTGGCACCTTTGTCAAAGATCAAGTAGCTGTAGTTACTTGGCCCAAAGTCCAAGTCTTAAACTCTGTTCCATTAGTCTATGTTTCTGTTCTTATGCCAGTACCACACTGTTTTTGTTACTACTGCTTTGTAATATGGCTTTAGATCAAGTGTGATGGTACCTCCAGAGTTGTTTCTTTTGCTAAGGATATGTTTGAATATCCAAGCCCTGCTGCCAAACCATATGAATTTTGACATTTTTTTCACCTCTGAAGAATGATGCTGGTATGTTTATTGGTATTGCATTAAATCTGTATACTGCTTTTGGTAGAATTTCTATCTTCACAATGTTAATCCTATCTATTCAGGAGCATGGGAGGTCTTTCTATCTCATCTTCCTTGATATCATTCTTGATTTGTGTGTGTGTGAGAGAAAGAGAGAGAAAGTTTTATTGGATAGAAAGAAAGGAAAAGAAGAAATCTGATGCACAAGGTCTGCATCTCAGAGTTTGGGATCTCAAGATACAGCTGTGATCTGTTGGGAATGTCAACTTTTATTGGAAATAACCATATGATGTTTATAGTAAACATAGGATCAGGAGTTAAACCATGAAGTTACATACTGTTAAACATGGGGGGGGGTGGCTATTACAAGAAGTCACAAGGTTTCATAGATTACATAGGCAGAACGTAGGCAAGAAACATTCTATGCTATGTAATCACAAATATATATATTTTTTCAGATGAGGGCTAGTCATCAGGGAACTGGCTTATAGCATAATCTCCTCATGGCCTATTATATCTGCAACAATAAGGTCTTACCATTTAGATATGCTGGGTAACCATGTGCTTTGGCAATAGACTGCACTGTTTTGTGTGAGATGGGCTCTTGACCCACTCTCCCCCAAAACAATGCAGTCTCACACTTGGATTTCTGAGTAAGAGCCTTTGATATTAGGGTTAAGTTTCTCCACCCATTCCTGGATACTTTCCTTGCATGCCTGGACTATCACTTCCTCCCTTTATTAAGAGTTGTATCTTTTAAATAGCTAAACTGGACAAGGGTTTCTATAGTACTGATTCATGCCACCATTAGTTTGTATATTTTTCCCTCCCTTCCTTCCTTCACCCCCACTTCTAAAACCCTTCTACCCCTTATATTTTCTTGTCCACTTGCATGTCAAGTATCCCTTCCTCTCATCCCTCCCTGTTTCCCCATTGGCTAGTCTTAATATAGTTTCTTGCCGCTAACAATACTAACTCCACCACACACATATACACACAAAAAAATAAAAAAATTAAAAAATAAACAAACTCAAGTTGTTTCATGTTAACAACCACATATTACAGAGAACATGCAGTTTCTGTCTTTCTAGGCCTTAATCGTGCTTGGTACGATATTTTCCAAGTCCATTGTGTGTAAGAACCACATCTTCTTTATCATTTTTTTTAATCATTTTTCATCAGTTGACAGGCATCTGTGTTGTTTCCAGTTCCTAGCTATTGAGAATAGAGCAACAACAAATATTGCTGAACAAGTATCTCTCTCATAAAGAATAGCATCTTTAGGGAATATGCCAAGGAGTAGTATAGCTGTATCAAATGTTAGATGTATTTTCAGAATTTTTAGTTCTTCCACACTCAGTTCCATAGAGACAGTACAAGTTTACTCTTTCACCAGCACGGGAAGAAGGTTCCTCTTGTCCCACACCCCCACCAGGATTTGTTGTCATTTGATTTTTTGATGACTGCAATCCTGAATGTAGTGAGACGGAATCTCAAAGTAGTTTTGATTTGCATTTCAATGATGGCAATATATTTTGAACATCTTTTTTAGATGTTTGTACACCATTTGTGTCCCTTCCTTTGAAAACTCTCTTAAGTTCCCTGCTGTATTTTTTTAGTGGGTTGACTGATTTTTTCTTACATTTTTGATTTATTCCTATATTCTAGATATTACACCTGTGTTGGATATGCAGCTTTTCTCACATTTTGTACATTGTCTATTAAACCTGTAGGTAGTTTATTTAACTTTACAATAGCTTTTTATGGATTCATAAAATCACAGTGGTTGAGTGATTGTCTAGTTCCCTTGGATACTGGGTTCTTATTCAGAAATTAATTCCCTATGTCTACATCTTGGAGTGTTCTTTTTTTTTTTTTTTTTTTTGGTTATGTACATAGTATGTATGCAGCCATGTTGGTAGCATCATTAGCCTCCTCCCTGTCCTCCCCCTTCTGAAGGGACCCTCCTCATTGGAAATGTGGGTTTTGCATTGTGGTTATAGCCATCTGATATGGGGAAAAGGCATTGTCTCTGTGCATAATGTACCAACATGTGGCTTTAACAATATTTCCTCCTCCTCTTCTATGAATTTCCTTGAGTTATGTTGGGTTCGTTTTAGGTCTCCTTCAGGGATGAGATCTTGGGAGCTTCTATATCTCTGGATATCTGGATTGTTAGGAGTTGAGTATTCTCTGTGTCTATCTCTTTCACCCTTGCACTGGCACCAGGTTCACCAAGAAAGCAGTACTCTTACACATTTCCCCAATTACTCTATGGGTTTAGCTGGGGTCCTGGTGAGAGGCCATGGGCTGATTCTCTCCTCAGGTTATATATCCATCTGAAAAAGAGGAGGGAATTCTCCAATGGAGAGTGAAGTCAGCACCAGATAAATGGTAAAATTATTATTATTTTGGAGAGAATTTATTGGTGTAGGCCCCCTTGTATGTAGCCCATGATTGGTGGGAGTTTGACATTGGAGAGCAGGCTCATTTTGGGATATGGTTCTGACTTGTTTCCCCATGGGTTCCATTCCACTGAGCAGATCTGTTAGCCGATTCAAGAGCAGTTGGTTAACTACCATGGCTGTGTGCCACTATTGCACTTAGTTGAGCATCACATCAGGTACTTTGCTGCTGAATAGCTTAGACCACAAGTTACTTGGACAGATGTTGGCCATTTATCCCAGTCACACATATAGCACCTTTTCATACTAGATGACCTAACTGACTGGGGATTGACTCTCTTCCATATTAGAGCCTGGTCACCCTATGTTCCTGAGCTACTAGGGTTTTGCTCTGGAAGTCTCTTCCCATTCCTATATTATGGAAAGTTCCTCTTATTTTTTTTCTTCCAGTAGTAGCAGAGTTTTTGGTTTTATTTTGAGGTCTTTGATCCATCTGGACTTGATTTTGGCACATGGTGAGATGTGTTGATTTGGTTTCATTTTCCTGTATATGCCTATGTAGTTTGTCCGGCACCATTTGTTGAAGATTCTATCATTTTTTTTTTTTCCCAGCATACAATATTAGGGCCTTTGTCAAATATAAAGTAGTTCTAATTACTTCACTCACAGTCCAGGTCCTTGGTTCTGATCCAATGGTCTATAATCCTGTTATTATGCAAGTATAATATTGTTTTTTATTATTATGTCTTTTTAATATAGCTTAAGATCAGGTATTGTGAGGCCTCCAAAGGTGCTCTTTTTGCTAAGGATATGCTTGGATATCCAAGGCCTTCTGCCATTCCATATGAATTTTGAGATCATTTTTTCTATCTCTGCAAAGGAAAATGTTGGGATTTTTATTGGCATTGCATTAAATCTGTATATTGCTTTATTATTTTTTTTTAAGATTGCCATTTTCACAATGTTGATTCTGTCTGTTTTCATTATATAGGACTTTCACATCCTTAATTAATGTTATTCCAAAGTTTTACTTATTTATTTATTTTTGTTGCTATTGAAAATGTGACAATGTCACTTCCTTCTTTCTCTGTATCTTTGTCTTTTGCATTTAGAAAGGGTACTGATTTTTGTGCATTGACTTTGTATCCTTATACTTTCCTGAAGGTGTTAATCACTGTTATGAGTTTTGAGATGGAAGTTTTCAGGTCACTTATGTATAGAGTCATGTCGTCTGCAAACAGGGCTAACTTAACTTCTTCCTTTTCAATTTGGATCCCTTTTATTTCTTTCTCCCTTCTTATTGCTTGAGCTAAGATTTCCAGTACCATGTTGAAGATCTGAGGTGAGAGTGAACACCCTGTCTTGTTCTTGATCTCAGTGGGAATTCCTTCAGTCTCTTCTAAGTAAGTACTTTTTGGGCTTTGGGAGCTTATATATAGCCTTTATTATGTTGAGATATAAACTGTCCATGCCTACTTTCTCCATAGTTTTGATTATGAAGTGAGGTTTTATTTTGTTGAAGGCCTTTGCTGCATCTATTTAAATGATTGTGTGTTTTTTGTGTTTAAGCTTATTTATAGGATTTATTATATTGACAGATTTCTGTATATTGAACAACTCCTGCATTCCTGGGATGAAGCCTATTTGATCAAGTTGGATTTTTTTTTCTTTTATTTATTTATTTTTTTTTTTAGATTTTATGTATTTATTTATTTGACAGAGAAAGATGGAGAGAGAGAGAGAGAGAGAGAGAGAGAGAGAGAGAGAGAGAGAATGGGCACCCCAGGGCCTCTAGCCACCGCAAATGAACTCCAGATGCATGTGCCCCCTTGTGCATATGGCTAAAGGGTCTTGGGCAATTAAACCTGGGTTCTTTAGCTTTGTAGCCAAATGCATTAACTGCTAAGCCATTCCTCCAGCCTGGATAATGCTTTTGATGTGTCTTAGAACTCAGTTTGTGGGATCTTGTTCAGGATCTTTGCATCTGTGTTCATCAGGGAACAAAGCCTATGGTTTCTTTTTCTTGAAGTATCTCTGATTGGTTTAGGTATTAGGGTGATACTAGCTTCATAGTAGGAGTTGGGAAGCTTTCCTTGTTTCCTGATTGTGTGGTACAGTTTGAGAAAAAAATGCTTTCAGTTCTTTCATGAAGGTTTGATAGAATTCAGCTGAGAATCCAGCTAGTCCTGGACCTTTCTTTTGGAGGAGGTTTTTCATTACCTCAATCTTGATGGGTGTGATAGATTTCTTTAGGAGATTAGTCTGCTGTGAATTTAGCATTTTGTCGGTGGTATGTGTCCAGGAATTTATCCTTTTCCTCCATATTATCTAGTTTTGTGGAGTAGAGTTTTTTGAAAGAAGTCCTGATGATTCTCCCAATTTCACTTATGTCTGTTGTGATCTCTCTTCTTTTTTTTTTTTCATTTCTAATTTTGTTAATTTGAAGCATCTCATTTTTTCACTTGATCAAATTGGCCAGGGGTTTATGAATCTTGTTTTTTTTTTTTTTTTTTAAAGAGCAAGTTCTATGTTTCATCTATTTTCTTAATTGTTTTCTTAGTTCCAATTCATTAATTTCTGCCCTGATCATAATTATTTCTTTCTGTCTAGAGCTTTTTGGATTAGATTCTTCCTGTGTCTCCAATGCCTTCAGGTGGATGATTACGCTATTGATTTGGGATCTCTCTATATTTGTTGTGAAGCCATTTGGTGCTATGAATTTTCAACTGGTACTACCTTCATTATGTCTCATTAGTTTTGGTATAATGTGCTCTCATTATCATTCATTTCTAGAAATTTTGCAGTTTCAGTTTTTATTTCCTCTACTACCCATTTATTGTTTTAAAGTGTGTTGTTCAGTTTCCAGGAGTTGGTGGGCCTCCTGGCACATCTTTTGTTGTTAATTTCTAGCAATATGGCATTGTAATCTGATATCATGCAGGAAATTATGTCGATCCTACTAAGTATATGGAGGCATGACCCAGTATATGATCTATTTTAGAGAAGTTTTCATGTTCTACTGAGAATAATGTGTAATCTGTGGATTTGTGGTAGAATGTTCTGTAGATGTCCATTATATCTAATTGATCTATGGATTTCTTGAGCTCTCTTAATTTTCTGTCTGGATGGCCTATCTATTGCTGATAGTGGAGTATTAAAGGCCCCAACTTTAGGCTAGAGTGATGGCTTAGCAGTTAAGCACTTGCCTGTGAAGCCTAAGGATCCCAGCTCAAGGCTCAATTCCCCAGGACCCATGTTAGCCAGATGCACAAGGGGGTGCACATGTCTGAAGTTCATTTGCAGTGGCTGGAAGCCCTGGCATGTCTATTCTCTTTTCCTCTCTCACCTTCTTTCTCTGTCACTTTCAAATAAATAAATAAAAATAAACAAAAACATTTTAAAAAGGCCCCAACTGTGATAGTGTTGGTGATGTTTCTATTTTGTTGTCAAGTAGATTTTGTTTTATGAATTGTGGTACACCTATGTTTGGTACATAAAAATTGATGATTATGATAGCCTTTTGTTGGATCATTCCCTTGATAAGAAGTGGCCTTCTTTGCTGTTTTGATTATTTTTGTTTGAATTCTCTTTTATTTGATACTAGTATAGCTACACCTACTTATTCTTTATTTCTGTTTGCTTAGAATATCATTTTACACCCTTTTACCATGAGGAGGTGTCTGTCTTTAGCAGTGAGGTGGGTTTTTTGAAGACAGAAGATTGAGGTGTCTAATTTTCTTTTTTATTTTATTTTTTTTAATTTTTGTTATTTATTTGAGAGAGAGGGAGAAAGAGAGAGAGAGAGAATGGGCAAACTAGGGACTATGGCACTGCAAATGAGCTCTAGATACATGTGCCATCTTGTGCATCTAGCTTACATGGGTCCTGGGGAATTGAACCATGGTCCTTTGGCTTCGCAGGCAAGTGCTTCCTTAACTGTTAAGACATTTCTCCAGACTGAGGGGTCTAATTTTCTGATATTATTTGTTAGCGTATCTCTTGATGGGTGAATTAAGGCCATTAATATTTAGGGTAATAAATGAGGTTTGATTTAATCCCTGCTATATTGTAGTAATTTGGTGTTTTCTTGGATTTTGTAGGTTTTTGTGCCTTCTCTGAGTGTGGTTATTGTGATCTGCTTCTTGTAGGCATTTGAGGTTGGATACGTGATACTTCTGTGTGGAGAATTCCCTGAAGTACTCTCTGTAGATTTGGCTTTGTGTTCATATAGTCTTAAAGCTGAGTTTTATCTTGGGAAGTTTTTCTTTCACCATCTGTTATGAAGGATAATTTTGCTGGGTATAGTACCTTGGGTTGGAAGCCATAATTTCTTGGATTTGCAGTGTTCCATTACAGGCCATTCTGGCTTTCAGGGTTTTCTTTGACAAGTCTGAAGTAATTCTAATGGGGTTACTTTTATATGTAATATATTTTTTCTCCCTAGTTGCTTTTAGGACTTTCCCTTTGTTGTTGAATTTTGGCATCTTAATGATAATATTTCTTGGAGAATTTCTCCTTGGAGTTCTCTGCTTCTTGTAACTTGGTGGACCTTTCTTTGGAGAGTGTGGGAAAATTTTATTTAATATATTTTTTAATAAGTTCTCCATGCATTTGGTTTGATTTTCTTCCCTTTTTCTGTATTCCCATGATCTGAATGTTATTCCCATGATCTGAATGTTAGAGCATGTGAGGGTATCCCACTGTTCCCTCATTTTGTTCACAAAAATTTTTGAACTTCTTGAAACATTTGGACTCACAAACTAGTTCTTATGTTTTGTCCTCCAGTTCTGAGTTTTCTGTCATGCACATGGCTGACTCTATTCTTGAGAGCTTATGTAGAGTTTTGGGCTTGTTTATTTTGGTTTGTATTTTCTACTACTTTTTAATGTATAGTGCCGTGTTCCCTTTTCATGTCATTTTCTGATTTTCTTAATGTTTCTTGGAATTCATCCAATTCATCATTGCAATTATTTATGTCTTCACTGAGATTATCCAGTTGGTTATTGAGGCCTTTTTTATCCCCTCTACTTCAAATCTGTCTTTTATTCATAAAATTATTGGCCCTTTGTTGATTTTCTGCAAGTTCTCCTATTTGCTTGGCAAGGGTTGCATAGTTTGTACTTTCATTTTGGGATTCTGAGCCTATTGTCTTTTCTATGTTTTGATTACAGATCTACCTTGTGGGACTGGACAATCTTGTTGTATTGAATTGCAGTTGATAGTTAATATCATTTTTTTGTGCTGTGGTCTGCCTATCACAGTGTAGAAATTTTATTTAATTTAGAAGGAAGCTGCATTTTACCCTTTAAATGTCTTCAGTGATTATTCCTTTTTATTACTGCTTAGACTAGGCTTCTAGTGGCAATGGGACCTGCCAGCTCAGAGGGAATGAGCCTGTAAGGCTCTGGTGGGGGCCCAACCTGATTAGCTAGCTTTTTGTTTGGTGGTTTGGGGTATGGTACTGTGTGGTCAGGTGGCCTGAGAGGGTGGGGGGAATGGGACAAAGCAGACTGCTGTTGTGATTGGGCTGTGGGGGGGGGGGGCGTTGGGAATGTATGGTGATTTCATGATGCTGAGGGTTGAGGGGTTGGTTAGGACTTCCAGGTCCTGTGACAATGCATGACAGGGATATGGGACTTCTGCCTGCCAGGTGACAGGCGAGGAGAGGGGAGATTGGTGGTGGTCCCAATGGGGTGGTGGGAAAAGGGAGGGAGGGATGAAGAATAGCTTGCTGTCCTGGGTTTGAGTAGCCTGAAGAAAGTGAAGTAGGCCCTGGTCCTTGCAGGTTAGGGTGGCCAGAGAAGCTGGTCACATGTGGAGTTCCCCTGTGGTGGGGAAACCTAGGGAGACAGTAAAGCTAGCCTCCTGGTCTGGGTCTGAGCCTGGTGGGGGGGGGGTGTCAGTCAATGGGATGAAGGTCATGAGTGGAGCTGCCCAGTGGCAGATAAACATAGAGAGGGGGAAATACCACCTGCTGACCTGGTGGGGGATGGCAGTGGCAAGTGGGATGCTGGTCCGTGTTTATCTCCCTGGTGGTGGGAATGCCTAGGGAGGGGGGAATGCTAGCCTGCTGGCCTGGGTCCACTTAGTCTGCAGTTAGTGAAAGAGGAACCTGTGGCTGGGCCTCAGGATGGGATGGCTGCTTGAGGGGACTGGGGGACTGCTGGGGTAATTGAGAGCATGGGAATCAGCGAATTCCATACTTTTCTCCTCTGCATCCTCCCATTGGAGGTATAATAGGATCTGCATACCTCTACAAACCCCAATGAACCTGAAAGATCTTGCTTTTCCTTTCTGGTGAGGTGAGGTGTGCTTAGGTGGATGCCATTGTGACTGGACGATTCCATCGGAGTATTCTTTATATTTTTTCTTCTAGTTATTTTAGAATTTCAGGTCATTTATTGAGGTTTTTGATCCAACTGGAGTTTAAAATTTTATTATTAATAACAACATATTTTTTATGGATACATTACATGTTGGTACCTTCTTCCCTCACCCCTGCCCCCATTCTGTTGGGGACATTCTTCACTGAGGTTACAAGTATTCCCCAGAGGTTTGCGGGTTACACATTGTGGAAGCAGCAGTCAGTAATTTTTAGGGTAGACAATGCCACTGGGCATGATGTCTCAAGCTGTGGCTCACACAATCTTTTCACCCCTCTTCCACAAAATCCCCTTAGCCACTGTGGGTGAGATTTAAGTCTACTTCAGTGATAAGCTCTTAGGAACCTCTGGATCTACTTTGGTAGGTGTTGAGTATCCTTAGGATCTGTCATTTGGAGTAGTTTTTATTCAGGGCACAAGAAGAGGGTCTAGATTCATTCTTCCATATAGGTTAGATAATTTCTCAAGAACAATTTCTTGAAAATGCTGTCTTTTCTCCTTTTCTCTACTATTTTTTTTTACCTTTCTTTCAAAATTCAGGTAGTGTTCTATTGATTGAATGTTCCTATTTTTTGTGCAACTACCAAGCTGTTTTTTTTTTCTTTTTTTTTTTTTTGTTTTTTATTTTTATTTATTTGAGAGTGACAGACAGAGAGAAGGAGGTAGAAACAGACAGAGAATGGGCCCGCCAGGGCTTCCAGCCTCTGCAAACGAACTCCAGACGCGTGCGCCCCCTTGTGCATCTGGCTAACGTGGGTCCTGGGGCACCGAGCCTCGAACCAGGGTCCTTAGGCTTCACAGGCAAGCGCTTAACTGCTAAGCCATCTCTCCAGCCCCCAAGCTGTTTTTTGATCGTCTTCATAGTATTTTAATTGACCCAGTTTTTACTTAATTGAATACATCTGTTAGTGGTCGATTTTACATTCTAGGTCTTTAAATTGCAGATTGAAGGACAGGAAAAATCCAGTTATTAACCATGCATTGGATAAAATAATTAAAGCAGATAACACAAAATAGCAGTAAAATAAGATTGTGAAAGTTATAAAACATTTGTTGACCTGATGAAGTCAGATGTATATGTATATTGGTGTTCTGTTTATTCAAAGTTTACGCAAAATTAAAATGCATTGGAAAAATCATGTGATAAGTGAACAGTAAAAACTTGAAGGAAGGTGGGCGTGATGACACACAACTTTGATCCCAGTACTTGGGAGACAAAGGTAGAAGCATTGCTGTGAGTTTGAGGCCACTCAAAGACTACATAATGAATTGCAAGTCAGTCTGGACTACAATGAGACACTACCTCAACCCCCCCCCCAAAAAAAAAAGGGTGAAGGAATAGATCCAGCAATGGTACTCTATAATTCATTAAAATATTGTTCAAAAGTTATGACGACAAATATAAAATTAATAATTTTAATAAAGTTAAAAAAATCTTCTTTAAAATACTTAAGTTATTTATGAGAAAGATAAAAAATGGACATATCAGAGCCTACTGCCACTGTAAACAAACTCCAGACACATGTACCACTTTATACATCTGGATTTTTGTGGGTACTTGGGTTTTGAGCCACTAAGCCATCTCTCCAGCCCCAAAATTCAAGAGCTTTACTCAATATAATCTTACACAACAATAACTGCACTTATCGATTCAGTTATATATAATTTAGTTATGATGATTTATAGTACCCATGTAGTTATTATGTATCTTTTTCCAAATCTCAACATTTCATGTCCAAAAAATGTGAAACAACAAAAAGAAATGAATTATCAGAAAGAGGAAACATCTTAACATATATTTTTAAGTTGTAACGTCCATTAAGAAAATAGGTAAGATACTTATTAATGTATAGACATATATAAATACAGAATAACATTATCTTTGAAGGCAAGAGAACTACCTCTTCTTTTCAGAAATTAATAGACTTCAGTAGAGTTGGGTTTTGCAGGAAAGAAAATGTTTCTGCAACAATACCATTATGATTCCCCCCAGTCTCCTAGAATCCCAGAAGGTTTTGTTCTTGATTAGGGCTTGGATGGAGAAAAGTTCAAGTTATTTATTTAACTACCAATTAATGTATAATTGGTAGAAGAAAGAAATGCATTCATTGAATTGTCCTTGTGTAGCATAAAAGCACCAATTAGTGTTGCATTTTAGTCTCACATAAAATTAAATTACTTTATGGTTTTTTCATATGTGTAATGCTGTAAATGATCAAAGATGTGTTTACTGAAATGTTAATGTTATATCTGAATTTTATAATGTGAAACAAATATACCCTTCCAGTTGTAAAGAAGAAAAGCACACAAAATCAAATTTCTTATTGAATGACTGAATATTAATTATATCACTTATTAAAATGTTAAATCCAGAAATTCTATATAGTTCTTATGTTTGCTTTCAAAAACATGTACCAATGTAAGTGGTATTTTAATATATTTTATAGTTATAACTGTTGTACTTAAAAATTGTGCATGTATGTTATACTGTCATTCATATATATATATATATATATATATTTATTTATTTATTTATTTATTTATTTATTTATACATATGGTTTAATAAGCCAATTTTACTTTTTGCCTTTGGTTTCCACATGTAGAAAATTGTACATATTTGTTTAGTGACAAAATTTCATAAAATAAAACTTCATTTTCTTGAGTGAAATGTATATGATTTTTAAAAAAGGTTATTTCAAGAGAATAAAAAGAGAATTTATTTGATTTGCATAATTCTTACATATTTAAAATATTCAAACTTTCTATATTAAAAAGTCATGATTATAAGGAACATTCAAATTTTATTAATTACTTTCAATTATTATTACAGTGATAATATAAAATATATACTTGGATAAAGTAACATATGAGATTTGCCTTACAACATATGATGGGAAGAAACACTATTCTATAATAAACATTTACTGAATTAAGTGAATTAAAGATTCACAGCACATCTAAATATTTTTCTCATAAGGTTCCCAATGTCTTCAGAAGGAATTTATTACCACTGAACTAGAAAAAGAAATGTGGACTTCTGGTCAAAATGGCAAACTCTTAACTGTGCCACACCTCCCTGGGAAAGAATGGCAAGGCAATAAGGGTTCGCTGGGACTTTTAGGGGACAGCAATCTGTAATAGATCAGCAGTGGGAGGGAACGGGGGAGGGGGGCGGGGGAGAGAATTGCTGATTCCCTCGCATTCGGGTACCCCACCAGTCCCCCAATCCCCCCAAGCAGCCATTGTAGCCATAGTCCCAGCCTCACAATACTCCCACACTTACTATAGGAAAGGGAACCCAGGCCAGCATAGTCCTACTTGCCTCACTGCACAGAGGCGATCACCCACAGGTGAACTTGGGCAGGCTCCACCCACTGGCCCACTTCAGCTCAGGCTCTACTGGTCCATCTTCCTGCCACACGTGCCACCCATATGCTCATGCAAGCTTAGCCTTCTTTGTCCATTTGCCCACCTACTGCTCCAACTACCCACCCGTCCACATGCGTGGTCAGGTACATTCCACTTGCCCATGAGAGCTCAGGATAACTCAGTCCCCTGTCTTCCATGACTCTGCCCACCCATCAGCCTGCTGCTGGTGTCCTGCTGCGTGCAAGCTGTATTCACTGATGACATGATTCTATACATAAGAAACCCGAGAGACAACATGTTAAAACTCTTGAAGGTGATTACCTCCTATAGCAAAGTAGCAGGATACAAAAATCAATGCACAAAAATTAGTAGCTTTCTATAAGCAAATGACAAGGATACAGAGAAATAAATAAGGAACATAGTCCCATTTTCAATAGCAACCAAAAAAATAATAAAATACATTGGAATAACATTAACCAAGGAAGTGAAAGATCTATACAATGAAAACATAAAACCACTCACAAAAGAAATTTAGGAGGACTTGACAAAATGGGAAAACCTCCCATGCTCCTGGATAGGCAGAATTAACATTGTGAAGAAGCCAATACAACCAAAGGCAATACAGAGATTTAATGCAACTCTAATTAAAATCCCAACATTGTTCTTCATAGAGATAGAAAAAATGATCTCAAAGTTCATATGGAAAAGCAAAAGGCCTCAGATATCCAAGCAAATCCTCAGCAGAAATATCTCTGGAGGCATCACCATACCTGATCTAAAGCTATACCACAAAGCCATAACAACAAAAACAGCATGGTACTGGCATAAAAACACTAGTATAGACCACTGGAATAGAATTCAGGTCCTGGACTTTGGATGAAGCAACTACTTGATATTTGACAAAGGACCTAACAATATAGACAGAAAAAAAAGAAAACATCTTCAACAAATGGTGCTTGACAAACTGGATAACCATACACAGGAAATTGAAACTTGATTTACATATTTTGCCATGCTCAACACTCAAGTCCAAATGGATCTATAACATCAATATAAGACTGGAAACTCAGCTACTACTGGAAGAAAATATAGGAGGAAATTCCCATGATATAGGAGTGGAAAAAAGACTTTCTAAACAAAACCCCACTAGCACAGGATCTTAAACAGTCATCAACCAATGGGATCACATAAAACAGAACAGTTTCTTCACAGACAAGCACACAATAAGCAAAACCAATAGATTACCCACAGAATGGGAGAAAATGTTTGCTGAATATCCATTTGACAAAGGCCTAATCTCTAGGATCTACAAAGAAGTCAAAAATCTAACCAATAATAAGTCAAACAACTCACTCACAAAATGGGGCAGAGAACTGTACAGGCAGCTCACAGAGGAAGAAATACAAATGGCAAACACACGCTTAAGAAAATGTTCATCATCCCTAATCATCAGGGAAATGCAAATTAAAACAACTACGAGATTCCACCTTATCCCAGTAAGGATAGCAAACATTAAAAAAAAAAAAAAATCAAATGAAGATAAATGCTGCTGAGTATGTGGAGAAATAGGAACCCTCAGCCACTGTTGGTGGGAATGTAAGATGGTACAACCACTTTGGAAAGCAATACAGAGACTCTTAAAACAGCTGACTAGAGAGTTATCAATCGACGCAGTTATTCCCTGACTGAGCATGTACTTTAAAAGCTCCAAGCCTCAGTCCAGAGAGATTTGCTCAACCATATTTATAGCAGCTCAATTCATAATAACTAAGAGCTGGAATAAACCCATATGTCCATCACTAGAAGAATGGATAAGTAAGATGTGGTATATCTGCACAATGGAATTCTACACAGCAGTAAGAAAAATCAACATAATGAAAATTTGAAAAAAAAAAATTGTTGAACCTGGAACAGATCATTCTCAGTGAACTTACCCAATCACGGAAAGATAATCACTCATAGTCTCTCTTATCTAGAGCATGTAACCTGAATCTACCCAAGATGCCAACATACCCAGCAAGCATTTGAGGACTAGGCAATGTGGTGAGTGGGGAGGGAGGAGAGGGGAAGGAAGGGGTATGGAACATAAATCTAGACCCAAATTGCAATGGTACTATAAGATTCTACATCCTAAAAGGCAGACCAAATGCTTGAACCTTCACTAGGCCCTTAGAGGGAACACCTGGGTCACAAGGCACTGAAGATGATATGATGAAAACTGACGTTAATCTACAGCTTCTCTCTCTCTCTCTCTCTCTCTCTCTCTCTCTCTCTCTCTTATATTAGTTATCTTTTTCTTCCTTCTCTTAGTGAGCAGTGACCTGTAACTCCCAGTACCAGCAGGTGGCTATCATCCTCAGTGATCTTTTGATCAGAGAGACCTACAAGGTTTTCTAAAACAAAGACAGATTTCTGTGTTTTTTTTAAATATTTTATTTATTTATTTGAGAGTGACAGACACAGGGAGAAAGACAGATAGAGGGAGAGAGAATGGGTGCACCAGGGCTTCCAGCCTCTGCAAACGAACTCCAGACGCATGCGCCCCCTTGTGTATCTGGCTAACGTGGGACCTGGGGAACCGAGCCTCGAACCGGGGTCCTTAGGCTTCACAGGCAAGCGCTTAACCACTAAGCCATCTCTCCAGCCCCAGATTTCTGTCAAAGTACTTGATGACCCACCACAGGTTAGTGGTAAGAACCTACTGCTGAAGACACCATATGCAGTTGACATGTAAAATTGAATGACATGGCTGGAAGCGAGAAGAGAGTCATGCCCCAGCCACTCAGTGCTTCTAGTGCCAGAAGGTGCTACATGGGTGACTTGGGGAAAATGAATAATAACTGTCCAAGCAACTCATGGTCTAACCTACTTAACAGAAAATAACCTGTTGTGATGCTCACACAACTGCAATAGTGGCGCATAGTCATGGTGGGAAACCAACTGCTCTTGATTTTGCTAACTCATCCTCTCCGTGAAATGGGACCCATAGCTATAGCTGGGAAACAAGTCAGAACCATATCTAAATATGAGATTCTTCTCCATTATAGTTATCATTATTCATTGGCTACAAGTGGGCCTACAGCTATTAAATTCTCTATGAAATAAAATAAGGGTTATCTTTTATCTGGTGCTAACTTTAATCTCCATTAAAGAATCTGATTCTCTTTTTCAGATAGACACAGATCCTAAGGATAGAACTACCCCATCATACCTCAAAAGGGCCCCAGCTAAAAATAAGAATAAATGATGACACAAGCAATGGTGCTGTTTACTTGGTGAACCTGGTACCAGCACAAGGGAGAAGGAGATTGACACAGAGAATAATCGACTCCTACCAAACCAGATATCCAGAATCACAGAGTCTTCCAAGACCTCATCACTGAAGCAGACCCAAAATGAACCCAACATAGCTCAGGGAAATTTTGCAGAAGAGGGGGCAGAAAGAATGTCAGAGCCACACGTTGGGTCATGATATGCAGAGACAATTCCTCCTACCCATAACTGTGGGCTAACTCTGCAATAGATGGCCCATATACCACAACAAGGAGGGGTAGGGGAAGGGGGAGGACAAAGAGGAGGCTATCAATGGTACCAACTTGACTGTATTCACTGAGTACAAAACTAATTAATAAAAGTAAATAAATTATTTTTTTTAAAAAAGAAATGTGTACAGTTATAAGTGAGTTTGGAAACTCAGCAAGCAAATTCATGGAAAGAAAACAAACTAATTTTATATAAGCACAGTTGCTCATTGAATGGTGCATAACTGTAGCCACACATGCACTAAATCAAGTGAAATGCATACAGCATGAGCCCGTCAAGGATACATTCTTTTTTAAAAATAAAATTGTTTATTTATTTTTATTTATTTGAGTGCGACAGACAGAGAGAGAAAGAGGCAGAGAGAGAGAGATAGAGATAGAGATAGAGAGAGAGAGAGAGAGAGAGAGAGAGAGAGAGAAAGAGAGAATGGGCACACCACGGCCTCCAGCCACTGCAAACGAACTCCAGACATGTGCGCCCCTTGTGCATCTGACTGACATGGATCCTGGGGAATTGAGCCTCAACCAGGGTCTTTAGGCTTCACACTTAACCACTAAGCAATCTGTCCAGCCCAAGGACACACTCTTAATTGTCAACTGGACAGGATTTAGACTAGCCATAGAAACAAACTTCTGGAAATGTCAATGAAATTATTTCTGAGGCTTAACTGAAGTGGAAATTACTTCCCAGGCTGTAGCATGGTGCCAGTCCATACTTGGGAATCTCAAAATGAGAAAGAAAGAAAGAAAGAAAGAAAGAAAGAAAGAAAGAGAGAGAGGGAGGGAGGGAGGGAGGGAGGAGGGAGGGAGGGAGGGAGGGAGGGAGGGAGGGAGGGAGGAGGAGGAAGGAAGGAAGGAAGGAAGAAAGAAAGAAGAGTTTGAGAGAGAGAGAGACAGAGAGAGAGATACCAAGTGAAGTCACAGCATACATACATTTCTGCTTCCTGACTGTAGACACAATGTGACTAGCTACCTCAAATAGTTCCACTGTTCCTTCTCTGCAATGGTGGACTGTATCTTTAAATCATGAGCCCAAATAGAGCTGTTTATTTTTTTTTATTCATTATTATCATCATTATTATTATTTTGGTAGGGTCTCACTCTAGCTCAAGCTGACCTGGAAATCACTATGTAGTCTCAGGCTGGCCTTAAACTCAAGGCAATCCTCTAACCTTTGCCTCCCAATTGCTGGGATTAAAGGTGTGTGCCACCATGCCAGGCAAATAGATCCTTTTATGTTGGTTAATGTGGTGATTTGATTCAGGTGTCCTCCACAACCTTAGGTGTTCTGAATGCAAGGTTCCCAGATGATGGAGATTTTGGAATTAACACCTCCTAGAGATACTGTATTGTTGGGGCCAGGCTTATGGGTGTTAAGTCCAGTGTCTCCTTGCCAGAGTTTGGCACACTCTCCTGTTCCTGTTGTCTTCTTTATGTGGTCCAGGGGGTGCTGTCCACGCTCTGTTCATGCCATAATTTCCCCCTGCCACTGTGGAGCTTCCCCTCGAGTCTATAAGCCAAAATAACCCTTTTTTTTTTTGATACTCCCCCCCCCAACCCCCACCAAAGCTGCTCTTGGTTGGGTGATTTCTACCAGCAATGCAAACCTGACTGCAACATTAAAGTGGTACTGAGGAGAGGGGTTGCTGCTAGATACCTGACTGTGGATTTGGCCTTTTGGAGCTGATTTTCAAGAGGAATATGGGAGGATTTGAAACCTTAGCCTAAGAGATGCCTTGCAGTGCTGTAAGTACAGCTTGATGGACTATTCTGGTTGGAGTTGAAAGACCTGAATGCAGTAAGAACTATGGACTGTGAGGTTTGACTTATGAGGGTGAGAAAGAGTTTTGCCTGGACTCAGCTAGCAGTTTGTGTGTTTGCTATCATGCCCATGTCCTGAGAAGTTGTGCAGGGTTGCTTTGCATAGAAATAAACTGGTGTGAACAGAGGACTATGGCACCGAAAGAAAAGTCTGGATGAATTGCTGCCCATTCAGCTGCAACTGAGAGATTACAACCTTTGAGACTAGGCCAGTTGAACTGCAATGGGGCAATAGGAAGAATTTAGACTCTTTTCAAGGGGCCTGAGTGCTCAAGGCATGTCCTGTTCTTCAAAGTCTGCCCCCTCCCCCGGATTAAGAAATTGGCACCCTACCTTGTATTGTGCAGTATAAGAAATGCAGGAAAGAAGAGGGTCATTGAGTTTGCAACATGGTCTTGTACTTTGGAAATGGCCATGGGCTGTGTTAAGCAGGTTTGCTGCATGCTTGCATTGGGGAGACCCAATAGAACTGTGAGGATGGATCGTGAATTGCAGTGGAAACCCAGTGGAGATGCCAGGACAACAAGGCAGATGACAGCTGCCAAGGAGAGCTGCCAGTCCAGATAAAGTTTTCCAGGACTGTGAGTAGCCTAGCTGGAGGAGTGGAATTGAAATTCCACAGACTTGTTGCTGGTTAGAATTATTGGACTTGGAGATTTGTCACTGGCTAGAGTTGTTGGTTTTAAAGCTACAGAGTTTGATGTTTTCCCTGGTTGTTTTAAATGTTCTATTTGGTGAATATTTCTTTGCTATGCCCAGTGCCATTTTTGCAGTGTGAATGTTTATTCTATGCCATTATGGGTTTTGGGGGGAGTTTTTGATATGATGGCTCAGTTAAAATATCATGGACTATGGGAATTCTTGAACATCATTGGGACTGATAAAAACATGGGTACTTTTATATTTAGACTGAACGCAGTGTATTTTACATTGTGTATGGATATCAGTTTATGGGGCCAGGGGCAAAATGTGTTGATTTGATTCAGATGTCTCACATAAACTTAGATGTTCTGAATGCTAGGTTCTCAGCTGATGCAGATTTGGGAATTAAAGCCTCCTGAAGGCATTGTATAGTTTGTGTGGGATTGTGGGTGTTATAGACAGCTCCCCTTTGCTATGTTGGGCACATCCTTTTGTTCCTGTTGTCTATTTTATGTGGACAGGGGGTGATATCCTCCCTTTGTTCATGTCATCGATTTCCCCTGCCACTGTGGAGCTTCCCCTCGAGTCTGTTAGCCAAAACAAACCTTTCTCCCACAAGTTCCTCTTGGTTGGGTGATTTCTACCAGCAGTGCTAACCTGACTGCAACAGTTAATATTGATTATTAATTTTAAAGGATATAGAATCTTTGCATCTATGAATAAGTTTCTATCATGAGTTAATTGATGTTTAATGACTGTGAATTGGGGTTGCACCATCATGAGCTGGAGTTCTTGACTGACCAGAGGATGACATGAGCTGAGCATCTGAATTCATGGTCTTATTTCCTGTCTGTGCATATAATGTGACCAGATGCCTCATGGCCCCTGTGCCATGATTTCCTTGCAATGAAGGACTATATACTGAAACTGTGAAATGAAATAAATTTTGAAATTTTGAAATAGCCTTTGTGTGTGTGTGTGGGGGGGTGGTTTGTCAAAGCAATTAGAAATGTAACTCATAAGGCATGTGTTGCCAGAATAAGGTTGTTGCTGTGTTAAAACTGATTCTTAGGCCTTTGGCACTGGTTTGGACAAGGATGGTAAAAGTTTTAACCTGTGTGTTAGAGAAGCAGCAGAGCATAATGGGCCATTCTATTTAGAGTTTGCATAGAAGAATGTTTGTGGAAACTGGACTGCTGGGGCCTGGCTTGTGAGTTGTACAGAGGATCATGGACTCTATTAAGACCTACATGAGAAACCATGTATGATATTGTCTAGCAAAGAATTTAACTACATTCTAATCTTGCCCTGAATTTAATGAAGGTGATTCAAATGTAATGGACTAATTCATTTGGTAGAGGAAAGTACAAGAGAGGCTAGCATTCAGGCTACATTGTTGTTAGTGATCACTATTTACGTTAGTTACTCTCTCAATAACATGAACAAATAAATGCCTGACCAGAAGCAACATAAGGGTGGAAAAGATTTATTTTTGACTTACAATTTCCAAAGAAAGTTTCATGAAAGAGACGGTATGATGATAGGAAGGGAGTTCTGGATTTTAAATAGGCAAGAAAGAAGCAGTGAATCAAGAGAAAGTCGGGTCTGGAGATCAAACCCCAGGCCCAAAACAGTGACAAAGTTTATTCAGCAGAGGTCTGCCTCAGAAACTTTTCCCAGCCTTCCTAAACATTGCCAACCAAATAGCAAATTTTTCAAACACATGTGCTTTTTACTTTAGCCCTAAAATATTCTTCTGGCTGGCCTCACAGAACAAATAGCAACTTCATGTTCATGGTGTAAAATATATTCATTCTAATTTGCAAAGTCGCAATAGCCTAATTTCCCCAATTAAGTTCAAAAATATAAAATCACTTCTGAAGATTCAATGTAGTCTCTTACCAGTGACCCACTGTTAAACAAAATAAAAAAAAAAAATACATACCTCACAAAAAATAGCACAAGGTAAACACGGACACTGAAAAGGAAAGAAAGAGGAAATACCAACAAGATATTAAATCAAAACAAGACTGCAACCCAGCAGGACAAACATCAAGTCCTCTGTCTCCATTTTTAGCATCTTGGACTCATGATTAAATTGTGTGGTTTTCAAAAGGTTTTAGTGGCCATAACCCTCCACTTTTGGCATCACCATCACCATAGGTTCACTTTAATTTCACTCAACAAACTCTCATACCTTTCTGGTAGGTGTTTCAAGTCTGGCACACATCGTCTGGCTTTGTGGTACAACATTCCATGAACCCTTCAATCTTGCATTTTTCATGCCTGTAAAAGTCCATATGGATGATAATGCCAAGTTCTACTGCCAGCTTGCGATGATGCTTGGCCTACAGTTGAAGCAGCCTCTGTATAAAGGCTATGAGGATGGAATTCCTTTGGTATTCTCCCTGTGACCATACACTCTCCCCACTCATTTCTTTCAAGATGTAATTTTACATGAGTGGAATTTGCCCTCTAGACAGTAAGCTTACCTTTAATGTTTTTAGTGTCTTTTACAATTATAGCTATATTGGAAGAAATATTCTTGCACGGGTTTTTTAACTTGCTCACGTTTCTTTGCTTACCAAATTAGACATTTTTTTTGAGTTATTGCTGCTCTGCATTTTACTCTTTCACTGTTGATCTGAAGAAAAGCAGCCAGTATAATCCATAGACTCAATATTTTGTCTTGAAATACCCTCTGCCAAATTCATTAGCCTATTACTTTTAAATTCAAATTTAGTCAAGTTTTCTGTACACAGGCTTTATAAATGCAGCCAATTTCTTTGTCAGTGTCTCACACGGCCTGAATCTAGATCCATTCTCAAAATAGTCCTCATTACCCTATTAAGAGTTGTGAACCTCCATGGTCCACCTTTCCTTTAGAATTCTCATCTTCCCATTTCCCAGGAGAATAGCAAGTCAACCTTGTTGACAGCATTGTAAGGCTTCTCTCACCCAACAGTCCAAACTCTTCCACACTTCTCCTACAAACCAGTTCCAAAAGCTTATGAACCATATGAGCAGTGGCCCCGTCCAGGTGACACTTCTCTGTTTCACTTAATTTCTCAGTGTTGTGAACAAATACCTGACTAGAGGCTATTTGAAGAAGTAAATGGCTTATTTTTTTGGCATACAGTTTTAAGGGAAGTGACAAGGCAGGGAAAACGTGGAGATAGAAATGGGAAAGTTCTGTCTGGAGGGCTGGCTTAGCAGTAAAGGCATTTGAGTGCAAAGCCAAAGGGCCCAGGTTCTATTTCCCAGGACCCACTTTAGTCAGATGCACAAGGGGGCACACATGTCTAGAGCTCATTTGCAGTGGCTGGAAGCCCTGATGCCCCCCCCCCACCTCTTTTTCTGTTAAATAAATAAATAAATCATAAATAAATAAATAAATATATATATATATGTATATATATATATATATACATATATATATATTTTTTTTTTTTTTTTTTTTTTTAAGAAAAGCACTTTAAGAAATGGGCCACTCGGGCTGGAGAGATGGCTTAGTGTTTATGCGCTTGCCTATGAAGCCTAAGGACCGTGGTTCAAGGCTCAGTTTCCCAGGACCCACGTTAGCCAGATGCGCAAGGGGGCGCACGCGTCTGGAGTTCGTTTGCAGTGGCTGGAAGCCCTGGCGTGCCCAATCTTTCTCTCTCTTTCTCTCTCTCTTTCTGTATCTGCCTCTTTCTCTCTCTGTCACTCTCAAATAAATAAATAAAAATGAACAACAACAACAGCAACAATAAAACATAAAAAATGGGCAGCTTCACTCCCACATCTGCAGGTGGGTAGCAGAGGAATTAAAAACAAGTGAGGTTGGGCTATTATCTCTCCAGGCCTTCCTCAAAAGAGCTACTTCCTCCAGGACGGCACTACCTCCTCAGGGTTCCACAAACTTCCCCAAAGGCATCACTGGCCAGGGACGAAGTATTTCAAACACATGAGACACTGGAGGGTATTTTACCTCTAGACAGTAACATGAGTTACTAAAAGAACCTAATCATTTGTTCTAAAATTCACTTTGATAGCACCATTTGATAGTACCATTTGGCCTGAGAAGCTTCTTTGGTGCATGGTGGGGAGATACTACTTTTGTGAGTTCTGGAAAAAAAAAAAAAAAATGACATATTTCATACTACACTAAAAATCCAGGTGGCCAAATCTAGCTTTTCTATTAGCATTTCTGTGTTGACCTTCTGCCCCGATCTTTGCTCGCTCTCCTTGACAAGAATTGTAAATGCAGCGCAGGGACTATCACCATGCTTGCCATGTTTGACCCTTAAGTCTTCCTCTTCTGTAGAGGAATTAGGTTTCTAAACTGTGCCAGCAAGGGTCGTACATACGCAGGAACGGACAAATTGCGAACAGACTCGTTTTAATGAATCTATAATGCCAAACAAGTCTGCAAACAGGGGATATGCTGTGAAAGAGAAATGGCTGGATAGTAAAGAAAACTGTTAACCACTGGAAACTTACCAGGTGTCTCAGTGATCAGGGATATGAACACTTATCTATTCCTGTAGTAAGATATTTACATATTTGTAAAGTTGTTTTACTGCTTAAGTTTTCTATGAAATATGATCTGAATGTATCCAAGATAACCCAGTTCACCAATGTTTCCATCATAGATCCAACTCAAGCAAACTGATACTTGTAAAAGATACTCACTTAAACACACACAGGCACATATTCACACCAAGTTTCAGTATAGCTAAATTACATACATTCACAAAATCTTGCACTGGTGTTACATAATTGTAGTTTTAAATTCATATTTCTAGCCTTTGATTATGTTTTATGTTTTTCCTCATTTTAATGACATTTAAGTCTGAGAAAATATGTGCAGGTCTTCTTTATGTATTTGAATCAAAATAAAGGTAAAATATTGTAGATTGCTTGCCTTTTGTGTAAGCAAAGGTAAAAACGTTACAAACATACACTGCTAAAGCTACTCAAAAATACTAATAAGAAGAAACATATGGAGTTCTCATAGTGAAAGATATTCTTTATTTATATTTTTGTAGTGCTCAGGTTTGAATTTAGGGGCTTAGAAAACCTAAGTAAGCACAGCGCCACTGAGCTGTATTCCCAAATTATGATTTTATTGATAATCCCTGAACAGCCCTAGTTAAGACTTCAAATTTTGATTCTTTAGCTTATACTCTAACCCTGCATGATCCAATTACTGAAATGTTCCAACACAACTGGGTGGAATTCTAGCACTTAGAGTACACGACTATTTTAAAATTTGAAGCTACGCTTGTGGGATCCATCGTATTCAGGTCATGGTCTTCAGAATGACGATCGTTCAGGGGCCGTGTTCAGAGTTCCTGACAAACAGAGAACGACTGGGTAGCAGCACTGGGAATGATAGAGAGTGGCCACAAAATCCCTCAGCTTTATAAAAGCAAATGGAGACACTGCCAGGAAATGACAAAATCAGCTTGATGGAGTTCTGGACATTATCCAAGTGATGACAAGAATGAAAATAGTATGTTTCAATAAAACCTGTAACAAAATAAAATAAAACACACTGGGTGATGTCATTAAACTGACTCTGTTCTTTTTAATTATTCAGTTATTCTATTTTCATCTCACTCTTCCCAGTTCACTTGTAACCTGGAAAAACACAAACGTACCATCTCTGTGAATAACAAGAGAATATCACTATTTCAGCGGGTCAGAATCTTTTTTGGAGTTCTTCACAAACCTTGTTTCAGGAGAAAAACCTTTATTGGATTTATCTAGCAATTAATTCTATGGATCAACCACTAAGCACTTTCTTTAATTCCCCTGACTCAACAATTTTACATCTTCTTTTGCATAGTTTTTGAAATTTAATTAATAGTAATTCTGGATATTGCATAGGCATGTTTTTTTTTTTAGTTTCTTAAAATTGAAAGAAATAAGTTTTTGATCATTGATTTGTGATCTTAACAACTACTACTCTTTTATTAGTATTAGTATTAATAATATCTAATGGTACTAATTTATAATTTTCTTCTAATTTATGTGTTTAATACCATAAATTTCCGTAAACACACTAAACTCACAGAGCTTATACTCTGGTTATTTGCTAAGGTATTTTTAGCTTGTATTTTTACTTTTTAAATATTGATTACATAGTATCATGTATAGCAAATGTGGTCTATTAAAATTAACAAAGTATGTTTGATAATATGAGAGTTCTGTCTACATATTATCGAAAAGTTAATTTTTAAACCAATTTTTGTAGAGTCACATGAAATTGGGAGACATGATTTTTCATATGCTGATCCCTGAATCCATCAGCATCCACTGCCCAATTTTGCACTGCTTGTCAGTCCCAGACCAGCTACAGGTTAACCTGGCCTTTTGTATCCATTTGTTCTCATGACAGGTAATTAAATACAAATTTGAATTTAGAAGAGGGCATCCAAATCTCTTTAGAAAAACCTAATTTAAATGATCTTTCTTACCTTTAATATTTCATGTCCACAGGTGCAAATTCTAAGTGTAATTTGTCTGCAGAATTCACAAATTACAATCCTGCTGGCCTGTCTTCCTCTCCATTTGAATCTCACATGCCACTGGCATGTAGACTTCAAGACAGCAGGAACACAGTGATATTTTTCTTCTTACAAACAAAACTGGCCTGTAGCCTCCAAGGCAGCAAGGTAAACAGACATATTGTTCTCACAACAAACTACTAGGTTCCTAATAGAAATAGTTCCATCTTTCCATTCATTTGTGAGGTGCTGATTTCTCTAAATCCTAGTAGGTTATCATATTGGAATCCAGACTTCATACACTAAATTTCACAAAGGACCTGCTTGATTTGAAATCTGTACCTCTCTCAAACTTGGGTACTTTTTTGTTGATGTTTTGTTTTGAGGTAGGGTTTCACTCTAGATCAACCTGACGTGGAATTCACTATGTAGTCTCAGGGTAGCCTCAAACTCTTTACAATCCTCCTACCTATGCATCCAAAATGCTGGTATTAAAGACTTGTGCCACCATGCTCAGTTTAAAATTGAGTACTTTCTAATAACATACAAAAATGGAATTAGGACCTAGTTATTTTTACAAATAACAGATACTTAAATTGAATATGCTAAAATATATTTCTCATTAAACATGGTTGAGCACGTACTTCTAAGGAAGTGAGATGAGTCCTTAGGACAAATGCCTAGGAGTGCTATAGTGGGTCTTATGATAGATAAATTTTTAGCTGTCTCAGGAACTTCCACACTGATTTTCACAATGGCTGGAACAGACTTCATTCCCACCAACAGTATAGAAGGGTTCTTCTTTTTCCACATCCTCTCCAACACTTCTGGTCATTTGTTTTCATTATGGTAGCCAATCTGACAGGAGTGAGATGGAATCTCAATGTAGTTTTAATCTGCATTTCCTTGATGACTATGGATATATAACATTTTTTAGATGTTCATGTGCCATCTTTATTTCTTTTGAGAATTCTCTATTTAGTTCCATAACCCATTCTTTAATTTGGTTGTTTGATTTCATGTTATTCGATTTTTTGAGTTCTTTGTATATCCTAGTTATTAATCTTCTATCAGATGTATAGCTGGCAAAGATTTTACACCTCAGAGTTACTTGCTCAACCATGTTTATTGCTGTTCTATTCACAATAGCTAGGAAATGGAACCAGCCTAGATATCCCTCAACTGATGAGTGGCTAATGGAGACATGGCACATTTACACAATGGAGTTCTACACAGCAGTAAAGAAAAAATGAGGACTGGAGAGATGGCTTAGCGGTTAAGCGCTTGCCTGTGAAGCCTAAGGACCCCGGTTCGAGGCTTGGTTCCCCAGGTCCCATGTTAGCCAGATGCACAAGGGGGCGCATGCGTCTGGAGTTCGTTTGCAGTGGCTGGAAGCCCTGGCGCACCCATTCTCTCTCTCTCCCTCTACCTGTCTTTCTCTATGTGTCTGTCGCTCTCAAATAAATAAATAAAAAATTTTAAAAAAATAGGATTCAAACTTAATATTGTGGTTTATAAGCTTGGGCAGCTCCTACTGAATGCCAAAATCCTGCCTCAATACCAATGTATTTTATTTGAATCTAGCTATTGCTTGAGGTGCAGCATTGGGTAGCAATCTCATGTGGCTTATTTCCTTCAAATTACACCACCCTGCTTTCATTCACCACTTCCTAGTAATGCCATTGTTACATCAATCCATCAAGGTGATAATCCACTGATTCTATCAGGGCTTCGTGGTTTAAATATGTCTTCACTTGCATGCCCAGAAATCAGTTTCATTAATTCCCTGTGTTTTAACTCTGTGTCATTAACACAGAATGACTCACACTCATGGAAGTAATGAAAATTTCATGTAAGAATTTCCAGTTCAATAATACTGCACACAATGAAAATTAAAAAAATAAAAGCATTAAGTGCTACAGTGAGTACCTGAAGCAGAGCAATATAATATGGCTTCAGGAAATGAAAACATATTAATATGTGATGAATGTAGCTATTTGCATGTGGGAAATTTGTCTGCATTATAATTGATATATCACATCAATTGGGAAGTTTGATTCTATATGAGAAATACATGTAGTAAAAATATGAACAACTTCCTATCTTAAATTATGCAAAATTAATTTCTGAGCCCAACAATCATTGAATTTGTGAAGCAGCAGATATTGAAATATCAAAATGAGCTGGGTTTAATCCCAGCACTCAGGAGGCAGAGGTAGGAGGATTGCCATGAGTTTGAAGCCAGCCTGACAACAGAGTGAATTCCAGGTCAGCCTGGGTTACAGTGAGACCCTACCTCAAATAACAAAGCAAAAAAAAAAAAAAAATCAAAATGAGAAAAATATTTTTTATCCTAAAACATAAAACCTAATTAAAAGATCAACATTTTACCTGTACAAATTATTTCAATCAAGCAAAATGATGTTTTTTTTTTTTCTGAAGAAGCCTTCTGTACATAATATGATTACCAAAGACATAGAGAAAATATTTTCCCATTAAATTTAAAATTGTTAATTTTAAGTTAGATATATATAATCAATTCTGCACATCTTCAAATTGTTAATTTTTAGGTATATAATCAATTCTTCCCATGTAATTGCAAAATTGCCATTGCCTATGAAAATGTATTTTATTAAAGATATGTTTAAAACTACATGAGAAATACTTATTCTTTGGCTATGGGCACATGTATAGCTTAATACTAATACATTTATATAAAGAGGATAAAAGAAAAAACAAGTAACTATTAGTAATCGAGTAAGAAGTATTAAACTGAATAAAATACTAATAAACTTATCCTCTTTACTACTGAGTTGAAAAATAATTATCGTTGGATTGATAATTTGGGAATTAGTTGCTTAATATGAGGATGTACACATGTATATACCCAGGAAATTCTTAGAAACTACAGTTTATAGTTACATTTTAAAGAGCAATATTGGAGCTCTTCCAAACATGACTCTGTTTGAGATGAACAATTGTAAATCACTGCATACGTGGAAAAAGATCATCTTCATAATTTGTAGAGAATGGAAAAAAGACTGCCAATGTTTTATATAGGATGATTAAATAAAGGGTTATATCACAAAGACAGATGGGTTTAATAGTCTGATTTAAAAGATCACATTCATGAGATTTAAAATACCTTTGATGCTGGATTATTTACAGTAGTGCAATGGAAGACGGAAACCTGGGACCATATGCTGCAAAAATCACAGAAAATTAAGTGATATAATAGGCTTATTATTGAATAGTCAGGAAAATAATACTATTAGATGTATAGATGCAAATTAGATCATTTCCCTCACTCAGCAGCAAAAACCTGTACATTGTAGAAGACACAGTGTTTGAACTGTTTCACCCTGTATGGTGTGGTCTGTCCCATGTAGTACCTTCTTGATCTTATTCAGAGGTAATAGTCATTATGGAAATGAAAATATCATAGGAAATGCTAACATGTTTCTGCATACTATTATATTAGTTGGGCTCTTGCTTTAGTCATTTTCACTATGTTTAATTGTATAATTATGTTCGAAGAAGATGTATTTAAATTTTGCATGTAAACAACAATACAATTTTGTATATTTAGGCTAATAATTCACCTTTGACCATTTTTTAAAGAGCAATATGAAAAACAAGTAACTATTAGTAATCAAGTAAATGTTTTTAAAATGTTTATTTATTTGTAAGGGGGGGGGAGAGAGAGACAGACAGACAAACAGAGAGGAAAGAAGAGGATGAGTATGCCAGGGACTCTTGCCACTTCAAATGAACCCCAATGCATACACTCCTTTCCCTTTGTGTGTCTGGCTTTATGTGGGTACTGGGGAAATCAAACCTAAGTCTTTATATTTTTCAGGCAAGCATTTTAACTAGTGATACATCCTTGTAAAAGCTTTTGATTAAAAAAATATATCTTCTAGTAAATTTATGTCCTTGCTAGCATTTCATAAGTGTGGTTAAATTACTAGCTGAATAAATGCATTTTGGTTTATTTTCCAGCATATATTTTATTTCAACATCCTTTCTGACCATTACCTATCAAATGAACAACACTGGGTATTTTTTTGTACTTACTTTTATTATTATTATTATTATTATTATTATTATTATTGATTTGTATTTGCTTTGTAGTGCCTCTGTACTTTTGTCTCTTGGGCAACCACAGGAAAATTTAAGAAACTAAAATTAGTATTCCTCGATCATACATAGTATATAGAATAAATTATAAACAATAAAAGCCATTTGATCCTGGCATGGTGGTGCATGCCTTTAACCCCAGCACTTAGGAGGCAGAAGTAGGAGGATTGCCATGAGTTCAGGGCCACCCTGAAACTACATAAGGTGAATTTCAGGTCAGCATGAGCTATAGCAATACCCTACCTCAGAACACCCTCTCCAAATAATAATAATAATAAAAAAATTGAGTTTTCTAAAATTGTTGTATTAATTTACATTATTTAAAAATATTTTGAAATTCTAATTCATCCACTAAAAGTAAAATACATTTTGTAAAATTTATTAGGTCTTTTGTCACATGCTGCCAACACAGAACATTGAGAGATCCAGCTGGAACCTGGAAGGAAGCCAGTTAAGATATGCTCTGCCCATATAGTGCTACAAAGCACTACATGAGTTGCTGGGTGAAAATGGCCAACAATAAGCAACAATATTGTGTGATAGCAGGAGACACAGCTACACAACAGCAACCAGCCTGACAAGATGTATGCACCTGTGCAATCCAGGTACCCAGCCTAGGTGGATAACTGATAGCTTTCTGATTTGCTAAGAGGTCTCCTCAGTGGACAAGAATCCACAGCTGAAACTTGGAACTGAATCGGAATCCTAGGGAGGTAAAGATCATGGTCTCCAATGACAAGCTCTCACTAGATTTTGGGCAAAAGCTACGCCTACCAAAATCTCTCTTAACCATGCTTATCCCATTTAACCTATACTGACCTCACTCTCCACTGGATAATCTGTTTTTCCTTTTCAGAATGCAGCAAGAACCAAGGACATAAACCATCTCTGCACATCTTCCAGGGCCCACATGAAAGGGCAGAGATATTGGTGAGATGAGCAAAAGTGCTGTTTCCAGGGCAAGCCTGATAACTACTGCTGGGGTGATGGAGACAGACACCGAACCAATTCAACATGTACTAAAGCAGAAATCCAGAAGCTGCTGAGAGAACACTAAAGTAAGCTTCAAACACACCCACCATACCTCAGGAAATGTTGTGGAACAGGGGGAAGAAAGATTGTGAGTGCCATGGTGTGGAAGGGAATGTCCAGAGGCATTGTCCTCTCCTTTAAAATGACTGACTGCTTCTCTCACATCTCAAAACCTACAACCCCAAGGTGAATAGTAGCAATCCCATAGAGGAGTAATAGGGGCAGGGAGGAGGAAGATGATGGTATCAACACATGATGTGTCCATACAAAGTTTCTACTTAATAATAATAGAAAAACAATGATTTGGTTTTTAGTAATCATATGATTCAAAATATAGATTTCATAAATGTTTTCTTCTCTCTTATGATAATGATTTTGGAAACTATTTTGTATATTTTCTAACCTTTAATGTATATTTTTAAAAAATTCCTTAGAGAGTTCTATATATTTTATATTTAAGAATATGCTGCTTTCTATGATTCATTGTTAGTTGATCACATTGAAGGAAATATAAGGCTTTTGATTCCTAATATCCTTCTTATACTCACAGGAGCAAATAAATCTCCTCTAACATTCTGGATTCAACAAAATCTCAACTAAGAGATCTTCTTATATTAATGTTGTGGTCTGCATGTAAGAATGTAATAGTTCTGTTATGAGGAGGTGAGACGGAGACAGGGACTTAACCACATCAACAAGGATGAGGATATCTGAGGAAGCATCTTGTGCACAACAAGGGCTTTATTACAACTGTTTTTTTTTTTTAACTAAACATAAGAATATCTCTTTTCAAAAGAATCATACTTTAGTTTTGAATGTAAGAATTGTATCTTGATAAACTATTTGCTATGAAATATTTTAAAACTATTGAAGGGAGAGTTTCTAATTTCTATTGAATTTCTAATTTCTGTTGAATGCCTGTCAAAAGTTGTGAGGATAATAAAGATAGATGGGAATAAAGATTGGTTTGGGTAATATAAATTGTAAAATGTTAGTTTTCAACCTACTTTCCATATCAAGCTGATTTAAATCAGTTTTATTTTCTTTGAAACATAAATATTTCGATATATTGACTTGAGAGAAAGAAAGGAGAGAGAATGTGTACATGTGTTCATGGGCACATCAGGATCTCTTGCTGATGAAAACAAATTCATAATGCATATGTCACTTTGTGCATCTGGCTATAAGTAAGTACTGGGGAATTGAATCTATGCAAGAAGACTTTACAAACAAGTGCCTTTAACCACTGAACTATCTCCGCAGATCTCTTTATGGAAAATTTTAACATGCTATTTTTTCTAACAAATAATGAGTGAAATACATAATCACCAAGAAAGCATATATATTGATCTATAATTTCTGTAAAAATTCTTCCATTTAAAATATTTATTGTACAAATCAGAGTCTTAAATCTTTATTTCCTATAATTACTAAAATCAAACTATTGTAAACCTAAATGAAAACATGAATTTGACTGATACTAAAAAGAATGCTGACTGCTTCCTTGAATTAAATTGCACTAATAAAGAATGAATTGGTACTTCAATATCATTTAATTAGGGAAATATATTTTATTTTTATAACTTATACCATAACTTATAAAATAGTATCTTTAATGGTCCTACTCAATTATGTCAACAATTAAGAGAATGTTAAATACTAAGCTATAACTTGTCTTGTTCATTTGATTCATTTTACTGGTCTATTGTACTTCAATAGATTTTTAAGGTTATTAAGATGCAAGCAATTATATGATAAAGCAAAATAATTGAAACACTATAACTTAATCTGTAATGTAATTTGTGATTTTATTAAAAATAAGAATAAAATAAAGCAAAAAAGGATAAAATACATAATAACACTATTTTTAAAGATAATATACACCATACAAATTTTACTCATTTTAAATTTAATTTTAATGATTAAAAACTGTCATGCTGAAATTGGTCTTTGTTTTGGACAGGTACTCCTTGAGATCTGGATCTACAAATGCCTTGAAATATTTTATCAATTCCTTTAAATTATTGTCACCATTTAAACAAAAAATATACTTTAAAATTGTTTCCTAATATAATAAGATAAAATTCATCATGTTGACAATTTTATTACTCAATGAAGTTAACCATAATACCATTATTTTGCCTTGAATTGGCAGTCCCTTAACATTCACATTGTTTTCATATTAACCCTTATACTGTGAGGTATCTAACTGCTTAGGTGTCTTTCTCTGTCACTGTCGATCCTTTCAGTTTTGAATCTCATCCAAACTGATAGAGTCAGGTCCTCATTGGTGGTGGAAATCCCTGAACCAAGAGCAGCTTGTGAGAAAACGAGGTTTATTTCAGTTTACAGGCTCAGGGAGAAGCTCCATGATGGCAAGGAAAATGACAGCTTGAGCAGAGGGTGGACATCACTCCCTAGCCAACATAAGGTAGTCCAGAGCAACAGGAGACCATTCCAAACACTGGCATGGGGAAACTGGCTAAAACACCCATAAGCCCACCTCCAACAATACACCACCTCCAGGAAGCATTAATTTCCAAATATCCATGATCTGGGAACCTATCATTCAGAACACAGTTTGTGGGGGACACCTGAATTAAACCAACACATCATGCCCCTGAGCCCCATAAATTGATAACCATATGTGATGTAAAATGCAGTGCATTCATCCAACTTTAAAAGTCCCCATAGTTTTTATCAATTCCAATGATGTTCATAAATCCTAAGTCCAAAATCTTCTAACTGAGCCATAAAAAACCCCGCCCCTAACAAAAAAAACCCATATTGGCACAGAAATAACATTCACACTGCAAAATATGGCACTGGACATAGAAAAGAAACATTCAACTAATATAATATTTAAACAGGGCAAACACCAAACTCTGTAACTCCAAGTCCAACGACTCTAGCCAGTGTCAAATCTCCAAGTCCAATAATTCTAACTAGCAACAAGTCTCTGGTATTCCAAATCCATGCCTCCAGCTTGGCTACTCACAGTCCTGGACAACTTTAACTGGGGCTGGCAGCTTTCCTTAGCAGTCATCTCATGGTCCTGGCATCTCCACTGGGTCTCCACTGCAATCCACAGTTCATCGTCATGGCTCCACTGGGATTTCATGCAAACAACTAGCAAACCTGCTTCACACTGTTCATGGCTATTTCCAAAACACAAGACCGTGTTGCAAACTCAACAGCCCTATCTTTCCTGCATTTCTTATACTCCACAATACCAGGTATGGTGCCAATTTGTTAATCCAAGGGGGAATAAAGCAGACTTTGAAGAAGAGGACACTCCCTGAACACTCAAACCCCTTCAAAAGAGTCTACATTCTTTCTGTTGCCCCAGTACAGGTCAGCTGGTCCAATCTCAAAGGTTTTAATCTCCCAATTTCAACTAAGTGGGTAGCAGTTCACCCAAAGATTTCTTTTTTTTTCTGTGCCATATCCCTCTGCTCACATCAGTTTATTTCTATTCAAAACAACTCTGCACAACTTTTAGGACATGGAAATAATAGCAAGCCTCACACAAAGCTGTTCAAACCTCTTTCTTACCCTCATAGCCAAACCTCACAGTCCATAGTTTTTACTGCCTTCAGGTCTTTCAAATCTGACTAAAATAGTCCATCAAGCTGTACTTACAGCACTGCAAGACCTCTCTTAGTCCAAAATTTCAAATCCTTCCACATTCCTCTTGAAAATTAGCTCCAAAAGGCCAAAGCCACACAGTCGAGCGTCCAGCAGCAATCTCAGTCCTCAGTACCACTTTACTGTTGCAGTCATGCTCTCATTGCTGGTAGAAATCACCCAACCAAGAGCAGCTTGAGGGAAAAAGAGGTTTATTTTGGCTTAAAGTTTCAAGGGAAGCTCCATGGTGGCAGGGGAAAACAACAGCATTAGCATAGGGTGGACATCACCCTATGGCCAACATAAAGGGGAAAATAGCAAAAGGAGAGTGGGCCAAACATTGGCAAGGGGAAACTGGCTATAACACTGTACCAGATAGCTTCAGGGTCGCTGAGATAAACTTTTAGACCAGGCACAATAATGGAGGAAGGGGTATTTATTGAAGCTTAGAGATTCAGGGAAGTTCCATAAATGGCAAAAGAAGCTAACCTGCCTTCACAGGTCCAAGCAGAGTGAGAGAAGCACAAGCCAGAAAGCCAAAAGCCACACGGCACACTTTGTATATCTTTAGATTGAAATCTGAAACCCAGCACCACATCTTAAGATCCACCCAGTGGCATGCCTCCAGCCACGTGGCTGCAGATGAAAACTACAAACAAATAAAAAAATGAATATATCAGGGCCCCTGGCCCCCAATAGATTTATATCCATAAAACATTGTAAATTGTACTCAGTTCAGTTTCAAAGGTCCCCACAGTCTTGACCAATTTAAGATAGTAAGCCCTGTAAAATGAACAAGTTAAATACTTCTAACATATACAGGCACAGAGTTAACATTTTCAACTTGTATAATACATATCAAGGAGAGACTAAAACAATGCAGACTCAACCACTATCAAACAAACATCAAATTTCTGCACTTTGAGTTCAATAGAACCAGAGACTGACAGTCTCCAGATTATCTAATTCCACCCCTCCAGCTGGGCAGAGTAGCCAGGAAACACTTTCATCCCAGGCCAACAGTGAGCTCCATGGTAACCCTTGCAGAGTCCTGATATATCCAAAATATCTTCAGGTCTTCATGCAAACTATGGTCCTTCTTCCAAAGGCTCTTTCAGCCCATCAGGGCATCAGGCCTGGCCTCATGCTGCATCTCAGCAGCAGTTCCTGGAACCATGCGCAATTCACGACCATTCTTCACATTTTTCATGCTTCTGAAACCAATATCAGGTGTGCAGGACACAGCCATATTCTTAATTCAGGGACAAAACAAATCATAGCCTTGAAAAGCAGTTTCCTTTATCAGTCAACACTTTCTAAGACTTTGCATGTCTATGATAGTCTTTCCTCAGGCATTTTTCCATTGTTTTAATGTAAAGCAATTGCACCACTTTCCTTAAGATTGCTAATGTGTTGAAAATAGCAGCTTTAGTAACCTAAAAACACTCTCTGTGCCAGTAAATTTAACTTGCTTAAAGTTTTCTAGATTAAAAATATTAAAATCTCTCAGTACAATAACTCTAGCCAAGCATATCAGTCCATAACAAATGTAACCTGATCAAACTCCCTGGGCCTCAGCAGTAGAACTCAGCCAGCCCTTATTCCAGTAGCCCAGTTCCAACAAACTTATGGGGCTTATAGGTGTTATAGCCAGTTTACCCATGCCAGTGTTTGGCATACACTCTTGTTGCTGTGGTCCACCTGATGTTGGCTAGGGGGTGATATCCACCCTCTGCTCATGCCAACAATTTCCCCTGGTATCGTGGAGCTTCCCTTTGAGCCTCTAAGCCAAAATAAATCTCTTTTCCCCAGAAGCTGCTCTTGGTTGGGTGATTACTAATTAGCAATGTGAACAGGACTGCAACATCCTCCAAAACAAAGGTTCCAAAACATCAACATCCATATGGTCAGGTTCATCCCAGCCCACTCCTTGGTACCAAGTTCTGTAGCAGACAGCTTTGAGTTTGCTGAGGTAAACTTGCAGACCAGGAACACTTATGGAGGAAGGGATATTTATTGAAGCTTACAGATCCAGGGGAAATTCCATACATAAATGGTAAAAGAAGCTGGCCTGCCTTCATGGGTGTCGCGAGCACTCTCAAAGATGATTGGTTGAGAGGATTCCTCTGGCGAAGACCAATGATACTCAGACACTGGTATACTTGCAAAGGAGTTTACTGGGATGAAAGTCAGGCACAAGCAAGTCTAAATGATCACAAATAATATTATAGCTAAAATAATATATAACCAAGGTATATTCATCACTACATTATTAACACAAGAATATTTTTAATGAGTCAAACATGTATACGACCTGACAACGCGAGGTTTGAGTTGTGACGTTTTACGACCTGACCAACACGAGGTTCGAGCTGTGACATTTTACTTTCGGTTTGCTGCGTTGCAAGCCGAGTCTTGGTCCGCTGGCGTAAGCTAGTGCTCTGGCTTACGGATGATCATTCAGACAGAGTGTTGGGCTGATGAATTCGGATCGGTGATGTGTCTCGCGGGGGTCTCAGTCAGGACTGCTGAGTAACCTTTCAGTCAGTCATAGTGTTGGGGAGACTGAGGCAATGGTTGCTGAGCAGCTGGGGATTTTATACCTTCCAATACTTATCTAATAGTTTCACACACACATCTGCTAATCTCTACTACATCACTGCACACAGTTAGTCTTAGTTTTGCTTACAAGCTTTGACTTTGCATTTTTTACTCTCACAACAAACTTGTTTATCCTAAACTGGCCCTGGACCATATGCTGGTCCTTACATGCTCATAACACATGGGTCCAAGCAAAGAGAAAAGCAAAAGCCAAAAAGCCAAAAGCCAAACAGCACACTTCTGGAGTTCCAGTTAGGCACACTTTCTATATCTTTAGATTGAAATCTGAAACCTACCAGTACACCTTAAGATCCACCCAGTGACATGCCTCCAGCCAGGTGGCTGCAGATGCAAACTACAAGCAAATAAAAAACTGAATATAGGCCGAGTGTGGTGGCGCATTCCTTTAATCCCAGCACTAGGGAGGCAGAGGTATGAGGATTTCAGAGTTTGGGGCCACCCTGAGACTACATAGTGAATTCCAGGTCAGCCTGAGCCAGAGTGAAACCCTACCTCAAGAAACAAAACAACAACAAAAAAGTGAATATATTGGGGGTCATCTATTCAAACCACCACAAACACCCATAAGCCTGGCCCCAACCATACAGTCACTCCCCCCCAAAAGCATTAATTCCCAAATCTTCATTAGCTGAGAACCTAGCATTCAGAACACCTAAATTTACTGGGAACACCTGGATCAAACAACCACTCAAAGATTTCTGTATTCATTCTCTATATTAAAGATGAATATGAATACATGTTCTAGTAAATATAAATCCTTTAAGATCTAAGTTAACATGTCCAAGTGCTTAAGCAACTTTATAGAATGGATTTTTCAACACAATTCCATACTGCTTTATAAAATAAGAACAAGTAAATCAGAATGTTTTCCTGATATATTGATTGATCTAGACATCACTTAGTCTAAGTCTTTATCATTCATCTTTTTTATATGCAACATTTATACAGAAATTATACCTGAAACTGTATAATTCTTAAACTTTTATATTCTATCATTCACAAACATTGCCCAGAAAACATATTAATTTTTCTTAATCTTTCATGTGCTTTCATATTTCATCATTTCATTGTCTCCCATCATAACTGTTGCTATAATTCTACTACAGATAGCTACATATTCAATCACCTTCCAATTCTAACTTAATCCCTTTCTATTACAGTATTCGAATCAAAACATTAAAAGTCAAATATAACTGTACATCATTTTATTTTTGTAAGAAAGAATTAATAGACGAAGTTTGGGCCATCTTGTTTATTGTATTGTCTATCTGTTAAGAACTCTTATATTTTATACAATTAATGAAGATATTGGAATATTTCACCTTTTCTCAAGGACCTAAGCACTGCATAGAACATCGTACACTGATTAATTAATTCACTAATTATGAATGGCAAATTGGTGAGTATCCTCGCATTAGTTATACCATTTTAATAGTGCACCAACTAACACTTCCCAGTTTCTGATATAATGATTCCACATGCCATTTCTCACGTTTGTAGCATATTGATAACAAGACATGGCAGACTTAGTTTAAGTATTTACTATTTACAGCCATGTCACATGACCTGAAAAAAATGCAGCTTCCTCAGTATTTGGGGGACCTACCTCTCTTTTCCAATATAAGAGATTGGTATTTATTATCTTTCCAGACACCTTTTGATCTATGTGAATTTTGATTTCAGTAATGCCCCTTTGTTTTGGAGAATATTATCTCAAATTGCTTTTATAGTGAAAGCAGTACCTTAAAATTGTGATCCACAAACCTCCACCTTCATCTGCTGCAATTACAACAATGTACTGCTGAACTTGTCAGTTTATATTATTAGAAGCTCACAGTAATGGTCTTTGGTTAATCTTTCAGATACAAGTCTTTTAAAATCATCTTATAAAGCAAGTTGCAAAAATTGTTTCATTTATTAGCACTGCAGATATATAGTTACAGAAAGGAAGAACATATCAGTTTTAATATGAACTACCAACAATGATGGATTTAATCATTTGAAGATTCTTTGAGAGAAAATATAGTATGTAGGACACCAATCAAATTCTCTTTTGTGTTAAAGAATATCACAGAGGGCGGAAGAGAGTTAAGGCACTGGCCTGCAAAGCCAAGGGATGTAGGTTTGATTACCTAGGACCCATGGAAGCCAAATGAGCAAGGTGGCACATGCATCTGCAGTCCGTTTGCAGTGGCTAAAGGCCATGGTATGACTATTTTCCTCTGTCCTTTCCTCTCTGTCTCTCTCTTTCTCTCAAATAAATAAAATATATTTTAAAAAAATCACTGAATTATCTATCTGTATGATTTTAGTGATAACAATAAATTTTGCCATTTATAAAGATAATATGTGAAGTCATCAAATGGCAATTATACATAAAATTCAGAAAATGAATATAATTATTTGAATTTCAACAAATAATATTGTGACATGTGTTTTTGAGAGATATAGAAAATATTTTTCTGTGCTTATTTGTAAATATTAAAGAAGCAATCTGTGAAACTTTGTGTTATCAATTCCTACACACAATTTTATATGCCATACTCATAAAGAGTGATGTCTTTATTTAATACCAGAATAACTAGTAAATATTAAAGAATGTATAAAATATAACTACAATAACTGTATTATAAGTAATAAAAGGTAATTAAGACACTTCAATACAACATTCTGAAGGTAGTAATAGATTAGCAACACTATATTTTTGAATTAGAAGTCCCCTATACTACTTTGTACCAAATCAAGAAAGAGGGCTAGAGGGATGGCTTAGCAGTTAAGTTGCTTGCCAGCACAGACTAAGGACCTAGGTTTGATTCTTCAGATCCCACATACACCTGTGCACATAATGGTGTATGCATCTGGAGTTTTTTTTTTTTTTTTTTTTCAGTTGCTAGAGGTCCTGGCTCACCCATTTTCTCTTTCTGTTTCTAGTAAATAAGTAAATAAGATATTTTGTAAAAAGAATCAAGAAAGATTTTGGACATCATAATAATGCAGTATTATTTCTCAACAACCATCAATCAAACAAACCTATTGTGGCCATACAGTGCATGGGTGCTCTATACCTTTCCTACCTCATTGAGCATGCATGTTAAATAGAAGAGCGGAGCAAAGGGGAGGGAAGTATACAGGCACTTCAAGTTTAAGCTAGAGCTACATTAGTATGTAGAGATAAAGTATTTAGGATCTCAATTGAATTCAGGTAAATTGATCCTATGGCTGGGAAGCATTCCTTCACTGAGCCACTTCCCTGACAGTGGTTTTATTATTTGAATTGACTTGATAACTACCAGATAGTATTCAGAATTTAAATGGTTTAAAAGAGACCTATGGGGCTGGAGGGATGGCTTAGCAGTTAAGGCATTTGCCAGCAAAGCCAAAGGACCCAGGTTTGATTCCCCAAGACCTACAGTCGCCAGATGAATAGGGGGCACACTTGTCTGGAGTCCATTTGCAGTGACTGGAGACCCTGGCATGTCCATCCTCTCTCTCTTTCTTTTTTCCTCCTTCCTTCCCTCCCTCTTTATCGATCAAGTAAATAAATAAGAAAAAACAAAGAGACCTATGGATGATTTGATTTTAAAATTATTAATATAAAACTAATATGAGATTAAGTGTTAACTAAGTTCTTATGAAAACTAATTCAGATAAAATTTCATATTTAGTATTTAAATAGGGATAGTCAAAATCAAGGAAAAATATATCTGTCAGGTGAGCTCCATGTTGTATCATATGATGCAGTTTTGATCCTAAGTTTGAATTAGAACATCATTCTAATCCTTCTTTTTTAACAATGGTTACCTATTTTGCAGAGAACATGAGTGGTTACTTACCCATCTTTTTGCATAATCAGGTACTTTTTGGTGGTACTGTGATTAAACCCAGGGCCCTGCCTGGACTAGACAGTGTTTATTTTGTTTTACCAGAAATTGAACCCAGGACCTTCTGCATAGTCAAGCACTCAATTTTTAACTATTCCTCTTTGATCTTTTCATAACAACACACACAGAAAATTTCTCACGTCGATGTACTTGATTTAGTTTTATTACTACATTGTGTATACACAGGAATCCTCATCAATTTCTATTTTTTGTGATTTTTAACTATATAGATGCTACTTATTCTCTTAACATTAAGACAAATGAAACCTTGAATTTCATAAATATTAGTAACAACCATGTTTTTAATTTGTTTGTTTTGAAAGGTAGTGTCTTTCTCTGGCCAAGGCTGACGTGAAATTCACTATGTAGTCTCAGGGGCCTTAAAATCATAGAGATCCCCCTACCTCAGCCTCCCAAGTACTGGTATTAAAGGTGTGCACCACCATGATGGACAACAATCATCTTTTAAGTAACAATTTCATCCACTGGATCACTAAAGTTAGTCGCAAAGTACTTATGAGTTCCAATTTTGAAAGCATGAATTTTCAATTCCTCACTACCTTCTTCAGATTACAGTGTTTAGAACTGAATCATTTCATATGATGTTAAGTCTCTAGTCTTATGCCTTTGGGTGAAGCCTATTTGAATTGGTAACATTTGGATGCGATTGACAGCAAAGATAAAGTTATCCATGAGTAATTGCCAACTGCATGTGAAAATACAGCCAACTAAAGCTTCCTTTAAGTTGGAATGTAAACAAAAGTTCAAGTTGACTGGAAGTAAAACTGATGATCTATACTGCAATTATTCTCTCCACCTACTGCCTGGGATGTCAAGGCAGAGTGGAAAGGATGAAAAATTAAGGAAAAAGAACATGCTAATCCAGCTTCCAATAAAGTATCTTCAACCTTCATTCAAAAACATAAGACAATGAGAATTCGCCTGCTGCATTCCTACTCACTCCCCCTGGGTTCTTGGAAAAGGTTCAAGTTAGTGAAGAGCTATGAAGATTTACCTCACCACTACCATTTTAAGGGAATCCTGGTTATGTCTCTGTGTAACAGCCTGAACTGATGATAGCCACTTGGAAGTCCAAAGATCAAAGGTAAGCAGTAAAACAAATCCCCAGTTTCATCTAGGCCCTGCTACTTCAGACTTTGATCACTTTGTCATTACAGAACCACTATTTACTTGGTATGACATATATGGACAGGTTTGTGATAAAGCAATAAATAAAGACTGTTAACAATGGGTAGTTGTTTTAAAAAGCAACATTCTCATCTTCTTAAGCATTTTTCATTTCCATGTGTTCAGTATTATCAGAATATCCTTTATAGTGGCTTTTGGAATATATAATGAATTTTTTTTACTAAAGTTCTAGCTATATAACACTAGTATTAATCTTTATTATTTTAGGCTGGTACATTTTAGCCTCTCTTTCATTTTATTTTTATGGTTTTGTGAGTGAGTGTGTGTGTGTGTGTGTGTGTGTGTGTGTGTGTGTGTGTGTGTGAAGGTGTACACATTTTGTAGCATGCCAGGGAAGGTCAGAAAGCGAATTCAGGTGGTGGTCATCGCCTTGCAACTTGTTTGAGGTAGAGTCCCTAGTGGTTCATTGCTACATTCACTAGGCTGCCATGTCAGCTTCTGGAGATTCTCCGTCACCACTTTCCTTTCTAATATAGTTACACACTGGGGTTTTAGACACTCACATTGAAATGTCTGGTTTTACGAGAGTTTTGGGAAGCCAGACTCAGGTGATCACACTTTTGCTGTAAATACTTTATCCAGTAAACCATCAGCACAGACATTATCCTTTGTCTATCCCTCTTCCTCTTTATCTTTTTTGCAAGTGACCAGTTTTCTATTCTTTTCTCTCCTGAGATCATATTTTCATCTAAAACTAATCAAAACATTTGATATACGATTCTGTCAATGTATTTATTCAATTAGAAAGAGAAATTCTGTTGTATTGCTACAAATGATTGTATTTCTTTAATTTTATGGATGAATACTATATTTGTTTATTATATAGAATATGTTTATTTTTGTACCCATCCACCCATGAATAGACATACTGGTTGGTTCCATGTCTTGACGAGTGACGTTGTGCTGCAGCCCACATATGAAAACAGACGCCTCATCAGCATGGCATGTATGTTTCATTACTTCTAGATTACTAGCTACAAGCAAGATTTCTGGGTGAGATTAAAATCTCATTTTTGTTTTATGTATATTATATTTGTTTCATATTTACATGAAAACATGACTTATACCTATGTATGTGCTTTACTGAATTATTTTGTGAAGTTTTGACTTTGATTATTCTTTAGTTATTTCCAAATATTCTTTGGATTTTCTTCATGTGTCTTTGGTAATTCTTGTTGAATGCTTAGAATGTTACTCAAATTCAAAAGCCAACATAATGCTATACTTTTGGTTTGGGTTAATTTTGTCATGTTTTGAAATCTCTTTCTCTTTGCATTTTGTAAGGTAGGCATTTTGAGGTATAAACTTTCCTCTTAGAATAGTTTTCATTGGTTCCCATAAGTTTTGGTATGCCATTTTTTCATTAATATTCAGCTATAGAAATTTATTGTTTTCCTTTTCATTGATTTCTTCAATGACTCATTATTGTTTAATGGTAAATTATTTAGTTTCCAGTTGTTAGTGAATGCAGAGTTATGTTAATTTTTGTGAATTTGTGGACATATGCTTTATGCCCCAATATATCCATTTTAGAGAGAGTTCCATGTTCTCCTGAAAAGAATGGATATTCTGTGGAATTAGGGTGAAATGCTCTTTAGATGCCTGTTATGTCCATTTAATTTATGGTATTATATAATACTCTTACTTCTCTGTTTAATTTTTCTATTTAGATAGTCTACTGTTGATGATAGTGGGGTGTTTAAATCTCCCTACTGTTATAGTATTGGTAGTTATTCTTACTGCTTATCTAGGAGATTTTTATCATTCTTTTAATTTTTAAAGCTTAGTATACATATTGTTACTTTTTCTGGAATTACCCAGTTATTCTCTCCTATGTGTACAAATTATGCTAAGAAAGTTGGTTGTTTACACCATCAAAATGCCCATGTTTCTCACAACGTTATGATGAATGTTCAAGTCAATATGTGCATAAAATTCAAAGAGAATTTTCCAAGAACTCTATAGTAAATCATTATTCTTAATGTGCCTTAATCAATGTTATATTTCTACACAATGGAATCAGGATTGTATTTTAGTAGCAAAATGAATGAATGTAATTCAATTAAAATAAACATATTAACATAAATACAATTTCATATAACAATGTTTTTGAAGCAATTTATGTGCTCTCATCTTGATTATGTTTTTCATCATTTTATCTCTCTGTGTCTCCTACTCTCTCTCTCTCTTCCTCTCTCTCTCTCTCATACACACGCAAACACACATATAACTTGAGGAAAGTGATGAAAGAAACATGTTCTGATTATTGTATTTCATAATTGTGTCTCCTGGAGCACATCTGGAAATTATGTGAAGGTAATGGGGAAGAGAGAGTTTTAGTCTCAAAAATTATACCAATTACTTTTTTCTTTCAGAAAGTTGTAAGTGAAGCTATTTGTGATGTTGAAGAAATTAGCAGCAATAAGAATCTAAGAAAAAGTAGCTGTTTTTATATTATATTGAGCAAAGAGTTAACTATAGAAAGGAAATCAAGAAAGTTCATTACATAGCTTGAATATAGAAACATGCTGGCTTCTGTGATATGTTTCATTACTTTTTGCTTGTGGAAAACAATGAAATTATTTATTGGAGATCCGTGTAAGTGCCGAAACCTTTCATAGTATTAAAACAAACACACCAATCCCCATACCCATATACACAGCATTAATAACCAACATTCTAACCTTGTAGACAAGTTCCAGAGCAGTGGGAAAACATATGTATAAATGAATGTGTCTATTCTTTTTTCACCAATATGTCAATCAATCTTAACCAAGGGGAAAAACATACATAGGTCATTTTATATCATATGGAATTTGTTATGGAAATGGCTATGTAAGTCACATGATAATGGGAAAAATCTATAAAATAATTATGTTTTGTTTTAATATTTGAAATACCATTGTTTCACTATGATTTGGGAACTATACCATTCAAATCTCAGAATAAACATATAAATCTAGAAGATAGGGAAATATAAAATATGCTCATCACTTTTTCTCATACTCATACATTATATTAAAAACCTTATGTTTCATTGATTCAGACCAAGATTTTCTTAGTTACTGCCTAAGATTTATCTCTTCAGTGTAATAATTGACCAGTGTTTCTTTTCAGTGAATACTAAACATTTCTTGTTGACCTTTGGCCAAGTTAAAATTGAAATAAATGCCTCAGTAGAAATGATAACACAGAGGAAAAATAGTTATGTGTACAGATTATGCAATGAAAGTTGGTTGGTTTCACCATGAAAAATATAAAAAAGTATTGTAGTATGTCTACTAATACTATGATAAAATATTTAAAATTAAAATATTTTCAGAATAATATTTAGGTTGTCTACTTCAGGGGAGTGGTATTGGTGTATGCTGGGCATCTGCTAACAAGTATCTTGCTACATCCTCACTGAGCAACAGAATCCCATGTTTAGAAGCGTACATGGGATAGCTTCAACTTCTCTTCTTCTTCTCATGAACCCTCTACTCCATAGCAGGTACTCCATTTCTGTGAACTAACCCTGTCCTTATTACCACCAATGGCCCTTCCTCCAAACACCCTTGCATTGGAACTGGAGGATATAGATTTCTCAAAGTTGAACTTTGGAGAAACAAACAAAGACTATAGCACACAGAATGGAGGTTATTATTATTATTATTTTGTGAAGGAATTAAGAATAATTCTGCTGTGAAGTAGAATGAGAAGGGAAAAGATTAGGATAAGATATGAATGTACATAAAAAGTGGTAGAAAATTTGAAATTAATTGTATGAGAAATGGATTATTCATAAGGGTTATTTTTAAATGAGTTAAATTGTATAGTGATTCAGAGTTGTTGTTTTTTTTTTAATTTAATTTATTAGTTTTCTTTTCAGTAAATACAGGCAGTTTGGTACCATTATTTAGGCTCATCTGTGATCTACCCCCTCCCATTAGACTCTCCTTGTTAATGAAAATGGGTCGTGCATTGTGGAGTTAGCCCCCAGTTATTGGTATGATAAATGTCGCTGAAAATCATGACCCAACATGTGACTCTGACATTCTTTCCGCCCCCTCTTCCACAGGATTTCCCTGAGCCATGTTGGGTTCATTTTTGGTCTGCTTCAGTGCTGAGGTGTTGGGGGCCTCTGAGGCTCTGGCTCTCTGATTTGGTAGGAGTTGATTTTTCTCTGTGTTGATCTCCTTCCCCTTTGTGCTCATATCTGGTTCACAGGAAAACATCACCCTTGCTTATTTCGCCAGTTGTCCTTAGTTTCAGTTGGGCCACTTTTGAGGTATGTTGGGGCAGCTCTCTTCTTAGGATCTGCATCTATCTGGAAAAGAGAAGCAGATTCTCCAATGGAGAGTAAGTTAGCATCTGGAAAATTGAGATAACACTTACTTTTTTGATAGACAGTATGATAGGTTTAGGCCCTCTTATAACCCGTGATTGATGGTAGCTTGATATTGTAGAGTGGGCTTGTGTTTGGGTATGGTTCTGACTTGTTTCCCAGCTCCAGCTATGGGTCTAGTACCACTGAGTGGATCAGTTAACCAAATCAAGAGCAATTGATTCCTCACCATGGCTGTGTACCACTATTGCACTTGTGTGGGCATCATATCCGGTTTTTTGTTGCTAATTAGGTTAAACAATGTGTTGCTTGGACAGATCTTGGTCATTTCCCCCAGTCGCCTATGTAGCGCCTTCTGGCACTAGACACGCTGACTGTCTGGGGTCTGATTCTCTCCTGGCTTCCAGCCATGTCATTCCATTTTACTTAGCTGCGTATGGAGTCTTCAGCAATAGGGTGTTACCACTGGCCTTTGGTGGGTCATCAAGTACTCTGACAGAAGTCTGTCATTGTTTTGGGAAACCTTGTAGGTTTCTCTCATCAAAAGCTCATTGTGGATGGTAGGCCCAAGCTGGAAGTGGGGGTTACAGGTCAGTGTCCACTAAGAAATTTTTTTTTTTCCCCTATCTTAAAATGACATTCTGGGATAACTGGTCTACTCCTAATAAGAGATAATGATTTTTTTCTTTACATTTTGAGCAACATATATAGAAAATAAACAAAACAGCTGTGTATTTTCTCAGAAAAACTTACTGTTTTATGTTCCCACCATCCTGATTATGATTATTTAAGACAAAAGTCTTTTCAATGCTGAACTTTTATATATATATTTTATTTATTTGCAAGCATAGACAGACAGAGAAAGAGAGAGAGGAGACAGACAAAGAGAGAATGGGCATACCAGGGTCTCTAGCCACTTCAAGCAAACTCCAGATGCATGTGCCCCCTTGAGCATCTGGCTTACATGGGTACTGGGGAAATGAACCTGGGTCCTTACGTTTTGCAGGCAAGTGCCTTAACCATTAAGCCATTTCTCCAGGCCCCTTTTTATATATTTTTGTTATTGTCATATAACCAATATTTTCTTTCATATATATTTCTTAATTTGAATAGGCGGTAAACTAAATGTTGCAATGATTCTAAGTTAAATATAGAAATGTTAAATTTCAAAATCTTGACATTTTAAGCCTTTATACAATTCCAGATATTTTAGTATTTTAGTACTTTGAGGGATAGGAGTTCACCTCAATAAATGAATACAATGGGAAAATCAGATTTTTGTTTTGTCTTCCTACATTCAAGAGGTTCATAAAGTTCAATCTGATTTTTATTAGACACCCCCCAAATCTAACTTAAAGACAGGTAATTGAAACCTTGTCATCTCATTATACTTATATAAGTAGCCAAATACATGTGTTACAAATAAATTGGTTTTATTATGTACAATAATCTTTTTTTAAAATTTTTCTTTATTCAAGGTAGGGCCTCACTCTGCCCCAGGCTGACCTGGAATTCACTACATAGTCTCAGACTGGCCTTGTCATGGCTATCCACCTACCTCTGCCTCCCAAGTACTGGTATTAAAGGCATGTACCACCATGCCCAGGTCCCAATAATAATCTTATGTGGTTATTTTTCATTAAAACAGGCACTGGTGCTAGAGAAAATATTATATCAATGGAAAAACAGACCATTAGCTTAGAGGAAAGAGTTAACCTTAGTGTTCTGTTCCAAAACATTACATCTTGTATTGGGGGTGGTAATTTTTCAAGGTAGGGTTTCATTCTAGCCCAGGCTTACCATGAATTGACTATGGAGTCTCATGATGGCCTCAGACTCATGGTGATCCCTTACTTGTGCCTCCTGAGTGCTAGGATTAAAGGTGTGCCTCACCAGGCATGGCCCTCATATCAACTTTTTGTTAGGCAGGATCTCATTGTTGTCCATGATGAAGTCAAATTTGTTTTATAACCAAGGTTGGCATTGGACTACATTTCATCCAGCTCCCACCTCCTCAGTCCTGGGATCATAAGAACGTACTGCCACAACTATCAATCTAACTGTATTTTGAACACTTCTGTCTTGGAATTTTTTGTCACTCTTGCAAAGTCCTTTTTTTTTTTTTTTTTAATTCTTCCTTCAATATCTGGGTGCAATCCTTCAAAAAGAAAGTTTTATTTTTTTATATCCTTTTTGACTTGAACTATAAAGCTAAAATTTGACTGCACACATGATACATTTGGGGATGGAGATCATTTTATAAAAAAAATCACTTACCATCAACAACATCTAAACAAATTTCCTCATGCTAAAGAATATTTAACAGGACTGGAGAGGTGGCTTGGTAGTTAAAATGCTTGTTTGCAAAGCCAAAGGACCCAGGTTTGTTTTCTAAGGACCCACTTAAGCCAGATAAACAAGGTGGTACATGTATCTAGAGTTAATTTGCAATAGCTGGAGGCCATGGTATGCCCACGCTTCTCTCTTTTTATCTCTCTCTAATAAATTAATAAATAAAAATAAAATATTTAAAAAGAAAAGAAAATTAAATAGTTTTACATATTCTGCTAATCAAACTCACTGAGTGCACCAGAAAAGCTTCACTTTCCATGTCCTGAACTTATAAATGGCCATGACCAAGTCAGTGGTCTACACCAGGTTTACAAGCATTCAGAATGCAGACTAGGGAAACCACTGGACTGTCATGACTGACTCCCTTCCATCATCTATGGATTCATAGGGCTCACTGCTAATCTTCATCATGCCTAACTACTCTCTGTACTCACCATGTGAAAAGCATGTTTCATATATTGACTCTCATTATTTCACAAAGAAAAAAATCTTCTCATCATTAAATATCTGATGATTGGTACATCAAATATGAAAATCCTCAACCCATTATTATTTTTACCCATTATTATTTTTAAAAGATAAACAAATGAGAAAGTTTCATTTCCCAAAGGGGGGTCCATAGATTGCTTTTATTTCAAACATTGAGAAATTGACTGAAAACACTTTGGTCTATAAAGACTTGAACAAACACACAATTTCTAAAAATAAAGGCTGTATCCTGAAGATAGCCTACATAGCCATCCTTTTTGAAAACCTCAAAAGGTGGAAAAGGATTGAATGCTTGATCTTTTCTATACATGAATAGAAGACCCCTGAAAAGGGTCAAGGGTATTCCTTATATGTCAGACAGCAAAATCAGGCTTCAGAATGAACAATCTTCCTTGGCAAGGTTTTGCAATTTTATTTTTGTTGTGTAATTTTTAATATTTCTGACTCTGTTAAGCCTCCAGTCACTCCTGATCTCCATTTATCTGCTCTCTCTTTAAAACACTCAGTAATATGCACTTAAATCAAAGTTCATTAAATGCTATCCTAGACTTGTATGTTTTATTAAATAATGAAATGATACAAATTGACACTTTTTAAAAAATGTTTATTTTTATTTATTTATTTGAGAGCTACAGACACAAAGACAGAAAGAGGAAGATAGAGAGAATGGGGGCATCAGGACCTACAGCTACTGCAAACTAACTGCAGACAGGTGAGCCCCATGTGCATCTGGCTAACTTGAGTTCTGGGTAACAGAGCCTCCAACCTGGGTCCTTAGGCTTCCCAGGCAAGCAGTTAACCACTAAGCCATCTCCCTAGTCCCAAATCGACATTTTTTTTTTACATAAAAATAAAATGCAGTGTATAAAACTTCTTTGAACATACTTCTAGCATGATTTTATTGCTTCAGAATATATTGCTTAGGAATGATTCAAGCCCTGTTTAGATATGATTAAAAACTGCTTTTCTTATATGACGAAGGTACAGAAGACATCATTAGAAAATTGCGTTTTTTCCTTTGTTTGAAGATTCGTTGTGCATGCATTTTGGCTCATAAAAATAAAGCACATCCTTGTTGAAGGAGGAAGGAACCCAGAGGCCTATACAAGGACATTTCTCGTCTTCATGGATTGTCTAATATTATTTTCTGCTATATGAGAAAGATAGTTATACCTCTATGAACTGTAGACCAGAATTCATTTAATTACTGGGTCAACATAACTATTTCCAACTTCTTTTTCAGCATATTGCTCCTTATGCAAGGTATAGAGAACATATGTAAACCTGACCCTCCATTTTGGTCATTGACTTTCTCAGTCTTCTAAATCAAATCTTTGATGGCATAATAATATTCAGCACCCTTTGGTTTCTACCAATAAAACAACAAATCCTAGGTTAAAAATTGACATTAAAGTGTTATTCTTCTCAATGCATCATTGAAATCATTTCAGTTGAAAGCTACTGACACAATGTTTTCCTTGAGGTGTTGATGCATTCATGTGGACTGGTAACCTTTAGCTTTTGTGTAAGAATATACATTGTTTATGGTGTACCTTAAAACACTGTGAACTTGATCATCTTGCTACCAAAGTGAATAATTGTAACTTATTGAATATTATTCATCTTATAATTGTGTTTGTGTGTGATCCAAATACATAGCTACAATTAACAGACATTCTAGCATTTCATGAAACTTGAACTGTAATACTGGTGAGCATTATTTTGCATAAAGTGAACTGTTATTTCATGTACTTTATCCAAATTGCTTGGTTTTCTGAAATTCATTGTAAATAATGACACTTTATTTTTATGTCAAAAGTTTAGCATCCAAAAAAAGATTTTATTTAGTCACATGACAACTTGATTCTTGGAACACTGTTTCAGTAATAAGCTAGAACCAGTTTAAATATGAACTTGCTGTTTTGAAACCATGAAGTTATGATGTGTCAAAAAGTAATTTTGGGGCTAGAGAGGTGGCTTAGTGGTTAAGCGCTTGCCTGTGAAGCCTAAGAACCCACGTTGGAGGCTCCATTCACCAGGACCCAAGTTAGCCATGTGCACAAGGGGGCATATGTGTCTGGAGTTTGTTTTCAGTGGCTGGAGGCCCTGGTGTACCCTCTCTCTCTCTTTCTCTCCCTCTTTCTCCCTCTTTCTCTGTATCTCTCTCACTAATAAATAAACAAAAAATTGAAAAATCAATTTTATCAGTCTGTACTGTACTGTTTAACTATTTTTTTTTTTTACTTTTATACTATAGTGAGTAAATTTACTGAGAAGGGGCACGTTATTTTTATAAATATTGCTTTTTGCATTCTGTGTGCTATTATAAATTTTTATATGGTCTATCATAAAAAATAACTGGACTAACTATAAATGTATTCAGAGTTTAAAAACCTCTTTCTTTTTATTAAAATTTCATTGGTATACTGGAAGTAAATGGCTTTCTTACACATAGTTGCACTTAATGTAGTATATATGCTCAGAGACTATTCTTCTAAAGAATACAATAGTATAAAAGATGAATTGCTGCACCAAATAGTACTTGCTATTCACAGAGACATTGTGTGGTTTAAGCAAAAATTCTAGTTTATATTTACTTTCTATATGAAAATATTTTAGACTTATTATTAATGACATTGTTTTATTTATTTACAGTAGAAATATTGCCTAAGCTATTTGAACAATTACTAGTTTTTATAGTAAGCAGGGATAGTTAAGCTATTTGTGGTATGAAATTTCCATACAATTATAGAGGAGGACAGCCAGTTTGGAAAGGAAACTTAAAAAGAAAAAAAAAAAAAAAACAAAAAACAAAAAACTATGAAACACTGCCACCTGACTTTTAATTCAATTGTTTTCAGAAACATTACATTTATCCTGTTAATGTGCTATGATTTTCTTAAATGTATCTGTATGTGTATATACAGTCAGAATGTGAAAAAATATTGAAAGTTTCTGTTTTAATTGTAACTATGAAAATTGCTGGTATCAGAGTGAACATTAATAAAAAAATCCTGGACTGGAGAGAGGGCTGCGCAGCAAAGACCACTTCTGGTGCAAGCACAGGGACCTTAAGAGGTCTGAAAGACAGTTCAAGCTTGATTCCCCTGAACCTCGTATACAGGAATGTGTGGGTACACATGTCTGTAAACTCCTGTCCCATAGGGGAGTAGAGACCTGATAATTGCTGGGACTCAAGGGAAAACAATGGCAAGTTCCCATGATCAGTAAGAGCCTCTGACTCAGGTAAGAACTAGTGGAGTGGTGGATCTGGGCACCCAGCATTTCCCTCAGGTCACCACCGGTGTTCAGGCAAGTGCACACAGCACTTCACAGGCACATACATGAACACATAGTGTGCGTGCATGCGCACGCGCGCACACACACACACACACACACACACACACACACACACACACAGAGCACACATACCATACACTCCCCATACATAATTTTTCCCCCCCTTTGGAAGTCTCTATTTTTTGAAAGTATAAAAGTAACATGGGAACAAAAGTAGAGAAACTTAGCAGTTCATTGTATTATGATGGTTGGTACCTTCTCATGATAAGAAAACACAGGAAGAAATGGATCTATTTTGAATTTTGTTATGCGCTGTAAATCATACTCTTATTTTTATACACTTATTCCTTTAAAAGGACATGCTAGTAGTGCTAATGGCTGCTAACAATACATTTCTAAAACTGCTCTGGTTAAAACTGTTTTTGCCAAAAAAATGCAATGAATTATTGCTTTGGGAGCGTGACTCTACTATATGTTTCTACAGTCTCCATAGAAAATCTGCTTCATCATGAGTATGGCAACCAATTTTAACACAAAGGAGGAAGAGGTCAATTAAAATTCATTCCATAGTCCATTTCTTTATTATGAGAAACAATTGACTGCAGAATAAAATAAAGCTATTTTCATGTCCTACTAGGAAGAACCTGTTGGAGTATTGACTTATTTTCTGTGAACAGCATAGCAATTTGTGTAAACATTGATACTTTCTTGCATGTGGGAATTGGACAGCTTCTCGTTCTTGCCCCTTCTTTTCACTTCAATTTAGTTAATATTTTGAGAGTTTGTAATAGCAGTCTCCCAAGAGAAAGAATAGGTTCGGTATTCTCTACATTGTGTTAGCTATGGATTTTTTTTTTGCTAACTGCAAATGTTTTGCATACTAAAGAAGCAAATCTAGAGCTGAAACTGGTAACTGTTACCTTGACTCTAAAACTACCCATAAAAGCAATGTGTTTTCATCTCAGCAAAGTTCCATATCTGTATGAGTAAGGCACTTTTCTAGCTTAATTTTACCACCAGTATAATTCTCTAACATTGTCATGAAAACACAATTCTGATGATTCGCATTTTTAGTTCCACATCTCCTGAGAGAGAAGGAATGGTGTCAACACCTTACTTCACCCAAGGAGCTCCATCAAGACAAGGTCCACATGTGAATTCAAGAAGTATTTATCAGTGGGTTTGGCTGCTTATCTATGTGGGAATTCCTAACACATGAAAAGTACCTGTAACTCTCATATTTGGTAACATAATTGATGCTTAGTGGATAGCATTTCAAATTGACTGCCAAATATCTATATTTGTTCTCATAAATCAGTACTCCTTGAAACCTTAAACCAGAAGTTTCTTATGACAATTGACAGTTACTAATGCAAAAGTGAATAGCTACAACATTTCTGAGAAAAAAAAATGAATACTAGAAATAATCCTCATCCACATATTTGGTATAGGTATGGGATGAAGAAGATACAATGCTTTTACATTTACAAGATAGATAAGAGATGGACAAGAAAGCGAAACAAGCTGGGCATGACCAGTATGTAGCTGAAATAACAACTGCTTGAAGTATAGCTACACATCAGAAAATCAGGTCTGTCCCGAGCACATAAAATGACTTAAAACAATAATATCATTGAATGATAAGAGAAAGTCTACTTTGAGGATATATAGAAATGACAGGACCAACTCTAAACAACAAAGAAAATCTGTAGTTGAGCATGAAACAAGTAGTAATAATATCATTGGCAAAATGCTGCACTTTCTCCCACTACCCCGCAAATCTCCCCTGAGCACAAGTATCAGTTATGTCATCAATTAACATGCAGAGGTTAACAAGTTGATACTGATTTCTCCACTTTTAAAAAAATTTTTTTTTGTTCATTATTTATTTATTTGAGAGTGACAGAGAGAGAAAGAGACAGAGAGAGAGAGAGAGAGAGAGAGAGGTTGAGAACGGGCGTGCCAGGGCTTCAGCCACTGCAAAAGAATTCCAGATGCTTGTGCCCCCTTGTGCATCTGGCTAACGTGGGTCCTGGGGAACCGAGCCTCTAACCGGTGTCCTTAGGCTTCACAGGCAAGCGCTTAACCGCTAAGCCATCTCTCCAGCCCTGATTTCTCCACTTTTTGATTTGTGGTTTGTTTTGACTTTGAAACAATTACTCTAGGACACATTTGAGAGGAAGGAAGCACTTGTCTGCACTGTCTTACTGTTTTACCTCACTACGATACTCCCATTGGAAGTGCTGGCATATTTTTCATGACATTATTTCAAATAATACCTGAAAACAATAAAGCAAAACATTTTAGCATATATAGATTCTATCAACCAAGATTTACAATCACCACTGAGGTGGATAATAAATACTCATGTTTACTGATAAAGAAATTGGCAGAGACAGTTTAAGTTACAGCTGAAGAATGGGAGGATAAATTTCATGAGAATTAAGTTAGGAACATATCAAAGAAAGAAATTCTAGATATATGATAACAAACTCAGAGAAGCTAGAGTCCAAAAAAGAGTCAAGTTGTTGAACATTATTCATAGTTGGAAACCACATAAGTTACCAGAATAAAATTAGAATTAGTTTAGAAAATGTAACTTTTTGTGGAGTAGGCTTGGCATGTTAGAGAGTATATGTATATACAAATTAACAATAACAGAATTTTGATTTTGATTTGGCATAAGATTTTTGCTATGTAAAAATGGTGCAGTTAAAACAAGAGGCTGTGGGTTCTATTAAATTCTGCTTTATACTCACAGCCCAGACCCAATAGAACATACCCTCCTTTGGTAGATAAGTAGAACTATATCCAATTGAATGAAATATTTTTTTTGCTACGTTTTGAGATTATGTCTCATGTAGCCAAGACTGGTTTAGAATTTGCTATGGAGGCAACTTTAAATTTCAGATATTCCTATATCTACCTCCCAAGACCAGTTATATAGATTTGCACCACCATACCTGGGTCTCAAACTTTTAAATTTAAAGAAGCTAGATAGTCAAGTTATTCATTCTGAGTGTTTAGCACTGAGAGATTAAATGATTTCTAAGACCCGAGAGTCTTCCCTGTTTTTTCTTATAGCCATCATGTTGTATAAACTTCTGCAGCAAAACATAGTAACACAATATACAGACATATGTTGGAAAAGGAAATAAAATATAAAACATATATCAAATTTTGGAATATTTAAACAATGATAATTATTATAAAATAAAGGGATTATGCTGTCAATCCCATTTGCTTTGATTTATTTATCAGGGATAATTTGCTGCATAATCACAATGAAAAGTTGGTGAATTGACATAATCTATATTAATATTTATTGTTTTGAGAGTATGTTTCTTAAGCTCCTAAGTTTCACTGGATCATTTAATACAATGCACAATTTTTCACAGCACTATATGTTGTTGGATTTTATGCTAATGGATTGCATTTTGTCCCAACGTAATAAGGAATTGGTAAGAAACTGAAATAACAGCTAGGTGTGGTGGCCCCTGCCTTTAATCCCAGCATGTGGGAGTGTGGGAGGCAGAGATAGGAGGATCACAAAGATTCTGAGGCCACCCTGAGACTACATATTCCAGGTCAACCTCCAAAAAAAAAAAGACCAAAATAACAACAAAAAAATAAACAAACAAACAAACAAAAAGCAACTGGAATAATAGTAAGTGTACAGCAGACAGTGATGCATCACTGTAGGTAACACATAGAGGTGGAGATTTGCTTTTTGGTCCTGCAGAATGTTTTGGGGGATGTGTTTTAAACTTTATAGTACCTATGATTATATGTGCTCAGCGAGGTTTAGGTCTCACCTTTAAATTGCTGTTTCCTTCAATAACTCCTTCAGCCATCACCTGTGTTCATCCAAACTCGAACTTCCATTTTACTGTTTATCTCAGCATTTAATCATTTTCAAAACCTATGCCAGAACTCTACCACTCTACAACTGTGTGTGTGTGTGTGTGTGTGTGTGTGTGTGTGTGTGTAAAAGTTTTGTCATGCCTCACATTTTCAGCCACTTATTTGCTTTTAATTCCAAAAGATATTCAGCATATTATATTATATGAAAAGAAACCAAAATTATTTCATGTGTTTAACATGATAAAATGATATACAACATTTATTATATTCTTCTACTGGTGCATGATGTTTTTCAAAGTTTTCTAGATTAGCCACTCAAGATACACACAGACACAAAAGACAAAAAAATGGAAATTTTCTCTTAGTATGCATAATGGGTCTCATTATTTCTAAACCATGCTATTCTATCCATGTATGAGTTCTGAATTCGTTGTGATGCATTAATCATTTAGTTGTATCAATATAAAACTTATTACTAGTATGTTTCTATCTGTGAGACTAGAAAGTAAAAATAATAAACTATGTATGAAAATATACACTCTTTCTGTGATCTCTGGAATGAAAACAGGGATCAACATAACTACAGAAATGCCCCCCTTTTATATTTTTTTCTAAGGCTTTCACCAAAGGAGAAACAAAAATTGTAACAGGGACTAGAATATCCACATGAGGCTAGTCTCTCTGAAGCACACCGGAATGTGAACAAACGGGCATTATCTGCTGAGGAAAGCCACTCCTGTCCTCACACCCTCAGCTATTCTCTGGAGTAGGGATGTATGGGGAGGGAGAGGTAGCAACTGAAGACACCAAGACTTGTATCATCTACCCTGTATAATCCATCACTGGGGTGGAAACTGGCTGTGGGCCACTGTAGAGAGGTTTAGAGAACAGGTGTAACTTGCAGTCCTGGCAGAGGATAAGTAGTGCTTTTGCATCTCTCACACTGACCTTGGACAGTCCAGCCAGGCTGGGCGTCCTGCTGTGCCTCTCTTGACCTCTCCTTGTTAACAAGCACATTCACATTACTTTACTATTGTTAGCTAAGGCTTAAGAAAACCTTTATCTTGTATAGTCTCTGGGTGACACGGAGTATTTTCTTTGGTCTCTCAGCCTACCTCACTTCCTTAGCACAGACACACTCCACTCTTTCACATCATTTCAATTTCTTTCCAGTTATGTTTCCAAGCATGTGTTCCAGTGATGATGGGAATTACACTTTGATCCTCATGCTTTTGTGCAAAGCATTTTATTCCTCAGCTCCTGAGCCTTCCTTCTGTGAATGCAATCAGAGCCCTCCTTAAAGGGCCAGGAGCATCTCTCTGGGTCATACAGGAGAAAGCACATACTGTACCTTTCTAGAACCATGCAGTTTACTTCCTATCTGGTTTCTAATAATACAAAAATGGTATAGTTGTGAAGTAAGAATAGTCTTCATACAATGAATGCAAATCCAATGATACAACATGGACAAAATCTAAAAGAGCCTCAACTAGAATCACAAATATGAAATTATAATATGCAAGATAGTTCAAGCAATATAAATACCTACCAAGCTTTCCTATGTATATGGACTCAAAATACTATGCGTTATGATATTGGAAATGGTGAAAATCTGAATTGATCTGACAAAACGCAACTCACATAAATTTCATCTGATTTCATTGCTAAACTTGACATCCTGACCTGAAAAGTCATTTAGAAATCCAGGAAGCCTATAAGAGCCATGAAAGTATGGGGATAGAAAAATCTGAAGGCATTATACTTATCCACTAGAAACTTATTGTAAAGCCATTTAGCACTGGAGTGAGTCTTGACTGTACTTTGATGAGAATAAACTTAAAAATCATTTAAACTGGATTTATAATCAGGAAATAGGTCTTAAGATTATGGACAATTATTTTCAACAAAGAAAGAGAGAAAATTGGATTTAAGAGTTTAGTAATTCCAAATAACATTAGCATGATTATATACATGCAAATGACATAGAAATCGTATTGAACACCACGTGTAACTTTAACACCATATCATATGGACACTAGCATGAAGAGCCAAAGCTATACAAGTCCAAGAAGGATCTGTCCTTAGGATCTGGGTCTAGAAAAAGAGAAGCAGATTCTCTAATGGAGAGTTAAGGTAGCACCATATAAATAAGATAACCCTTATTTTTTCAGAGAGAATTTAATAGATGTAGGCCCTGCAGAAGAGGGGGGCGGAAAGAATGTCATTGCCACATGTTGGATCATGACACCCAGATACATGTCCTCTTATCCATAACTGTGGGCTAACTCCACAATGCATTACCCAATACCTCAACAAGGTGGGGCCAGGGGGAGGGAGGAGGACAGGGAGGAGGCTAACAATGGTACCACCCTGACTTTTTATTAATTTTATTATTAAAAAAATTCTTAAAACTAATTAATAAAAAAGAAAAAAAGTCCCAGAAGAATATAACTATATGTCCATGAAGATGTAAACTTTTAGAGATAGGGCATACACACACACACACACACACACACACACACACACACACACACACACAACACACACTCCATCATGATTTTAGTTAAAGAATTCCGAAGTATCCCACTGCCCTAAGACAACATAGCAAATTCCAGGTCTGCCTGGCCTAGAGAGAGACCCTACCTTGATAAACAAAACCAAAAACAAACAGCAACAAAGAAACATGTATTGGTGAGGATGTGGATAAGTTTAAATCACCATATTGCTTTGCAGAGTGAAAAGGTTTCAACTCTAAATGTCAGTGTGATCATAAGTCCAAAAGATAAATAGGCAAATGTAGAGTTACTAAATAACCCATGCATACGTATACATATACATAGAAATATACATATACATATATACATACATATATATATACATATACATATATATATATATATATATGTGTGTGTGTGTGTGTGTGTGTATGCATATATATATCTCCTTATAACAGTATTAATATGAATATTACACTCCATAATCAAAATATATAAACAATCCAAATGTCCTTTGATGTGTTAACAAGAGCTGGTACTTCTATTCAATGGGGTAATATTCAGAAACAATGAGTGATAGAGTACTTATATGTGATAATCTATACATGCAAACATTCAAATTGTCCTATTAAAGAAAGAAGCTAGTCACAAAGTCCACAAATTATACCAATTCATGTATACAAAATGTCCATAATATACATGTCTACAGAAATGAGAACTTAAGTTATCCATTATTTACATCTGTGATTAGAAAATGTAAAGAGGGGAATTATGTAGAATGTTGTCATTTTTGAGGTTATAAAATTTTGTAAAATTGACGACAATAATTCCAGAACTCAATACATATATTAAAATTTATATTTTACATGATAGAATTATATATGTACTTTTCATTGAAGAAGTTACTCTAAAATAACACAGCTACATAGGAGTATAGTATAAAGCTATAAAATACCATTGTTCAAATGGTATAGTTCAAATAGTATATTTAAATTTTGAATTTTTAGCATGTGTGTTAAGATCTCCTTTTGATCCTCTAGGTGTTTTATACTTTTGCTTAAAATTCTTACATTTATTTTCTCTTCATTTGAAGAAAATGACATCTTCCCTTGTTCCTGTCAGCACAATCCATCTTTCCTCTCCTAAGATTTAGGGCAAGGTTATTATAGTCAATGTTTGCTATACATAAAATTGGATTATAATTCTTTAGACTTTTTAAGTTATATTGTTTTATTAATAACAGACTTTCTATGGATATATGTTATGTTGATATCATCTTTTCAACCCTCCCTACACCCATTCCGCTGGGGGCCCTCCACAGTGGGGTTTCTTACAGTCCCCAGGGGGTTGTGGGTTATGAGTTGGGAGAGCAGCAGTCAGTTCCCTGGGGGCTGGAGGCAGTGCCCTTTGGTATGACATCCCAACCTGTGGCTCTTACAATTTTCCCACCCTCACTTCCACAAAATTCCCTGAAGTTTGGTGGGTGTGTTTTAAGTCTACTTCAGTGAAGAACTCTTAGGAGCCTCTGGATTTCAGTGTTGGCATGTGCTGATTATCCTCAGCATCTGTCTTGTTCACCCAAGCACTGATTGTTAGGCTTGGTGTCAAAGCAGCACTCTTGCTTGTCTCCCTACTTTCTCTGTGGTCTCACCTAGGCCTTAGTTTAAATGTTACTGGTGGATTATCTCTTCTGGTCTCACTACAATTTGAAAAAGACAAGCAGATTCTCCAATGGAGAGTGAAGACAGCATAGATTAAGTTGGATAAGCATTATTAATTTTGGGAGAGTTTGATGGATGTAACCCCTCTGTTAGCCAAAGGTTAGTGGAAGCTTAACATTGGAGAGCATGATCTTTGTCTGCATAGTGTCCTGACCTTGTTCCCAGTTCCAGATATGTGCTTCTTTCCAATGTGTAGATCTCTCAGCCAATCAGAAAGCCATTGCTTACCCACAAAGCTTGTGCACCTCATTGAACTGCTGTGTACTTCTGAGTAGCTTAGGCAACTGCTTGCTCACACCATTATTGACCCCTTTTCCCAAGTAGCTTATGTAGTGCTTTCAAATAATAAATGGGCTAATAGTCTGGGTATTAACTGTCTTCCAGATTCCAGCCAGGTCTCACCACGTTCTGTGTCAGCAGTAGATGGTGTCTTCAGGGATAGGGCCTTACCATTTACGTGAGATAGGTAATAAAGCACTTTGAAAGAAGACTCTTATTTTGGGAACCTCATAGCTCTCTCATATCAACAGCTCAATGTGGGAAACACCAATTTCTGGTACTGGGAACTATAGGCCAGAGCCAGCCAGTTGTTTTAAGGTTATTTTTCATCTCACCCTCTTCACGGCCTTTCATTTCAGATGCTACCCCTATACTCCTGTTGAGAGTTAAATATTTATTCTACCTTCATGGATAAAGTTTTCTATGGTGTCAGCTCATTTTAGGTTTAGTTTTTTGTTTATTTTCCTCCAACTCCCTTTCCCCTTCCCCAAACCCTTCTGTCCTTATTGTCTTTGTCTCATGTTGCCTACAGGTATGCCAGCAACTCAAACTGGCCCAGATTATGAACTACAGATGAGTGAGAATATGCAGTGTGTGTGTTTGTTGAGTATGATCTGTTCTAAGTCCACCCATTTTCAAAAACAGAGCAGAGTGCTAGAAATACAAATGGATAATACTTTAAGCAAATGTTCAACATCCCTAACCATTAGGGAAATGCAGATTAAAGCAACTATGTGATTCCACCTTACTCTAGTAAGGATGACAATCATAAAATAAAAAAGAATCAAATGTCACAAGCAATGTTGGTGAGGATGTGAATTCACTTTGGGTGGAAATTTAAATGTGTACAACCACTATGAAAATCAATATGGAGATTCTTGAAAAAGAAAAGAGGAACATATAACTACCAACACTCTCAGTTATTTCCTTACTGGGCATTTACCCTAAGTGTTCCACACTTTACTTTTGAAGAAATCTCCTTACTACTGCTCATTGAAACTATTATTTCACATGGCAGGATTGTGGAAGACTAAAGGAAGAGGAGTTATTTGCTCAACCATGTTTATAGCTGCTCAATTCACAATAGCTAAGAACTGGAATCAACCCAGGTACCCATCTTTGAATGAATGAATAAAAAAGTTGTGGTACATTTATACAATGGAATTCTACTCAGCAGTAAGAAAAAATTATTCAACAAAATTTGTAGGAAAATGGACAGACTTAGAACAGATCATACTTTTTAGATTTTAAAACAAATGTGATATTATGCATATGAAAGAATTATTTTCTATTCTTTGTGTAGAAAAAGACATTATGTTGTTTTATGTTTGTCCTAGAGGATTATTATTATTATTTTTTTCAAGGTAGGGTTTCACTCTAGCTCAGGATGACCTGGAATTCACTATGTAGTCTCAGGGTGGACTCGAACTCATGGTGCACTTCCTACCTCTGCCTTTTGAGTGCTGGAATTAAAAGTTTGAGCCACCATGCCTGGCCCTATAGGATTGTTTTTATTCATATAATTATTAATGATCTGGATTTCTGGATTCCATAAACTTACCCACAAAATACAACTCAAGACGTAGTCTTTTTGTGCTCTCTTTGTTGATATTTTTTAAAATAGCATTTAAACTTTTATTAGTTGTTGTAATAAGCAATGAGTTTACAGTGATGTGCTTGTCAAGTATACCATCTACTTTGATTTACTCCACATTCCATTCTGAGTCTTGTCCCCTCCTTCTACTAGGCCTCCTTCTTACCAAATATCTACCCCTTCCATCTCTCTCTCTTTCTCTCTCTGTGGCCTAGGTGCCACAGATGAAAGAAAAGTGTGAGACTTGGGTATGTGGGCTTGGCTTATTTTGTTTAATAGATCATCTCCAATTCAAGTTCCTGTACATGGTATGATTTCCTTTCCTTCTTATTCATACAAATCTCCCTTTGTGTATGTATAGCACATATTCATATCTGCTATTGGTCACCATAGCTGAGCTATTTGCAAATTGTGCTAAAACACACACATGTGAGCATCTGCCTGTAGAGTATTCTGCATGACATTACTTTGAGTTTATGAGTGTATATTACCAGTAGTGGAATAGCTAGATATTATGATATTTATATTTTAGGTTTGGAGAAAACGTCTGACAGATTTTCCCTATTGTCTATCTATACCAGTTGAATTCCCATTAGAAATTTATAAGGGATCCCCCATATCCTCTCCAGTATTCCTGATATATGTGAATGCCACTCAAATAGGGGCATGATGTATCTCAATATGGTTTTGATTTGCGTTTTCCTGATGGTTAATAGCATTGCACATTTTTTTTTTCATTTTTCACATTGTCCATCTACACTTCATAACTGAAGAATATTTGTAAATTTTGTATAATCATTTTCTTTCACACTAGATTATTTGTGGGGGATATTATTTAATTTTAGGGTTCTTCATACATTCTGGTATTGATACCCTGCCAAATGCATATACCTGGCAAATTTTCCTCCTATATTGAATGCTGTCTCTTCAGCCTATGATCTCTTTTGCTGTATGTGAAACAACTTTTTATAGTATTGTATAATTACAATTATAAGTCATTAGAAATATTTTTCTGATATTAAAGTCCTTAGGTATTTTACAAGATATTCGTCCATACCTATATCTTGAGATATTTCACCTATTTTTCCTGTTGCTTCATGGACACATTGCTTTTTATTCATTTTTCAAATACCTGTGATTTTCCCTATCTCTGTGTGGAATTCCTTTTACTCCTCCACACTATAAAATTTTGTATTTCTTAGAAATCTTCCTTTAGTCTTCCACAATCATGCCATGTGAAATAATAGTTTCAATGAGCAGTAGTAAGGAGATTTCTTCAAAAATTTTCACAAATCTACATACAAATGAAATAAAATACAACAGTGTAAACATAACATGACTATAATATAACACCACATTCTCACATTTTCTTACTAAATTTTTGTATCAGTTAGTTTTTTTGTTTGTTTGTTTTTTGTGTTTTGAAGTAAGGTATCACTCTAGCCCAGGTTGACGTGTAATTCACTCTGCAGTCTCAGGGTGGCCTAGAACTCACGGCAATCCTCCTACCTCTTTCTTCCAAGTGGTGGGATTAAAGGCATGAGCCACCATGCCCTGCTGATCAGTTAGTTTTTGCTGATTTACACACCACCTTAACGTTTTTACTTTATTATTGAAAAAAATGTGTGTGTGTGTGTGTGTGTGTGTGCGTGTGTGTTTGTGTTTGTAATGCATTTTAGTCATATCCACCCATGTTCTTTCTCTTCTCAACTCCCCACTCTAGTCTTTCTTCTTCCAAGTAATTACTTCTACTTTAATTTTGTGTGGCCAGTATATTTTAACTAAGGTTGTTTGCTTGACCATGTTTGTAGGCTTTATCTACTGGACATGGATAACTTACAAGAGACTATACGACTTAAGAAACTGTCCCGGCCTACCCCAGCTGTCCAGTGTTTTAAACAGAGCAGACCACAGGTTAGGTCATTTATACTCTTATGTCTGATTTGGCTGTATGTGTCTCCTCTGCTCATTTTCTTCAAATATCATTTGGTCACATGGTGGTTAGCTTGCCCAGTGTGGTTTGAAAGAAGTGATTTGGCTCCCATTCTGACAGAATTGCAGTGGAACACTAACCCATAGATACGGAAAGAATTTTGTTTTTGCAGATAAATACAATAAAACTGAACCTGTAATGCTAAATAGAAATTACAGTAAATGCATCTTTTCAGTCAACACATCATTATTAGACTAAACTTTTAAAAAACCTGATCATTGCCCAGTGCTGCGAATATACATAAGCCTCAAATTACCACATTGGAACTAGTAACAGTAGACTTCATACAGAAGTGAACTGAAGAATATATGAAGTAATACAGAGCATGAAAGGGAACTCAAAAATATTTTTGTAGGGCTGCAGAGATGGCTTAGCAGTTAAGGTGCATGCCTTCAAAGCCTAAGGATCTAGATTTGATTCTCCAGGTCCCACATAAGCTAGATGCACATGGATGGTGGTGCATGCATTTGGAGTTCCTTTGCAGTGGCTAGAAGCCACTGTGCTCTCTCTCTCTCTCTCTCTCTCTCTCTCTCTCTCTCTCTCTCTCTCTCTCTCTCTCTCTTCCTCTCTATCTCAAATAAATAAAAAGTAAGTCTTTAAAATATTTTTAGTGAGTTTAATTTAACAAATTAGACATTTTGCATTTTCACCTTGGGTTCTTTTCCTATTTTGTAGTACCATATACTGTGGGAAATTAAAACCTTGTGCATATACATTTTCACAATTCTGCAAAATCTGAACTCTCCAAACAAAGACTACTGATGCCCTAGTTAATGGGTCTTAGTGAGTTACATTGTACAGGCTTAAATCTGTAATAGAACTGATGCTTTCATTAAAAGGTTTTGAAGAGGGTTGTCTTTTCCATTTATTTTTACATCTTTCTCTTCTCTATTTATTTCTTACTTTACCATCTTGTCTCCTTCTTTCCCTCCCTCCCTCTCTCATTCCCTCCCACTTTTCTCATATTTCCCCACCTGACTTCACTTCACATTTATCCTTCTTCCTTTTTCCTTCTCTTCCTCTTTCTTCCACCTTGACAGGAGCAGACAGGAGCTGTGCTATGTAATTGTTACATGTCCTAAGTGTCATTCCCCTGTCCTGTGGCACACACTAGGTTGCACACACTTGTTTATCTGTTGTCCATGATGCAGTTATAATGGAACTGGGCCATGACTACCAGTGTGATTAAGTCTCCTTGATAGTAAACTAAATGTCTACCTCTGATGGGGAGGTGTAAGATACTAATAAGATGGAAAATAAGATGGTTGTAGAAAACATTAACAGGGCAATATCACAGATCATTTGCTGTTTCTAGCTTAATGAAGTCATCTCATTATCTTTGTGTTCCACTTTCTATTTTTTTCTCCAAGAGATATTTTTCTATTGAAATTTTCTGATAGATATAATTAAAATTTAACATATACCAATTTATTTATTGAGCCAAAATGTGGACAATATATTTCTCTCTAAATATAAAATACAGAATGATATATTTTTCTCCTGCTAAATTTTATGTAAATATATTTTCCTTAGAACACAATCATTACAATATTCATCTTAGATTATGTTGTTTCTCAACAAAGAAGAAACATCAAATTATCTTTTTTTTTCCCTCAAACACTAACTTTATTTCTATTTTGCCACAATTGAAAATCTCTTCAGAGTGCTGAAGAGATGGCTTAGCAGTTAAGGAATTTTCCTGCAAAGCCAAAGGATCCCGGTTCAACCCTCTAGGACCAACATAAGCCAGATGAAAAAGGGGGTGCATGCCTCTGGAGTTCATTTGCAGTGGCTGGAGGCTATTATGTGCTCATTCTCTCTTTCAAATGAATAAATAAATAAATAATATTAAAAAAGAAAATATCTTTTGCTACTGAGTCTATAAATTGTTTACAAATTTTAAGGAATTAACATAAGTCAAAAGTATCTAAAATTTGTCAGCTATGACAGGAGTGTTCAATAACCCCTCTGGCAAGTCTAGTAGTGTAAAGACTGTATTTTAGGATTCACAAAGCACTGAGTTTTTATTTAAAGAGGAAGCATATGGTGCAAACAGAAGGAGAACAGAATGTGGGCATGCATGGTGCTTCTGAAAGCCATCTCAGGTGCCAGCTCCCTGGGGCTTCAATTTGCTCAAGGCTGTGTTCTCTGTCACCAGATTTGCCATAATCACTTGGACTTTGGAAAGAATCCTGGCTGCCTATGAACTCAAAGCAAAACTATACAGTATGTCTGTCATATTCCTGTGGCCTTTATTAATCTAAGCTAGTAGATAAGATAAATCAATTGAAAACTCTTAGCAAATAATTGATAAATATTCCAAAAGAAAAAAAAATAATAAGTCTTGAAACATCTTATCTACTTGATCAAAAGATGGGGTAATATTTTGAACAAAATTCTACTGGGAACATCTATTTTGTGGTCATGTGTAAATTATTTTCTATAAATAATAATTTTCATAGTAAACTTCATTGACCTTATGAAAATTTCAATTATTTAAATAATTGAATACAATAATAAGTATTATAAATTCATTTTTCAGATATCTTATTTAATCTGACAAATTCACATGTATTACATGAGGTTGAAGTTACATTTTTGGTTAAATGTATATTCTTATGCCAGTATTCCCTCCATTGTAAGTAGAATCTGAAATTATGATTGTGTTTCTTTGTATGGTCCCATAGACTCAGGAGGGTTTTTTTCTTTTCTTTTTCTTAAAAATTAAGCCTGTAGCTTCAGCCTTTAGTAGGCACATTCCATCTACATCTGATGTGTTACTGGTGCAAATCTAAATTTCAACCCAAAGGTGTTCAGAAAGGTTTTTAGCTCTGTTGTGTTTTGTGTGTGCTGGTGTTGGTGTTTTTGTTTCTCTGCATGGATGTAAGATAGCAGTTTCTTCCTCCCTTAATGGACCTTTCCCTGCATCTGTAAATTTTAAATAAATCCTTTTCTCCCATAACTGTGTCTGGTTTGGATGCTCATCCCAACATTGTGGAGCTGCCTACTACAGTGAATAGCTCACATTACAGTGGATAAAACAGAGTGGCCTAGAGTGGTTCAGAAGAATTTATAATCTTCATGGACATGCCTACAGTGATTTGCACCTGAATTTTGACCTCAACTCTCAAAGGTTTCAATAAAGGTATATCCTACAATGGAATAATTCATTGACTGTTTGCAAACACTCAAGCTCTAATCATTTCCCCCTAAGTACATATGTTCTCAAGGAAGGTCTAAATATTTAAGCTACTGAGGAATATTTCACACACAAACCACAGTGTTCAGTCCCTGGCCCATTAGGCTCAGGTCCATTTCAGATTTCAGGATACATTTTGTTGTCAGACTTTTCCTAATAGACGTGGTAGGGCCACCTTGCACTGCTCTGGCTCATTCCCAAAAGGGATCAGTATTGCACTCTCTTCTGCCATTCTACTGCTGGAGCTGGTCTCAGGTACTCACACCCCATGGGGAGGAAAGAAAAAGCAGTGGCCTCTGCTTCTACTTTTATCATATGCAACTGCTAAAAGGTCCTCAGATGGAATGAATAATATCAAGGATAGAAACTTATGTATAGCATGGTGATGGTAAATCTTAGGGGTCAACTAGTTATCTTTTAAAATGGAAAGGAGAACAAAATTATGGATTTTCCATGATTTGACTATTTGAAGTGGCAAGATGCCACCTGAATGAAGTGGCACTATTCTGGGGGTTGGGATTCCTGGATTGTATCAAAAGGACAGAACCACCTGACATCAGCATTTGTGGCTCTCTGCTTCCTGACTGTGGATGCAATGTAATCAGCTGCTTTCTGTTGCTGATGCCATGCCTTTCTAGCCATACAGGGCTGTAATCTTGAACAATACCAATCAAGCCCTTCTCACTTTAGTTGTTTTCATCAGATACTTTGTTTTGCAAAGATAAAGGTAATTAATATAAATTTGATGAGGAGGGGGATTAATTAGGTGCCCACCCCATGAAAAGTTTAATCCTTTATACTTATACTAATTTTTTTTTTTAATTTTTATAATATTCAATGAATTGTTTCTCAGGTTTGAAAGTGTCAAGAATCTCCCCAGCATATTATTTAGCTAGCTGTTAATTTCCTCAGGAAATTTGGCTCTACAGAAATATTGCCATATTTGCCTTCAAGCAACTTTTGCAGACACATGTGTTGACTCTATTCTTTCCTCCACCCTTATTGAATGCCGTAGCACCTTATAACCTCTGTGCACATATTACTCACATGTACAGATTACTCATATTTTCAAAAGCCTATTCTACCTTGTAAAGGTCATACTATACCAAGAATTTCAGTAAAGCTATTAATGCTTTCTACTTGTTACAAGGTCTCTGATGAGTTAACTAATTTCTTATTCTTTTGTAAAAACATTTACATAGGCTTGAGAAAGTGTGCTTCAAACACCACTTTTCACAAGCAAAAAAATAAAAAATCTAAATCTAGCCTTTCTCTATTATTTACCCTTCCATGATATTTATGGGAGTCTCAGCTGTTGATAATCAAATGACACTATCATATTTACCAAGCCCTACTATTAGTTTACAGTGGCCCATTGAGAACTGATTTCCCTCATATAGGGTCAAGTTATATAACCTTTGTATCAAAGAGGGATGAATAGATATTATGACATTTTTTCCTGCCTTCATGATATGTAGAATAATCTAATCTTCCCCCTACAAAACAGGCTGTGAGGGACCCTTCTATTCTTTGTTTAAAAGTCTCCTCTAATGCAAACAGTCTAGTTGCCATACATGCTCTGGTTATCCCAGATCCCTGTGCTGGATTGTTATTAAGGCAGCATTTGTATACTTCATCTCACTCTCCATTTTCTCCATATTGTCTGCTTATTCAGCAGCTAATGTATAAGAGAGTGTATCCTCCCTCCAGTAACTGCCTGCTGCTCCCACAAGGCATAACCCAAAACCCCACAAGGAATAGCAGTAACCCCACTGTGGAGGGCCCCCAGTGGAATGGGAGCAGAAAGGAGGGTAAGGATGGTGCCAAGACATGATGTATCCATCTATACAAAGTATGTTCTTTTTTAAATTTTTTGTTCATTTTTATTTATTTAGTTGAGAGCAACCAACAGAGAAAGAGGCAGATAGAGAGAGGGAGAAAGGGCACTCCAGGGCCTCCAGCCACTGAAAATGAACTCCAGATGCATGTGCCCCCTTGTGCATCAGCTAATGTGGGTACTGAGGAATCAAGCCTCGAACTGGTGTCCTTAGGCTTCATAGGCAAGCGCTTAACTGCTAAGCCATATCTCCAGCCCACAAAGTATAGTCTTAATAAAACAAATGAATAAATTTTTAAAAGATAGTGTATACATGTCATTTAGGCTATTATAATACCTGTGTCAATGTGGGCAAGTTTTTCAAGGCAGGAGACTGAGCCTCAATTACATGTCTTATGACAGCATTGAAGGACACACATGTAACACCTAAGTTTGCTTATGATCCCACATATACTAGTGCTACATTAATGTATTTTGATATATAATATAGTCCAATAGCATTTTGGAATAGTTTTTGTAGTCATAAAGTAGATCACATTTATCAAGACTTATCATCTAGTAAAAGACACCACACTTGGATTATGCTAGGAACACTCTACTCTCAGATGACTAGACATAATTAACACATCTTGTTGCCCATTGCAAAGAGCATATAACTGCCACTGTAACAAGAAGGCACAATATCTCATACCACATAGGGGTGCTACAGATATCTTACTGCTTCCATTGACATTCTATGATCAGATGGTGCAGCCCAACTTGCATATTAATCTAGCCCATCACAAGATCCATGTAGCTTATGTTTTGCTCCACAAGTTCATGTGTGGGTGTCATTTGTGCCATTTCTCCTGGGGGTATATGCACACATTTATATTCACTCCAGATAGTACATTGATGATCAACTCAAGAAACAAGTCCAGCTAAGTGGATCATCGAGTTTACTAGAGCTAATTAGATGAGCATGGATAACTCACAGGAAGCTTCTTCACAAGAAGACACACCCTGGCTTGACAGATGACTTGTGAAAGTTGTATCATTGAATATCCTTGCTCAAATTATATCCAGCTACACTAGAGAGTTTTCTCCCCTCTAGTAGTTGTTTGCTATTTATATAACCTTGGGAAGGGATATTATGAATTTTGTTTCTGAGTTTCTTGAGTCTTATATGCTACCGTCCACCAGCTCCAGAAGAAAATGACTCACGTAGCAGGAATATCTACACAATAAATTTAGTTCATTTCCCACATTACCCACACTCTTAATGGCTCTAGAATGTTGTGAGAGCCTGAGTTCAAAGCTACAGACTAAAGTTTAGTTTGTGAGCACATGTAGAATATAAACTAGTAACACACTACAAGGTACAGAGGTATAGGGTTGGTAGGCTATTTTCACCACTGTTGCTGTGGCCAAATACCTGACAAGAAGCAACTTCAGGAAGGAAAAGTTTATTTTTATAGTTCAAAAGGTAGAGTCCATTGTAGCAGGGAAGGTGTGGCAACAGGAACATGAAGCAGCTCATCACATTAAACCCAGTCAGGAAGCAGAGTGAAGTAAATGCTAGAACTCAGCTTGTTGTCCTATTTTTGTCTAGTATAGAGCTCTTGCCCTTTGACTAATGGCACCAACGGTTGACCCAATCTAGAAACTCTCTCACAATATGCAAATAAATGTGTCCTAGATGATTCTAAATCTTGTCCAAGTTGACAGTAATATTTATTTCAGAAATTAATCCTCTATCAAGATGACTTTTTTTTAAAAAAATTTTATTTATTTATTTGAGAGTGACAGACACAGAGAGAAAGACAGATAGAGGGAGAGAGAGAGAATGGGTGCACCAGGGCTTCCAGCCTCTGCAAACGAACTCCAGACGTGTGCGCCCCCTTGTGCATCTGGCTAACGTGGGACCTGGGGAACTGAGCCTCGAGCCGGTGTCCTTAGGCTTCACAGGCAAGTGCTTAACCGCTAAGCCATCTCTCCAGCCCTCAAGATGACTTTTAAACATCACTTTTAGGTCATAACTTTCCATTCCTTCTTCCCAGAGGCTCATGCATTTCATAATGAAAAGTGAATTCTATCCAACTTCAAGAATACAATGTCTAAAATCCATTCACAGACACAAAACACTTGATTTATTTTTGACTTATTTAGATTCTCTATAAATATAATTAAAATTTTGGGCATCTGGTACTCATGATGGAATAATCATAAGTTCATAGGGCTTTGTCAGTCTCATACTACCAACTCTGCTTCCTGAAGTACAGATGGCCACTGTCTTTGGAAAGCTCCATTTGATGCTTATAGTTTTCCCTTGCTGGCTTCCCATGGTTCTGGCATCTTCAACATTTTGGAATCTCTATCACAACTTTCACCTTCACAGCTTCATATCATGCCATTTATGGCCTTCTTGAAGAGACTTGGACCTTACTACACAAGGCCTGTCTTCACTGTCATTCTGGAATGGTGAGGCAAGTCTCCATGACTCCTGAAGCTTGCACCTTTCGCAATCTGCAAATCTAGTTCCACATGGATCATGTTTCTAGTAATACAAGATTTGTATAGAGCTCAGACCACTTGGGACAACTTTGTATTTGTTTCTGTCTGTCTTCTATCTGACCCTGGAGAAACACTTCTTTTTCTCAACATTCTGCTCTTCAAAACTTCCCAGAATAGGCAGTGGCTTTCAAGCTAGGACTCCTTTCAGGATATTCTAAGTTTAAGACTCTCCTTTCTTATCAATTTTCACGTCTTCACAATATGGAGATTTTGATTGATGGGGTCTTATTCTCAGGATGCCTTTCCTCTGTCCTAGTGCCCATAATGAGGTTTTTAATTAATGACATTAATCCCTTTAGCAATTTCAGCTCCCTTTAAAATCACCTTGTCTTTAACCACATGTATTTTATTTTCCTTAAAAAATTAAACATTTTTCATATATTTATGCTATCTCACCCCATCTCTCACTCTGAAGACCTAGATCACAGAGTAGTAGCAATGACATAGCCTGGATGATATTCTGTCTTTTGAGACACCTTCCATCAAAAAAAATTAGAATAATAACAATTCTAGCGGGCTTTCTATGTGCGCTCCTTATATAGAACTTTAAACTTACCAACCTTCCCATGGTTCATATATGCCTTATTGCTTAACAGTGTGGACCGAATAAGTGAGAGCTGCAAGCATGTCAGAGCTTGGATAGTATACACTCTTGAAATTTTCTGCACCAAAGTTATTATTCATTAGTTTGGAATTCAGTCTCAATGAAGTTCTCAGGCAGCCAGATTTTTTATTAGCCTTTCATGTGAAAATGTTCTTGACTTTTTGTTCTTTTTTTTTTTTTTTCTAGAACACTATGAACATGCCCTCCACTGTCTGCATTTGTCACAGCAGTTTGGTCTTCAAAACCCTCTCCAAAATAGCTCATTAACCTCTGCTTAGAAAATTATTTACTATAGTATTTTCTAACCCAAAGTCCACATTCTTTCATACCTCTCCTCTAAACCAATGGCCCATAAACCACATGGTCATGTTTATAACAGCAATAGTCCCATTGTTTCTGGATTTGTGGCTGCAATGAAATACCAGATAAGAAGCAACTTAAAGGAGAAAGGGTTAACTTGGACTTAGAGTTCAAGAGTTTACAGTCATTCATGATAGAGAAGACGCTGTAGCCAGAGCATAAAGTATCTACTTACATTCTATCCACATTAACACAGAGCACTCAAACTATCAAAGCCTTCACAGGCATGCCAATAGTTTTGTCTCCTAGGTGTTTCTGCCTCTTGTCAAGTTGACAGTGTTATCCATGAAAAAACTAGACTTTTGCATTCCAAAAGGGAGAAATAAAGGGATAAGCATGGAGAAAAAAGTCAAACCAAAATAAGACTCAAACCATCAGGATAAACATTAGATACCATAGCTTCATGTTTAGCTCCCTACACAGGTGATGATGGGATGTGGACCCGAGAAGACTTGGTTATCTCATTCACATGGGCTCTGGTTCAGGCTCTATTCTTTGCTTATAGTTTTCTGTAGTATATGGTCCTCACTCCTAACACTTCTACATGCTTTGTGTCTCCATTGGTGCTTAAGAATCATCTTCATATATTCAAGCACTGTCATCTTTGAAACCGCCTGAGGAAGTTCTGACTCTGACATGTATCGGTTGTATTCTGAGATCTTCCTTGAAATTTGTATAGAAATTTCCATAAATCTTACCATGGTATATTTCTGCAAAACAAGAATTATATGGAAGACACTAAAGTCTGAGAGTAGCTCAAGAATTAGTGGTGCTCTCTTGGACCATAATCACAGTGATATCTGTGAAACTGGTTGCCTGATTAGAAGGAAACCTTTCTTTAGATGGCCTTGTACAATCACCATATTACATGTAAGTTTAACTCTTTTTACCTGAAATGGCTGTACTCTCACAAATTTCTGAGATGCCTTCTGTTCATTTTTATTATTATCCCAATGACAATATGTTGACTCTTTTCTAAAAAATACATTTATTTATTTGCACATGATCATTTATTTGTAGGTGTGTGTGTGTGTGTGTGTGTATGTGTGTATATCTATGAACATGGCAGAGACTCTTGCTGCTGTAAACAAATGCCAGATGCTTATATCATTCTTTGTGCATGAATTTTTGTTTATGCTAGGAAATTTAACATGGGATTGGCATGATTTGCAAGAAAAAGGCTTTTACCTTTAATTCATCTCCAGGTGACCCTAATCTCTTCAGTAGCCATACTTTTCTGGCCTTATCCTTAAAGACCTTTCATTTCTGGGCAATTTACAAATGGTCACATATTTTGATTTTATCTTTGTCCACAATATCTCTGTAAATTTGGCTAAAAGTACATGTCTCATGCTACACAATGAAAGGGTGGCTGCCTTGAATAATCTTAAGCCTGGATAGCCAATATGTTATTTCTAAAATTATGTTCCCATACATTACTAGTGCCTGAACAAATTACACATAAATTCTTTCCCCAAATGTAACACAAACAGAATACTTTTAAATACTGTCTGAAATCTTATGAGCCTGGATTTCAAGGTCTTCATTACCCTTTGTATGCAAGCATTCTCACTTTCTTCCAGAATCACCCATCATGCCCCATGGTTTATATCATACTTGACTTTCTCTAGCTTATTTCCCTGAACTTTTCCAAATTTTTAGGACAAACCTATTCCAAAGGCTTGTTAACCAGGTAGTCATGTATCCAGAGAAATGAATCCATTATTGTTCCTTTTTTTTTTTTTATTTTGAAGTAGGATTTCACTCAAGCTAAGGCTAGCCTAAAATTCACTATGTTGTCTCACGGTAGCCAAGAACTCACTGTAATCCTCTTATCTCTGCCTACCAAGTGCTTGAAATAAAAGCATGGGGCTCCAGTTTTTGTTATTCAGACTTTTCAACAAGTTACAAATGCCTAAGGGGTAAAACAATTTAAAGGACACAAAAATCAACTTTTTTCTATTGTGTAGATTTCAGTCCATTGTGGGATAGTTCCATTACCTAGCATCAGAAAGCAGAATATCCTTGTGGTCAAAACATATGCATGACAAGCCTGTTCACATAGTGCCAATCAGGAAGCAGAGTGGCTGACAGAGAGAAACATGGGACAACCTACAACAGCCAATGACACACCTCCAATGATGTTTCTTCCAAATAGACACTTCCACCAAAAGTTTCTATCACCTCTCAATACATGCCCTCAAATTAGAAGTCTATCAGTGAATTGATCAGTTGACTCAGTCATATCATGGTCCCAAAATTCATTGGCTAGTAAGCCAATCTATACTTTAACCTGGGACAAGACAGGTGCATTTTAAATTATAAAAGTGTCCTACCAATGTATTATTATTATTACTATGGGTTTTTGAGGTAGGGTCTCACTCTAGTTCAGGCTGACCTGGAATTCACTATGTAGTCTCCTGGTGGCCTTGAACTCATGGAAATTCTCCTACCTCTGTCTCCTGAGTGCTGGGATTAATGGCATGTGCCACCATGCCCGGCTTCAATTTATTTTTAACCTATTTTTTTCTGAAATAAAGCCTTCAGATCGACAAGAAAATGAGACAATAAAAAGTCAAAATACATAAAAGTCTTAGCATAATGTATATCACTACTTTCATTAAACTAAGATTTGGACCAAATATTATGAGTAGCATTGTCTATAAGCACGTTAATACAAACTTTCATAGTAGGACTTTGTCACTTGCTTTTGCAAACAATAACAATAAATTACTAACTTCAGGTTATGTTATATTCATAAAATGGAACATTACTCATTTTGAAACAATTATTAGCAGTCACAAAATTGTGAAAGTATCACTCTTGCTGCATTTAGAGGAAAATTTTATGTAATAAACCATGTTTTCAGATGATTTGGTTTATTACCAAGTCCTACAGTAGAATTTTATCCATCAACATTAGCATTTTAAACATAATTAGTTGTGCATTTTAACTTAATTTATGATTATATATATATGACAGTATTGCTTTGGATGTATTGATATATTATCCTTGAAAGTACTTTAATTACATATTGTTTCTTCAGTGATTTCCCCAAAGTATTTATAACCCTCCCATATTATTTCTTCACTGAATATCTAATGCGACCATTTTACAGCAGAAAAAAATAATGTTTATCTATGTTTATCTATAGCTAAAATAAAATCTTAAATTATAAAGAAAATGCAGACTATGACAAAACCTTAACTGTGCTATAACTGTCATAAAAATGTATCTAAGCAACTTAGAACCAAATCTTGTTTAAGTGATATATAAATAAGTTCAATTGTAAGGAGTATATAGTATGAATTCCATATTCATTTAATGGAAACTTTGAGGTGGGTTAAAATGTTTATAACTTTTTGTTGAAATTAGTCATAAATAATACCTGCTAGTTGATGACTTTCCCTTGCTTTGCACCAGACTTTATATTATGCCTTTAAAAAGATAAGTAAATGCATTATATCATTATACAACCAATATCTAGATATGTGGTATAATTATGCCCAGTAAAAAAGTATGTTTTGTACTATATTTTAAAAGTTATTTATTTTAGAGAGAGAGAGAGAAAGAAAGAGTGAGAGAGACAGCATTCATGCCATGGCCTCTAGCCACTGCAAAGGAACTCAGGATTTATGAAACACCTTGTGCATTTGGTTTTATGTGGGTACTGGTGAATGGAACCTGGATCCTTTGCCTTTGCAGGAAAGTGCCTTAAATGCTGAGCCATTTCTCCAGCCCTGATTTGGTATATTTAATGTCACAATTTAATAAATAACATATTTCAGATTTAAGCTTTATTATGTTAAATCCAGCCTGGTTATGATCTAAGAATTGAAATCATATGTGCCATTACATGAGGATTAGTTATATGTCTCATGTTCTGTTATATGCTGGATTAGCTACTTTTTCAGTGTTCAGAAATATCTGACAGAAGCAATTTAAGGAAGGAAAGAGTTTATTTTAAGCTTTCAACCTGATGGAGAAGAGTTAATAATGATAAGAAAAAGACATGGTGTCAGGAGAGAAAAACAACTTGTCCCATTTTATCAGTCAGGAAGCAGAAAGTGAACAGTGATTAGGGCCAGTTTACAAAACTTAAAGGCTCACCCTTAGTGACCAATTCCTTCAGCAAGGTTCTACCTCCTAAATCTTTCATTACCTTCACAGACTCTGCCACCAGCTGGTGATTAAGTGCTCAAATACATGGATCTATAGGGGAAATTTTACATTCACTCCCCTCCATTCCTCCTCTGATAACCATAAGATCATTGGCCACCTTATGGTATGAAATTCATTAATAAGACTTCCTTACACAGCCCACACTTCTCTGTCTCCTGGTCTTTTAAGTTCCCACCATAATGACTCATTTAGTTATGTTTCTATCATAGTCCAAAGTTCCAAAATCTTCATATCCCTCCTGAAAACAACCTCCAAAAGTCTATGAAACTCATGGTCAAGTTTAGTACACCAGTTGCCTTACTCTTGTACAAATTTGTGTATCAGCTAATTTCTCATTGTGGTGAATAAATACCTGAGCAAAAGGCACTTAAGGAAAGAAACAGTTTATTTTCAGCTTTAAGTATTAGGGGGTGGAGTCTGTTATGGTATGGAATGCCTCATGAAAAGAGTGGGAAAAGTTTGCAATGTTGTGAAAGAGTCAAGAAGCATAGGATGAACAGGAAGTAGAGCCTGGCTGCACCATCTCAAGGCCCTCCTCAGTGACACACATCCTTCAGCATGGCTGTATCTCCTAATAATAATAATGTTCCACAACCTTCTCCAACAGGGCCAAGTGTTAAAACACATGAGCATATGGGGGACGTTACACCTTCAAACCATGACATATGGATATTGCTTGCATGCAAATTTTCATGCTTACAGAGTGAGAAACTTCAGTCCAAAACTTTTGGGGGACCAGAGAGATGGATTAGCAGGTAAGGAGTTTGCCTGAAAATTCTAAAGGATTCATGTTTGATTCTGTAGGTCCACATTAAACCAGACACAAGGTGCCACATGCATCTGGAGTTTGTTTGCAGTTGCTAAAGGTCCTGATGCACCCATTCTCTCTCCTTCTCTCTCCCTCTGTCTCTCTCTCATCCTTCCTTCCTACTTCCCTCTGTCTGTTTCAGATAAATAAAAATAAACTTTTTCAAAATTTGCCAAAATGAAAAGCTAAGATACATATCTAAAAAAACATTTCAGTGATAGGCATTACCATTTTCAACATTGTTTTCCTTGTTTCTATTTACTATCAATGGAAAATTTATTGCATGTCTGAACACATTATTATTCTACCAAAGTGGTCCCCTAAATACATTGTACTGTGATGAGCTTTATCGACAATACACTATTCAGAGAGAGGGAGAAAGAGAGCTAGATTGGAAATGAGAGCAGGAAGGGAAGGAAAGGGAAGGGGAGGAAAAAATAAAAAAGAGTTAAGAAAGTAACAAAAGAAAAACTCCCTAGAGCTGCTGATCCTAGTGCTTTAAAGTCCCTTTCTCACATGTATACAGAACCTGAGGAGAGAATCAGCCCATGGCCTCTCACCAGGGCCCCAGCTGAATCCATAGAGTAATTGGGAAAGTGAGTAAGAGTGATGCTTTCTTGATGAACCTGATACCAGTGCAAGGGTGAAGGAGATAGACACAGAGGACACTCAACTCCTACCAAACCAGATATCTGGAGACGCAGAGGCTCCCAAGACCTCATCACTGGAGCAGACCTAAAAGGAACCCAAGGTGGCTCAGGGAAACTCACACAAGAGGGGGCAGAAAGATTGTTAGAGCCACAAGATGAGACATTACACACATAGGCATTGCCTCTTCCCCATACCTGGTGGCTTACCCCACAATGCACCACCCATATTCTCCAAAGAGTAGGATCCCTTTGGAGCAGGGAGGAGGTGAACCACATGGTATCAACATGGCTGTATAGACACTGTGTACATAACTAATAAAAAAAAATTAAACCTGAAAAAATATGAAACGTTGGGTTGGAAAACTCTAATGAGGTGAGCTCTATTCCCCAATACCTACATAAATCCAAAGGCACAAGTGGTACATGAATGTGGAGTTCATTTTCAGTGACAAGAGGCCTTGGGCCCATTCTATCTTCCTCCCTCCTGCTATCTCTCTCTGTTTCTCTTCTCTGTCTCCCACTAATTGAAAATAAAAGAAAAATTAAAAAGACATGAAAGGTGTTTATATATTATGTAAAAGTATATTTCTCAATGTTGCCTGTTAACTGTTTAGAAAATCTTGAAAAAAAGTATCTTGAAGCTGTATCCTTTTGTCCTATGTGGATAAAGTGTTCAGAGACAATTGATGATTGTGTGTGTGGGTGTGTGTTCCCACATCTCCTCCCATGTAGTCTTTCAACAAAATCAGAGAATGTAAAAACAGATAGGCATATGTTTTGGGTAGAAGATAGTATTAAAATAATGGATATATGAGAGTCACATTATGAACATGAACATTTTATTTTACTTTTTTTTTTTTCTTTTTTTAGGTAGGATCTTGCTCTGGCCCAGGCTGACCTTGAATTTACTATGTAGTCTTAGGATGACCTGCAACTCATGGTGATCCTCCTACCTCTGCATCCAGGGTGCAACACCAAGTCCAGCTGAAATTTTATACTTACAAATCAAAACAAAAATACAAGCGTATGCATTTGGAGACAGCACATGGTTTGTTGCATCTTACAAAGTTGCATATAATTCTCCTCTAGACACTTATTTCTATATATCTGTTAGATACACATACCAGTTATTTTTTAATGTAAATTATTTTTCAGAATAAAAATCCATTTGGGTAGGTCATCACTTGAAGGTAACTGAGTATTGATAATAGGCCACATCATGTTTGCATTCTTTACTTATGACTGAATGTAGCACTAGATTTCAAAAAGTTTAATAATGCTTTCAGCATATTTATTTACAGGGCTAAGTGCTTTTGAAGTTGATTCACATTTATGAAGTGTCAGAAAACACTGCAAAAGTAGTGAAGGGCAAGTTCGGGAAGTGCATTAAACACCCCCGACTACTGTCATTATCATATCAATACTAAATAATAAAATCTATTTTTAACTATGTAATTAGTAGTAAAATGCAAAGAAAATTGTTCTAAAAGCCAAAACGAGCTTGAAAATGTGAGCATAATGGAAAGAAATCACAGTAATTAAATAGTAAGCACAGATGAAATACAAATAAAATTAAAGTGAAAGACACATGCATGGTTTATTCATGCCTTTGTTCATATTTAAAAGCTTTTTTATCAGTTAATTCATATTTCATTGATCTACAGTTAATTTTTAGAAAAAAAATACATATGTTACTTTTGCTTTTACCAAAATTTTAACTTTAAAAATGAGGGGTTTTCTTTTTTTGAAATTTAAAAACACATTTTAAGATCTGAAGAGATTGTTCAGAGGGTACAGCACTTGCCACACAAAGCTGAGCACCCAAGTTCGGGACACTAGCATGTATATAAAAGCCAGATGCTGTGGCATGCATTTGTAATTGTTTGTTTGGTGCTGGGGATCATACACAGGGTTTGAATTCTCTGTTTCTCTAAATTACACTCCCAGTCCTTATGCCTATAGTATTAAAGTCAGTCAGCCCTTTCAGAATGTTGAGAACTACTTAAAAGCATCATTGGTAAACATTGGCAAATGTGATAGCTAAATTTGTGTCAATGGGACATAGCCAAGTATTTGGCTAAACAGAACTCTAGATGTTTATGTTAAGTGATTATAGATTTCATTAACATCTGAAAAATGCTGGATATAAGTGAAGGAAATTACCTTTAATCTTATTGAACTTACAAGAGTAATTAAAAATTTTAAAATTTAAAACATTGAACTTCTAAAGGAAGAGAGAATTCTTCAATTTTACAATTTTTTTTTTTTTGTTCCCATTCCAACTTCTTCTGGCATCACAAGAATAATGTCACATCCAGTAGATTTTTTTTTCCTTGTTAAGCCTCTATAATTGTGTAATTCTGTTCCTTAAAATAAAATTTTCCATCTATTAGTCAATCAATCAGCCTACTAATCAATTAATCTAGCTATTGTCTATTGTATTTACATATATATCTGCATCTTGCTAATTCTATTTCTTCCAAGTACTATGACTAATGTGTATTTCAGGTTGTATAAGTGTGGTACTCCTCTAATATATAAAAGAGTAAAAATATCTCCGGACATGGCAAGTGGATGTTTAAAGATTTTGAAATACATGTTACAAATTGCATAGAATTTCTTATATAGTATATACTTTAAATGCAAAAAAAATCCACTAAAGTGATTTCTTTTTGTAAATTTTTTTTTATTAGTTTTCTATTCTGCAATTACAGGCAGTTTGGTGCCATTATTAGACTCATCCGTGACCTACCACCTCCCCATTGGCCCCTCCTTGTTGAGGTATATGGGTCATGCATTGTGGAGTTATCCCACAGTTATTGGTACAATAAATGTCTCTGTATATCATGACCCAACATGTGGCTCTGACATTCTTTCCGCTCCTCTTCCACAAAATTTCCCTGAGCCATGTTGGATTCATTTATGGTCTGCTTCAGTGATAAGGTTTTGGGAGCCTTTGAGACTCTGGCTCTCTGATTTGGTAGGAGTTGATTTTTCTCTGTGTTGGTCTCCTTCCCCCTTGTGCTGGTATCTGGTTCATCAGGAAAACAGCACCCTTGCTTGTTTCGCCAATTTTCCTTAGTTTCAGTAGGGGCCTTTTTGAGGTATGATGGGGTGGCTCCCTCCTTAGGATCTGCATCTATCTGAAAAAGAGAAGCAGATTCTCCAACGAAAAGTAAGTTAGCACCAGGACAGATGAGATAGCCCTTACATTTTTATAGAGAGTCTAATAGGTGTAGGCCCTCTTGTAGCCCGTGATTGATGGTAGCTTGATATTTGAGAGTGGGCTTATATTTGGATATGTTTCTGACTTGTTTCCCTGCTCCAGCTATGGGTTTTGTACCACTGAGGGGATCAGTTAGCCGAATCAAGAGCAGTTGCTTCCCCACCATGGCTGTGTGCCACTATTGCACTTGTGTGGGCATCACGACAGGTTATTTGCTGCTAAGTAGGTTGGACCATGAGTTGCCTGGACAGATATTGGTCATTTCCCCCAGTCGCCCATGTAGCACCTTCTGGCACTAGACACCGCTGACTGTCTGGGGACTGACTCTCTCCTGGCTTCCAGCCATGCCATTCCATTTTACATGTCAGCTGCATATGGTGTCTTCGAGCAATTGGGTCTTACCACTAACCTTTGGTGGGTCATCAAGTACTCTGACAGAATTCTGTCATTCTTTTAGAAAACCTTGTATGTTGCTCTGATCAAAAGCTCATTGTGGGTGATAGCCCCATGCTGGTACTGGGAGTTACAAGTCAGTGCCTTCTAAGAAAATGAGGAAAAAAAGGTAACTAATATATAGGAGTTAGAGAGGATAAAGAGAGAGAGGGATAGGAAGAGGGAGGGAGGGAAGATGTAGAGAATTTAGTTTAGACTTGTTCCTACTCTCTCCAATGTCTTGTGGTTCAGGTGTTTCCTGTAATGGCCTGGTGAAGGTTCAGCCATTTGGTCTGTCTTTTAGGAAGTAGAATTTTATGGTACCATTGCCGTTTGGGTCTAGATTAGTGTTTCCCACCCCTTCGATGCCCTCCCCTCTCTTCCCATCCCTCCTAGTGTCTATTCTTTTACTCTGTTAAACTCCAGATAATTATTGGGCATAGGTGGAATGATCACCCATATTATTTAATATATCATTATTATTATATAAGTGTTATATTATTTGCTTTAAGTGATTGATAGAATGTGTGTGATTAGCATGGTACATTTGTCTCCTCACCAAAACTGTGACAAAATAGCTAGTAAATTGAAAAATAATGCAAGATTTGGCTCCGGGCTTCACTAATTTCAGTCTATGGTCAGTTGCTCACAGTATAACTTTAGAAAACACATTTTATTTGTATTTATTTATGAGAGAGAGAGAGAGAGAGAGAGAGAGAGAGAGAGAAAGAGAGAGACCTCCAGGTAATAAAATTGAATTTTAGGTGTTTGCATCACCTTATGCACCTGGCTTTATGTGGGTACTGGGGAAGCAAACCTGGGTCCTTTAGCTTTGCAGGCAGGCACCTTCACCACTAAACACATTGTGGTACTGTGGAAGTATATGGTTTAGGAAAGCTTCCTTCCACATGGCTGCAAAGAAGCCAAGAGACCAGAAGGAGACACACACTAGGGCTCTAATATCCCTTTCAAGACATACTCTAATCATTCAAAGTACCCTCTTAATTATACAATAGAACAGTAAAAAAAAAAAATATCAAGTGGAATTTTATGGAAAAAATATCCAAACCATAGAATATATATATATATTTAGCTGAGGAGATTTCTGTAGCAAACATTGAATGTTTTGCCCATGGCCAAGAAATTGGGCCCTTCTCAAAGGTGCACTAAGTAGTGAAGAGCAGAAAGAAGATTAATTACAGAGCAGCAAATTAAAATTTCCATATACAGGATAGAGTTAATTAGCACATTTATTAATTATCATTAACTTTATTCTGCTAAGGTAAAATAAATATTTCCCCTCATCTTAGGAATATTTTATACTTGCAAGAACCTTAAAAAATTAATATAAATAATAACAGTTCCATATATAGAATATTTTTATTTATATGTTTCATAATAAAAATATTACTGGAAATGTATCTTATATGTGAAGGTAAAATTATATAGTGCTATTTATACTTATACAGTGATACTTAGGTATTTATTTGTTAATAATTGTTCCATTTTTTCTTATTTATAAAAGGGTCCATATTCCTGGTGCATGAAAAAAAAAACGAAAATGGAATTTCAATGTAAACTATAAATATATCTATGACTATATTTTGCATATTAAAAAGCATAAATAAGATGATGTTAATTTATAGATGGCAGAAAACCAGTGTCATGTTGACTTTATCTTTGACAGAATATTCATATTTACATCAGATGTAAACCTAATAGCAAACCATGGATTGGACTTAATCTAAGATTTTCATTTCAATGGTATTTTTCTACCAGATTAAAGACAGAAGAAATTCCTTATTCTTAAAATATTCATGAATTTTAGAGAAAATTGGGTATAAATATAATTTCACAAAATCATTCCTGAAGTTCTTTATCAAACACAAGCACAAACAGGTTATATAATCCTTCAGATGAGAAGTAATTTGATCTCATGCTAGAAAAACCATTCAGGTATGCACAAGATTATATAAAGTGAAATTCAAGTGGAGGTGAAATAGATTGCATCATATTCATGAACAGAGACATACTTCAGAATGAGGGGAAGAGAGACAGAGTGGGTATGGAAGTTCAATATAGTGTTCCAAATGACACTAAAAAGCTAGGTTGTCAAAGGTGATAAAAAATGTTTTGTTTTTTTTTTTCACATTGCAAATGTTTGAGCTTTGTCACAAAATTGATGAAAAAATATTGAAATATTTAAAGTAATTGGTTGGTATTATCCTATTTGCATAACACCTTGAACTTAGTAAGCTCTTACCACATAAATCCAATGAAAAATGAATCAATTTATTTTCTGCTTGAATTTAAGATAGTTTTATCTTTGAAAACCTGCATCTATTTCAGAGGGAAAAAAAGCATGAATAGTTTCTTTCATGCATCCATATTAGCCTGAGTGAGTTGGTGAGGATAATTTGATATTGATTTAACATGAATAGCTTACTTTATTCTCACTCTTTGAAAGATTGCACAATAACATTGCTTCTTATTCATGGGAACATTTTTCCGTGACAGGCCTTTTGTTCAACAAGTCCTAGTTGGAAGATTAGGAGAGATTTTTATGCGCAGTAAACTTTTTATAAGTGAAAATATGAATATAGCCCTGAGTTATTTATTTGTTATTTATGTTATTTATTTATTCACTGACAATTAAAATACAAAAATTCCAAAAAGAAAAAGGACACACTTACTGTCCACATGAGAATGTAAAGAACCAAAATTACTCACCATAATAGTGTTATAAGAAGTTTAGGTGATGATCATTATATACATTAAGTTTTGTTTATAGAACCAGTAATTCAGAAAAACTGACCCTTTTTCAGGCACTACCTTGGGCTTTTAAGCATAGATAAAACAAGACGATGGGCTGGAGAAAGAACCACCCAGGACCTCTCCCTCAGTGCAATGGAAGCCAGTACACCAAGTGGCACATGAGTCGGAATTTCATTTGCAGTGGCTAGTGTCCCTGGCGAGCCCATTTTCTCTCTTTCTTGCTCTTTATCACAAATAAATAAATAACTTTTTAAAAAAAGACCAGGTTCTTGTTATCCTTACAATTTTCTTCAATTGGCAATAATTTACTGATAAAAAATTAAAATACTGGGCTGGAGAGATCGCTTAGCAGTTAAGCACTTGTCTGTGAAGCATATGGACCCTGGCTAGAGGCTTGATTCCCCAGGACACAGGTAAGCCGGATGCACAAGGTGGTGCACGCATCTGGAGTTTGTTTACAGTGGCTGGAGGCTCTGGCACGCCCATTCTCTATTTGTCTCTTTTTCTCCCTCTGTCTCTCACTCTCATATAAAAAAAATTAAAATACTTTGGGTGATTGTATGTAAATAGAATACAACAAAGCAATACATAAATACAATAAAGCAATACATAAAGTTGTAGTTACCTTCTTACTGGCACAAATCATGACCAGAAGCAGCTGGGGTGGGGATGGGGATTTGTTTATTTTGGCTTACACGCACCAGGATTAGCTCCATGGTGGCAGGGATAGATGATGCAATAGCGGCTTGGCATCGCCTCCTTGACACAGCAAGTGTCAAACAGCAGCAGAAGAGTAAACCAGCTTCCACTGGCAAGTGAGGGGATAATAAACCATCATGGTCCACCCCCTGTAACACACAATCTCCAGTAAGGCTCACCTCCCAACTTGCCATCAGCTGGGGAGAAAGTATTCAGTATGCATGTGTTTATGGGGTCACCTAATTCAGACCACCACAAATAGGTTATAATTTTAATAGTCGATACAGTGCTGACTGAGGAAGGATTCTGTGAAAGAGCCAAAGGGAGAGGTCAGGCACTGTAGGAAGATAGAGGTAAGCTTGCACAGAGCTAACATAGAAAGATCTGTGATTATTTGAAGAAAAGGAGAAAAGGAGTGATGCAACCCCATTTAAATCAAGTTCTATTGTAGAAGAATCATACGCATCATGGATTCATGTCTACAGAGGCCCAGAATAACACGGAAAGGGTTTTACTGAAACCATCATGCATATGAGCTCGCCAGGCATTTGGATATGTTGATCACAGTGGAAAGATTGGTTTCTTCAGAGCCTGTTTCTCAATTAAGAAGGCTGCTGGTATGAGAGATAAATAGAGAGAGAGAGAGAGAAAGGAGAGAATGAATGCCAGTTTAAATAAATGTCACAGAACTCTATCCTGCATGCATAGACATTAAAAGGAGAAGAACATCTGCACCAATTCCCTTTGTCAAGAATGTAATTTTTCACCATTTTCTAGGTCATTGCCAATTATTCCAAAAAGTAGCATTCCCCCAAAATATTATAGTTATGACTAGACAGTGATGTCTCTCCATCTAATAATCATAATTTTATTTTGATTGGACAAAATAATGTAATGATTTTTTTCCTTTATACTTGGTTAAGTTTATGAATTTATCTATATCTTATTAAAATAAATAAGTATATAATCACAATGGCAAGGTTTAAAATTATTTTGAACTAAAATAACATATTTTATTCATTAAATAATTAATACTAATCCTGGTTCTAAACATTCTTTGTTTTCAAAACATCAAGTTTTTTTTTTTAATTTTTCTATTAGTTTTCTATTCAGCAAATACAGGCAGTTTGGTACCATTTTTAGGCTCATCCGGGACCTACATCCTCCGCCTTGTTGAAGTATGAGTCGTGCATTGTGGAGTTAGCCCACAGTTATTGGTATGATAAATGTCTCTGCATATCATGACCCAACAAGTGGCTCTGACATTCTTTCGGCCCCCTTTTCCACAAAATTTCCCTGAGCCATGTTGGGTTCATTTATGGTCTGCTTCAGTGATAAGGTTTTGGGAGCCTTTGAGACTCTGGCTCTCTGATTTGGTAGGAGTTGATTTTTCTCTGTGTTGGTCTCCTTCCCCCTTGTGCTTGTATCTGGTTCATCAGGGAAACAACACCCTTGCTTGTTTTCCCAATTTTCCTTAGTTTCAGTAGGGGCCTTTTTGAGGTGTGATGGGGTGGCTCTCTCCTTAGGATCTGCATCTATCTGAAAAAGAGAAGCAGAATCTCCAACAGAGAGTGAGTTAGCACCAGGACAGATGAGATAACCCTTACTTTTTTAGCAGAGTGTTTAATAGGTGTAGGCCCTCTTGTAGCCCATGATTGATGGTAGCTTGATATTGGATAGTGGGCTTATGTTTGGATATGGTTCTGACTTGTTTCCCAGCTCTAGCTATGGGTCCCGCACCACTGAGGTGATCAGTTAGCTGAATCAAGAGCAGTTGCTTCCCCACCATGGCTGGGTGCCACTATTGCACTTGTGTGGGCATCACGACAGGTTATTTGCTGCTAAGTAGGTTAGACCATGAGTTGCTTGGACAGATATTGGTCATTTCTCCCAGTTGCCCATGTAGCACCTTCTGACACTAGACATGCTGACTGTCTGGGGACTGACTCTCTCCTTGCTTCCAGCCATGCCATTCCATTTTAGGTGTCAGCTGCATATGGTGTCTTCAACAATAGGGTCCTACCACTGACTTTTGGTGGGTCATCAAGTACTCTGACAGAAATCTGTCATTCTTTTAGGAAACCTTGTAGGTTTCTCTGATCCAAAGCTCATTGTTGATGATAGCCCCATGCTGGTACTGGTAGTTACAGGTGAGTGCCCACTAAGAAAATGAGGAAAAAGATAACTAATATACAAGATTTAGAGAGGAGGTGGGGGGAAGGGGATAGAGGGAGGGAAGATATAGAAGATTTAGGTTAGACTTGGTCCTACCCTCTCCAGTTTCTTGTGGTCCAGGTGTTTTTTTTATTAAAAATATTACTATTTCCATAATTCAATCTCTATCATCATTTATCTGAGATTTCTTCTTTGATCTCTTTTCTTCTCTCTGTCATTCATCCTTTCTCCTATCAGTATGTTCTTTCCCATTTCTCTTTTTATTTTTCTTTTCTTGTAAACTTTTTTTTCCTCCATTTTGATATTATTCTCATGTCCCTCCCTCGTGGCCAATTTGCTTTCATCTTTACACTCTTAACAGTTCTCTTTTTATCTTCAAAGGCCAATGTTTGGTGCCTTTCTATTATTGTTTTCACTTCCTTTTTTCTTAAGCATTTCATTACTTACAATGTCTATCCAGAAACTATTGAGTTTTTTTTTTTCTAGATCCTGTCATTTTATTGTGACATATGTAGCCTTACCTTTTCTTTATCATTTTTATATTTCTATATGTCTCAAGATTGAAAATAAATAGTTAAAGACAAAGTTTGCTTTTGTGCTTCATTTTTATCAATTGTGAAATAAGGTATAGGAAGTAACTTAAAGTTACTGCATTGGCATTAGAAATTTTAAAGTCAAATTATTAATTTTATAAAGAATAAATCATGTCATATGTTGAAAATTGTTATGTGCATGGTGATTAGAGTGGAATCACCTTCCCAAAAATACATTTTTGAGATTTTTTCCAGTAACTTTGGCTACTGCCCCATTATTTATTATTTATTACTTATTGTAAACCCAGTTTACAGCCTTGTCAGATCACAATGCAGTTCCCATGACAAAAATCTCTCACCATATCCTTTTATTCTTCGTTGTGTTTCATGGTTGTGGCTGTTGGAAGATCTCTAGGATAAGATATGCTGTAGACTATTCCTTGATTTGCATTTTCTTCATATTCACTCATTTGCAAATGTGTTGATGTATTTATGGAATGCAAAAGTGCTGATGTGCTATTTCCATCATATAGAATGCTAGTTAGGTGATCATCTCTTCACTTTGTGCTGATGATATGGACATTGCTATTTAGTTCAGGGGATTCTTTTCAGAACACTGCACTGTTGAGAATGACTAGACCTTCAACCCTTTCTTCATTAAAACAGAATTGCTATTTCAGGCTCACATTGGGAAGCAGACAACTCATCCTTCCCTCTTTGGGAAATAAATACTAATGAAATTAACATATATTTAAACCAACATATATGTAGTGAATATTTGGAAGGATGAACCTTAAGTTTGTGCAAATAGATGTCACATAAACTATAAAGATTATTAGCATTATGGACTTTAAAAGTGATATTTATAGTGTAATTTGTTTCTTCCATTTTAATATTTTGGAATTTTATTTCAGAAATATTCCTTAATGCCTTATTTTAAAGTCTTCTTCCAAAATGTTCTTGAAACTGTTTCCTTAGATACCAATGTTATTTAAAAGCACCCTTTGATGCCCTCCCCGCCCTCCCATCCATCCTATTATCTAGTCCATGAGGTGCTTGCTGGGTATGTAAGGTATGAGTGAGACTATGTGTTGATTATTTTTCTGTGATTGGGTAAGTTCGCTGAGAATGATCTGTTCCAGGTTCAACCATTTTTCCTCAAATTTCTTTATGTCGTTTTTTTCCTTACTGCTGTATAGAATTCCATTGTGTAGATATACCACATCTTTGTTATCCATTCTTCTAATGATGGACATCTGGGTTGATTCCAGCTTTTAGCTATTACGAATTGAGCTGCTGCAAACATGGTTGAACAAATCTCTCTGGCTTTTGGTTTGAAGGTTTTAGGGTAGATGCCCAGTAATGGTATAACTGGGTCTGTTGGTATTTCTATAGTCAGCTTTTTCAGGAGTCTCCATATTGCTTTCCAAAGTGGTTGTACAATCCTGCATTCCCACCAACAGTGAATGAGTGTCCCTGCTTCTCCACATCCTCACCAGTATTTACTTTCATTTGACCTTTTGATGTTGGCTATCCTTATTGGGGTAAGGTGGTATCTCATAGTTGTTTTAATTTGCATTTCTCTGATGATTAGGGATGATGAACATTTTCTTAAGTGTGTGTTTGCCATTTGCATCTCTTCCTCTGTGAATTGCCTGTTTAACTCTGTGCCCCAGTTTGTAAGTGGGGTATTTGTCTTCTTATTGTTTAGACTTTTGAGTTCTTTGTAAATTCTAGAGATAAGGCCTCTATTAGTTGGATAACCTGCAAATATTTTCTCCCATTCTGTGGGTATTCTATTGGCTTTGCTTATTATATGCTTGTATGTAAAGAAACTCTTCAGCTTCATATGATCCCAATGGTTGAGTGACTGTTTAAGAACTTGAGCCACTGGGGTTTTATTCAGGAAGTCTTTTTCCATTCCTATATCATGGAAGGTACTTACTAAATTTTCTTCCAGTGGTTTTCGAGTTTCTGGTCTTATGTTGAGGTCTTTGATCCATTTGGATTTGAGTGTTGTACATGGTGAAATGTGTGGATCAAGTTTTAGTTTCCTGCATGTGGTTATCCAGTTTGTCCAGCACCATTTGTTGAAGATGCTATCTTTTTTCTAGCCTGTATTGTTTGGGCCTTTGTCGAATATCAAGTAGCTATAGTTGCTGGACTCAAAATCCAGGTCCTCAAGTCTATTCCATTGGTCTATACTCCTGTTTTTATGCCAGTACCATGCTGTTTTTATTACTATGGCTTTGTAATATAGTTTTATATCAGGTATGGTGATGCCACCAGAGGTATTTCTTTTGCTGAGGAAATGTTTGGATATGCGAGACCTTCTGCCTTTCCATATGAAATTTGAGATCATTTTTTCTATCTGTGTGAAGAACACTGTAGGGATTTTAATTGGGATTGCATTAAATCTATATATTGCCTTTAGTAGGATTGTCATCTTCACAATGTTAATTCTGCCAATCCAGGAGCATGGGAGGTCTTTGCATCTTTTTAAGTCCTCCTCATTTTTTTTTTTTTTTGAGAGTTTTTATATTTTCATTGTATAGATCTTTTACTTCCTTGGTTAACATTATTCCAAGGTATTTTTTTTTATTGTTGTTGCTATTGAAAATGGGACTATGTTCTTTATTTCTTTTTCTGTGTCTTTGTCATTTGCATACAGAAATGCTACCGATTTTTGTGCATTGATTTTGTATCCTGCTACTTTGCTATAGGAGTTAATCACCTTCAGGAGTTTTGGGATGGAGTCTCTCGGGTCTCTTATATATACAATCATGTCATAAGCGAATAGAGCCAACTTAACTTCTTCCTTTCCAAATTGTATCCCTTTTATTTCCTTCTCCTGCCTTATTGCTTGGGCTAGGACTTCCTTAACTATATTGAAAAGCAGAGGTGAGAGAGGACACCCCTGTCTTGTTCCTGATCTCAATGGGAATTCCTCCAGTCTCTCTCCATTAAGTATTATTTGGGCCTTTGGTGCTTTGTATATTGCCTTTATTATGTTAAGATGTGAACCGGTAGTTAGGTATTACAATGTAACAGCTTATGTTACTGATAAATCATTAATATCAAAATGTTGAGCATGAGGTCTGGGTGATTGCTTAGCAGTTAAGAGCCCTTTCCACTTAAGCATAAGGGTCTCTGGAACTTGAAACCACCAAGTTTTACTTCCCATTGCTCAAGTAAAAATGCTAGAAGGGCTGATAAGATGTCTTAGTGTTTAAGTGCTTGCCTGTGAATCCTAAGGACTTCAGTTCGAGGTTCAATTCCCCAGGACCCACATAAGCCAGATGCACAAGATGGTGCACGCGTCTGGAGTTCCTTTTCAGTGGCTGGAGGCCCTCATGTGCCCATTATAAATAAATAAAAATAAAACAAAAATAAATAAATAAATAAATCTGGAAATGGCTTTGCCAGTCTGTAATCTTGGTTTTCAAGGTTTGGAAATCTGAGGAAACCTGGGGCTCACTAATGAACTGCAACCCTGGGATAAGGAATGATTCGCCTGCAGGATATACACTAGTGAGTGATAAGAGGACAACTGACACTGTCCCCTGGCCTCTGCATACATATGCATGGGGTGCAGGTGCACTGTTGTACACTTGCTGTACACAGTCACACATACTTTCAAAAAATAAAAAATAAAAAAGCTAAGCTTTGGCTAAGGTGGTGGCTCAGCGTCAAATTGCTTACATGCAAGTGTGAAGATTGTAGTTTGGACTCCCAGCACCTGTGAAAAATGCCATGTAGGCAATGTGGCCTCCTGTAATTTCCTGTATTTAAGAAGGGAAAACAGCTGGGCATGCTGGCACATGCCTTTAACCCCAGCCCTTCGGGAGGCAGAGGTGAGTTTGAGGCCACGCTGAGAATACATAGTAAATTCTAGGTCAACCTGGGCTAGAATGAGACCCTACATCAAAAAAAAAAAAAAAAAAGGAGGGGGTGGGGGAAACAGGGAACAATGTATTTTTGGAGCAAGCTGGCCAGCTGAACCAAGCAGTGAGCTCTGGGGTCAAGTGAAAGACCCTACCTCAGTAGGAAAGCAAACAAAGGAGGCAAGAGTTGCTCAACATCAACATCTGCCAAACATGGACCATGCTATACATACATATATATATATACACACACATACAAGATTGTAGAAATTCAAGCCAGTACTTTAGTGAGGGACTCAATAAATACAAGAAATTAATAGTCTTACACTAGTAACAATCTTCAACTCAGTCTATTGTGAACTGTGCGATGACATGTGCCCATTAATAGATCAGATACATTGTGAGAAATAAGTACAGCTCAAGATAGCCAGATGATAGTAGGATGGTGTAATTATGCTTGGGATGGTAAAGAAAATGTAGAAGGTAATCATAGTATCCATTGTTTTTAAAAACCTGGGGAATCATGTCTGCCTATGTATTCACTGAATTACTTCACCAGCATTTCAAAGCAGAGAAAGTTTTACATATTTTTAAATTCCTCATTGTACAGTTTGAGGACAACATAGAAGCATAGTGATAATTATTTTTAATATTTATTTATTTGTGAGTTGAGAGATATAGAGAGATAATGAGAGAGAGTGGGGAAAGAGAGAGGGAATGGGTGTGCTAGGGACTTTTGTTCTTATAAACAAACTCCAGATGCATGAAGGAGTCCAAATATATGTCCAAATATAATTTTAATTTTTTTTTTGAGTGAAGGTCTCACCCTATCCCAGGCTGACCTAGAATTCACTCTGTATCACAGACTGGACTGAAACTCCTGGTGACCTCCTACTTCTGCTATTTTTTAATTTTTTAAATTACTAGTACATAAGAAAGTAGTCCATTATTTCATTATATGCCAATTTGACATTGCAAACTCACATTTCTTTATAAATTGGAAGATACATTGTTTGTTCCAAAAGTTTTCATGAAAAGCAATTACTTACACATATGCAAATTTTATATTTCAGTAATTTCCTATAATATTCATTTATTTTGCTCTTAAAGACATTAGTTAAATTTGTTTTCACAAATGCAAAAGTACAGTTGATTTGTAATCCCATTTATTTAATTAATAAAGCAGCCATGTTATTGTGCAAAAATATTATATTCAAATATATTTTCCCATTTTATGAAATTGTGTCTTTCATTTGGTTATTAAATTGAGCTTTTCTCATACATACAAAAACAATGATTATTAATTCAACTCAGTTTATTAAACAATTTATGTTTTGTAACTATTGTAAATAAAAATATATTAAAACATAGTAGCTATTGACTTTTATTTTTTGCATTTGACAATTTAGTGGTTGTTAATTAATCTAAAACACTGACCAGATAAATTTTCACTAGCAACCATAATGTGGTTTGAATGTAATATCCTCCATAGAACCATGTTCTTGAACACTTGGTCCTTAGCAAAGTCTTGCTATTTTGGATGTTTGCAGAACCTTTAGGAGGCAGAGCCTTGCTGGAAGAAGTGTGTCATGGGAGGCAGGCCTTCAGGATTTGTAGTCCACCCAGAAGATGTTCTTGTTCCCTCTACACCCTCCTCTCTGGTGGGGCATGTGAGTGACCCTGGCTTCTTTCTCCTTCCCTGCCATCATGAACTCCAGCCTATGGGACTAGGATCAAACATAAACTCTTTCCTTAAGTTGTTTCTACTTTGGTCCTTGTTCACAAATACAAGAAAATAATGGACACAAACTTCCTTAGTGTGTGTAGTGTTTTACACTTTTACTACCTTGTGAGGCTGTGGTAGTTCTAGATTTGTAATTGCCAGGCCACTGCAGAACATAGTACCACAAGCAGCAACCTCAGGTTATAGATTAAGAATAATCAGCCACCAAAACACCCTGCTTCTATTCTTTTTATCCTTACAGGGTAATTTGCTTTGCACATGGGATTTCTATATAGTAATGTAATTCTATTTAACACAACTTTAACTAAACTCATGTAAAGTTATGCTTAAGAATTGATGGAATTCATGGGCTATTTTTCTCTTTCAAGGAATTTGTTTCTGTGAGTTGCAAGAATGTTGGCTTATCCTCACTTTCATTATGTAGTACAACATAGTATCATTTTATGCACTGTGGAGTTTGAAGAAATAATCACGGTGAAGAAAAATATCACTATGCGATATGTAATTTGTCCTCACATATTTCAAGCTTGATTTGCCCAGAATCATATCAGTTTGTCAACAGTGTTAATGCTATTGTTGTTGGATCCCAGTTAAGTGGCTTCTATGTGTAGATTAGGCATGGCAGCATAGAGTGATCAAATTTTATGACCGTAGTCAATAAGGCTATTAATATATTAAACAGTTTTCATTACCACTAATGCTTTTTAGGATTTTTTTCAACATTCCTTTTCTAAAAAAAAATTGCCATTTTCAAAATCAGCCACAGTAGTAAGAATATCAATGAACAACTCCAGACCTGCTGTGACGTGAAAACGTAGCAGAGGTTACATGGCAAGCAAAATAGCTGGATAAATCACTTTAGTTCAAGTAGAAAGTTTCTCCTTCTGCCCAATAACAATTTTCCAAGATCTTTGTTTTAATGTATGGTCATAAATAAGGTGACAACACAGATTATTTAGTAGAATGATGTATTTTATCATTAAAATAAGATCAGTATACTTAGAGATGGTTTTTGCTATAGGTGGGGAAAATCAAAGTCACCTCACTGGCATTTCTTAAAAATCTACTGGCAACAAAGAACAGAAATATAGTAAGGGCAGTAATACATTGAAAATTCTGACATGTGATTTAATTAGATTGGTGTATGAAAATATGAGTAAAGGTAATTACTTTCTTTTTGTTTGTTTATCCTTTGTGGCTCTCTTTCTTTTTTTGTTGCAAATTATGGAAGAATTTTTTTTTATTTTTTAAAGGCTTTTTTTTTTTTGTTTGTTTATTTTTATGTATTTGCTTGAGAGCGACAGAGAGAGAAAGAGGCAGAGAGAGAGACAGACAGAGAATGGGTGCGCCAGGGCTTCCAACCTCTGCAAAGGAACTCCAGAAGCTTGCGCTCACTTGTGCATGTCGCTAACCTGGGTCCTGGGGAATCCAGCATCCAACGGGGATTTTTAGGCTTCACAGGCAAGCACTAAACAGCTAAGCCATCTCTCCAGCCCTTAGTAGAAATTTTATACTACAGAATTAGAAGAAAAACAATGAAATCTTCATCCATCCTTTATTTTTTAAATATTTTATTTTTATTTACTTATTAATTTGGCAGATAAAGATGGAGAGAGAGAGAGAATGAATGGGCACGCCAGGGCCTCCAGCCACTGCAAACAAACTCCAGACTCATGCGTCCCTTTGTGCATCTGTCTAATGTGGGGCCTACAGAATCAAACCTGGGTCCTTTGGCTTTGCAGGCAAACACTTTAACCACTAAGCCATCTCTCCAGCACCTCCATCCTTTCTTACAAGAAATAAATCATAGATTCTTTTATGAATTGGATACAAAATGTCATGCTAAAAGACTCAGGAATGAAACTTGGATACTAGCTTGGGAATGTAATCATTGAGAAGTGACTGGATTATGGATACTCTGCATTAATCATTGTATGAATTCTCTGATGGACTTTTGTGCTGATGACATTACTAGGAGGAGTGGAAAATAGGAAGTAAGGCTATGGTAAAGAAAGCTGATCGCTTACTCCTCTTCCTGACTTGGCACCCTGGCTTCCACTGGGCAGACATTTGCTCTGTCCTGTCCTGCCACCAAGGTGTTTTGCCACACCATGTTCCAGAACTCGGTAATCTCTGTATTGAAATGTCTGAAACTGTAATACAAAATAATTGTCCCTTCCCTTAAATTGTCACAGGATTTGTTGACAAATATGAAAAATCTGGCTAACAGAAGGGCTGAAGAAGTTCTTAAATCCTACTGAAATGAGAATATGCCTTTTATAGATATAGACTATGAAGCAGGAATTCTTAAACTCTTTCTTCTCATGACTCATTTTCACAAGAAATTTGTAAATTATCGTAGGTATATTAGTCTATAATATAGTTATATAAACAAAACTTTTGCTGACAATATGCAATAAAGAAATGTATCTTTAAGAAATCCTTTGATGGTATACTAGACCCATAGCTGGAGCTGGGAAACAAGTCAGAACTATACCCAAACACAAGCCCACTCTACAATATCAAGCTACCATCAATCACAGGGTATAAGAGGGCCTACACCTATCAAACTGTCTATCAAAAAAGTAAGTTTTATCTCAATTTTCCAGGTGCTAACTTACTCTCCGTTGGAGAATCTGCTTCTCTTTTTCAGATAGATGCAGATCCTAAGGAGAGAGCTGCCCCAACATACCTCAAAAGGGGCCCAACTGAAACTAAGGACAATTGGCAAACAAGCAAGGGTGATGTTTCCTGTGAACGGGATACCAGCACAAAGGGGAAGGAGACCAACACAGAGAAAAATCAACTCCTACCAAATCAGAGAGCCAGAGCCTCAGAGGCCCCCAACACCTCAGCACTGAAGCAGACCAAAAATGAATCCAACATGGCTCAGGGAAATTTTGTGGAAGAGGGGGCGGAAAGAATGTCAGAGTCACATGTTGGGTCATGATTTGCAGAGACATTTATTATACCAATAACTGGGGGCTAACTCCACAATGCACGTCCAATTTACATCAACAAGGAGGGTCCAATGGGAGGGGGTAGATCACAGATGAGCCTAAACAATAGTACCAAACTGCCTTTATTTACTGAAAAGAAAACTTAAATTTAATAAATTAAATTTTAAAAAATGAAATAAAGCTATAAAATAACAAAAAATAAATAAATGAATTCTCTATCTTCATAAAAAAAATCCTTTGATGGTATGATGGTTGAATTTATTAAAGAGGAAAGTTAATGACAATGCTAATGAGATGATGTTCTTATTTATTTTTAAAATTTTGTTTATTTATTTGAGTTAAAAAGAGGACAGTGACAGAGAGAGAGAATGAATTGGCACACCAGAGCCTCCTGCCACTGCAAACAAACTTCAGACACATGTGTTACTTTGTGCATCTGGCACTATATGGGTACTGGGAAGAAGACAAATGGTCAGGCTTGGCCAGCAAATGCCTTTAATCACTGAGATATCTCTTCAGCCCTATTTTTTATTTAGTGTAGTAAATTTTGCTTGAATATCTGAACAATTGCAGTTTTTTATATTTGATATTGTTATCAAAAATATGGAGAATATCCATTACAATGCAGACTAAAATACCACAGAAATATGTTTAGGGCCTTTTCAGAAACTTGTAAATATTCTCTTTTAATTGTAAATCACAATTATTTGAATTTTTAATAAGCTCAATCATTCTAAAATAATGCAAGTCAAAGGTACTTTTATTTTACTTTTTCCCTTTTATTTACTTATTCTAAAGGGGAGGAAGGAGCACTGCTGCTTCCATTTGTTTCTTTCCTTTATTTTTTATTTATTAGTTATATACACGTTGTGTATACAGCCATGTTGGTACCATTGTTAGCCTCTCTCTGTCCTCCCCCTCTGCAGGGACCCTCCTCATTGGTGAATGTGTGTTGTGCATTTTGGGGTTAGCCATCAGATATGGGTAAGAAGCACCATAAATCATTACCAACTTTGCTTTTGTACTTCCTTCAATTATTCCTCTCAATAATGGACTCCAAGGTAAGTCAGTAAATTTTCTACATTTTTATTTTGCTTTTAAGAAAAGAAAACCTATATGTCCATCAATAGATAAATAGCTGTGTTATTAATATACAAAATGATTTTAGCCTATCATAAAGAAAAATCAAATTATGACATACAGAAAAATGGATGGAAATGGAAAAACATTATATAATATTAAATAAACCAGATTAATCCCATGATTTTTTTTTTTCACATCCACAACTAAGGTTTAAGTGTGTGTGTGTGTATGTGTGTTGGTCCAGGAGTCTGAGAGACTGAGAAAGAAGGATAAAGAGTTTGTGGCTAGTCTGGGTTACATGGAGAAACACTGTTAATAAATCAACAATGCAATCAAATAATAAATTAATTAAATTGAACTGCCATAATTTATCAACTCCACTTGCATTTAATAAAAAATAACTAAAATAATATTTCTAAAATATAACACACCTGTGTTCATTGTAGCAAATATCACAATTTCCAATATAAAAATTCACCCCACAAATGTTCTTTGTCAGATAAATGGAAAGAAAATTTGATATGTATAATGCAGTATTACTCATCATTATACAATAAAACAAATTCTCCAACATATGGTGGGAGAATTTAATTTGAGGGCATTTTACTTTCTGAGTTAAGCCAGTGATGGACGGACACACATCCCATAATTCTAGTTACATGACATACATAATCTGTTCCAGCCCCTATCATCAGCAGTACAATTGTGTTTTTTAGGGATAGATTACTGGAAAAATGAAGAACTGCTCATCAATGTGAACATGGTTTCAGAAAGATAAATGAGGCTTTGAGATCTGCTGCACAGGCCTGAGGCAATTGTCATTGATAACATTTCAAATTCTAAGTGTGTATCTCATCTCACATCTTCTTAACAACAAGAAAGAAAGCAGAAATGCATGTATCAAAGTGAATATAGTGGTGATACTTATTTATCACTTGCCAATAATTTAAAGATCTTAGGATATATTAATTGATTATTGTGAAGCTAAGTCATTACGCTAGCATAACAACCTAAGTTTGATTCTCAGAACCCATGTGAATAAAATTCAGGTGCGGTGGAATGTGTATGTAATGTGAATGCTGGGGAGGTAGAAACAGTTGGATTTATGGGGGTTTCTGGCCTGTCAGTCTAGCCTTCTTGATGACTTTCAACCCAATGAGAGGTACTGGTTCAAAAACCACTAAGCAAAAGCTGAGGAACAATACCAAATCTGTTGCTCACACATATGTACACACACACACACACACACACACGTACCTGCCCACATGTATAGGCATATGAGTGTAATTTCATAAAAAAATTTTAGTGGAATACTTTTTCAAATGAGTTTTATTTCTTCACATTAATTATATTTATCAGATATTAAATTCTAATTTGAAAAATAAACTCCCAAAAAGTTCTCAAAAATACTGATGTAGAAAGATAACAAAATTAAAAGCTAATTTGTTGGACCATTATGAGTTAGTAGTTTGTAGTAATAGTTACATTTTTAAAAATTAAGTAATATTTCTTAAAACAGAGAAAAAATGAAGTAATATGACCTGTTATTTATTTAAACACCAGTAAATAATTTTCCTATAGCAAAAATAAAATGCTTGAAATGAATTCTCATTTTAGACTCATTAGTGTTTTCTTTTTTTTACATTAGTGTTTTCAACATGGTAATTTATTCAGTTATACATTCATTTTAAAAAGAATAATAATTGTAAACCTTTTATCACTATTTTAATGCATATAATAAAGTATTGCGCCTCATTAGTCATTTTTTTCATTTTTATTTGACATTTATAGAATGTAATATTTTTCTCAGTGATACTTTAATGAATATCATTTAATACATGAACATTAATATATATATATTTTAGTATTTAGTTGACAACAATGATTGATATATGAATAATCTAGACCAAAATTAAGAATTTTGTTTAGAAAATCATTACATATTAAGATAAAGTCTCTAATAAATCTGGCAGTATTTTCAGTTAAGAAAGAAATATGTAGAAGTTCACACAGGATATAAAATATATTTTTTTCAAAAAATAATTAAGTATTATTTAAATATTATAAAGCTATATAAACAATGTAACAATCCTTTATGTAAAGGTTTATGTTATTTTGAGAAAATAAATGTGAATGTCATTTGATAAATGAATACTACCTATAATATAAGGATGTAATATAGGAAATTACCTAATTACAGAAGGCAATAAAATTGTGTTTTATTGTACATTACTACTATCATTTTGAAAAATATTTCCTGGTAAAAGTTTAAGTAGTTTTATAAATTAGTCATACTCTCTTTGATTTAATAAGACATGAGCACATGGACTTTGGATGAAGAATTTTTTAATGTGCATTTGCTTTCTATATACAGTAGACGTCTTGCCAGAGATAAGCCTGTCATATTAATAATTTGGCCTTACTTTATATCCATGAAAATTGACTCATTCTCAAATCTAAAGAAGTGATTTTTTCTACAATTTTCATTAAAAAAAAAAAAACACCATATGCTACAAGCTATCTATCTACCTCTCATCCTCACCCAAGGGCATCAGCCCTTGAATGATCTCAGAACTATCCTCATCTGTCAGCCATGGCTGTCAGACAAAAAATCCAATATGTGTCATACTGAAAACATAATGAATTCACAGATGTAAGTGGCCAAGTATATTGGAAGAGAAAGAGAAATGAAGTAAAAATTTATGACTTCAACTTTTGCTTAGGGAACTGAAATTTTTGACCCTATGGGTAAAAATTCTAGTCTCAATTTTGACTAAGGACAGAGGAAAACAAAAAAAAAAATAAAAATCAGAGGAAGAATTAAATTTCACACCATGAAAATAGTTTGTGTCAGCAATCCTTTCACTGCACTCAGCATTAGGCAGTAGTCAAGCTTTTTATAAAGATGGGAAGTGGCAGTGTGTTTGTTCTTTCTATCTCAAATTAATCCAACTTGAAAGCATTCCTCATTCAGGGTGACAGGATGACAGACTTCTCAGATAAAGAGACAGAAAAAAAATCTAATAAATCTGTATTTCACTAAGACCTTTTGGCACCATTTCACATCGTATGCTCATCAGCATGCTTGATAAATTGTTGAGTGTATACAGAAGGGTCATATCCAAACAGAAGTCATCAATGACCCTGTCAACCACAGGCAATATGTTTAAAAGTATCATAATAGGTGAACCAAAACACATTATTGATATATCACACCAGAAGGTTTATGGTAAAATTATAATGTCAGACTGTTCATTAATTTAACAGAGGACAACATTCCAAGTGAAGTTTCTATTAGCTAAGCTGTCATCAGAAAGTTCTTGATTAATGAAATTCCAGTGTGAATTAAGAGAAACATGTTTGACTACTGAAGTAAATAGTAATGTCATATTGATAAGTCTTATATGGTAGGAATCATTTAAATACTTCAAACGATAGAAAACAATAATTTACCCTCTGTTCTTTCTTCTGTTCTCTAGTAGGTCAACATAAAATAAAAGTTAGGTAATCATTCATTGTGTAAATTCTATTTCTCTATAAATATGAATGATTGAATGCATGTGAAATTTGTAAACAATTTTGTAAACTTTAGGGTCTTAACACTGTTTTCACACTGTTAAAGTGTATAATGAATATTTAATCTTCAATAACTATAAAATATTTTGTATCATAAAAGGCTGAAAGAATCTTCCTTTACAATAAGGATCTTAAGTCATACAGAAATCATATCAATAGTATTGCAAATTCTTTATGTGGTAATAAACAACTTCTAAAATGGGATCCAATGATTTCTGGATACTAGTGTTTTCAATTCAAGTTTGAATGTACTGTCCTTGAATTTAGATTTGACTACAGTGACTTTTTTTCTAGTTCATATGATGATATAACATGAAGAAATTTTACAATCAGCATTAGTTTACAGAAGTTTATGTCTTTGTTTTGTGTATTGTTTTATTTTCTCCTGATTTCCTCAGTCTGGGTGTGGTGGTTTGAATGTAATATTTCTGAAAAGCTCATATGTTCTAAAGTCCTGTTCCCCAGTGAATGACAATTTGGGAGACCAAGCTTTGCTGGAGGTGTGTTTGTTGGGTTGGGCTTATGGGTGTTGGCAGAATTTGGCTTACTATTGGCCGCTGTTTTTCACTTGCTGTGGCAAAAGTGATGTCTGCCCCTTGTTTATGCCATGCATTCTGCCATTACTATGCTTCCCCTTGAGACTGTAAGTAAAAAAAAAAAAAAAAGAAAAAAAAAGAAAAAAAGAAATAAAACCTCCTTCCATAATATTCTTTTGTTTAGGTGCTTTATCCCATCACAAGAAGATAACTAGAACACTGAGAAATGTTATCTGTTAGATTTTAAGAGTAGTCCAAGACAAAAGACCAGGGCTAATATTAATTATGTGAAGGAGCTTGAATAGTTACCATGGTAGTTTGATTCAGTTGTCCCCCATAAACTTAGTTGCTCTGTATACTGCCTTCCACAGCTGATAGCTATTGGAAATTAAGTCCTCCTGGTGGTGGTGTTTTCTTGGGGATGGGCTTATGGGTGTTATAGCCAGTTTCCCCATGCCAGTGCTTTCACACTCTCCTGTTGCTATTTACCATCTGATGTTGGCTAAGGGATGATGTTCACCCTCTGCTCATGCCATTATTTTCTCTGCCATCATGGAATTTCCCAGTCAATCCTGAAAGCCAAAATGAACCTCTTTTTTCCAACAAGCTGCTATTGGTGGGGTGATTTCTACTAGCAATGGAACCTGACTGCAACAGTTACTCTTCTACAACTATTGTGAATCCAAAGGCTCAAATATTAACTTTTAGATCAAGTTTCTAGATCAGAGTTAGCCAATTAATTGAATGCAAAATCTTTGACTCACAGAATTTAGAAGGTACTATGTTTATTGTGAAAACACACCTATAGTTTTGCTTATTTTCATCGTCTCTAACACTATATGTTATGTAATTATTTCCTTAAAAATTAAGGTCATTCCTGGAAAGAGGAGGAAACATTATAATGCCCAGGAACATCCCAAAACCTACAAGAATAGTGAAGATCCAACCAAAGTTTACAAAAGAGTTTAAAAATTACCATACTAGAGGATACCTGCTGTGTAAACTGCCTGCAGCTTGGACAGTGAGCTAAATGGATGTAGCTTTCGTGAACCATCATCCCTGAATGGATGTACTTTTTGGTGATACAGTTGCCTTTAAGTCTTTCATACTCCTGAAAACACAATGACACCAATGCTTCTTTAAGTAATTTCCATTAACTCATTAGTTCACCAAGTTAGCCTGGATTTGAATGGATTTTTCTTGTGGGTGGGTGGGTCCCAGAATCAAAGGGGTAGAAATGGGCATAGTACCACTCACCAACACCCCTAATATCCACCAGCAAAATTCTAGTTTCCTATTTGCAGCACTTCATGCTCTGTGTGCCTACAAATACTGGTTACAAGGTGGGATGGACTACTTCTCTATGAAGCAAAAAAATAAAATAAAATAAAATAAAAACCTTCAACTATTCTGGAAACAAAAATTTCTTTAAAGGTGAACACTCTGGACTCCTAGTGCCCTTATGTCAACAGACTAAGAAAGATATTACAGTGCTAACAGAAGTGATTGATCCAGATTACCAGATGTGGTAACTTGAATGGATGTGCCCCTATATATTCAGCAGTTTATTAAAGCTTGTAGTTTAGATCTCCAGCCACCTGGCTGGATCAGGTGTCACTGTGGGCAAATCCTAGGGTCCATCTCTCTCTGCTTTGACCTGTGAAAGTGGACCAACTTCATCTGCCATTATGGAACTTCCTCTGAATCTGTAAGCTTCAATAATTCTGTGTTGCCCATTGACTGTGACTGGTTTGGAAGTTCATCCCAACAATCTGAAGTTGTGTAATACACCAGGGTCAAATTGAACTACCCACCTCTTGTGGAGATGAGAAGAATATGTATGGAGCTCAAGAATCCTTTCAGATGCCTCTTGACATAACTGTCACCTCTGAATAAGGTTAATAGGACACTTCAGCCATCCAATCAAGGCAAGGCAATAAATGGCCTAGACCCTTCAGGAGAGAAGTTGTGAGTTAACCTTCCAGGGAAAGATCTAATCCTGTTACCATGTTTTCTGAAGGTGGAGGAAATACAGAGTGCACAGGAGAAGATAGTTTAAAATATAAGTGAAGGCCATATGACCAGTTACAGAACAAAGGACTATAATTGCATGGATGTTTCTGTCCAATTTGTTGAGAATGTGTATATGTGTGCAGATATTTAGAATATACTCATGGGGGCTGGAGAGATGGCTTAGTGGTTAAACGCTTGCCTGTGAAGCCTAAGGACCCCAGTTCGAGGATCGATTCTCCAGGACCCACATTAGCCAGAGAGTTCGTCTGCAGTAGCTGGAGGCCCTGGCGTGCCCATTATCTCTCTCTCTCTCTATTTGCCTCTTTCTCTCTCTGTTGCTCTCAAATAAATAAATAAAAATGAACAACAAAAAAGAATATACCCTTTGTGCTGGTATCCGGTTCACAGGAAAACATCACCCTTGCTTTTTTTGCCAGTTGTCCTTAGTTTCAGTTGGGCTCCTTTTGAGGTATGTTGGGGCAGCTCTCTTCTTAGGATCTGCATCTATCTGGAAAAGAGAAGCAGATTCTCCAACAGAGAGTAAGTTAGCACCCAGAAAATTGAGATAAGACTTACTTTTTTATAGACAGTATGGTAGGTTTGGGCCTTCTTATACGCTGTGATTGATGATAGCTTGATATTGTAGAGTGGGCAGAGACATTTATCATACCAATAACTGGGGGCTAATTCCACAATGCACAACCCATTTTCATTAACAAGGAGGGTCTAATGGGAGGGGGTAGATCACAGATGAGCCTAAATAATGGTACCAAACTGCCCGTATTCACTGAAATGAAAACTAATAAATTAAATTTAAAAAAAAAAGAATGTAAAAACAAAAAAAAAGAATATACTCATGTGTTCTTTCTTCCTTTTCATTACCATGTAATATAATTTATTGAGATAATATGAGCAGTTAAGTATTGTTAAATCTTTATTATCATATTTTATTTATGGGTACTAAATACTAAACATGCCTAACGATTCCTAAGGATCTTGCCAAATATTGGAATGAAAGAATAGTTGAATGTGGAATATTAAAGATAGGTGAAATTATGATCCTATTATTGTCTTCATATGAGAAGAGAATTAAGCATAATATAAGGAGATGCTATGGGTGTCAAGTTGACAATGGGTGGACTTGTGAGGGTTAAATTCTATTGTCAACTTGATCGGATAAGGGCTCAAGTAATTGACTTACCTCTTGGGCAGATCCATAATGGGATTTACAGGAAGAGGGAAGACCTTTCCTCAGAGTGGTCAGTCCTTTTGGTAATAGCATACAAGTCACAGTGATTATAAGAAGAAAAAAAAAAAGTCTCTTTCTCATTGACTACCTACAACTAGGGTGAGTCCATCAATCCTTTTGCTGCTGTCCTTAGTTGGTACCAGAACCCAGCTTCTTCAACCTTCCAATGCAGATTACAGATCACAAGCTCTCCATACCAGAGGTCTTCAGGTCTAGATTTGGAAGTTTTGTTTTTATTTTTATTTATTTATTTATTTATTTATTTATTTTTGGTTTTTCTAGGTAGGGTCTCACACTAGTCCAGGCTGACCTGGAACTCACTATGTAGTCTCAGGGTGGCCTTGAACTCACAGTGATCCACCTCACTCTGCTTCCCAAGTGCTGGGATTAAAGGTGTGCACCACCACACCCGGCTTTAGATTTGGACTTCTGAGGTATCCAACCTTGTGGACTGAGTAGCTACCAGATTATCAGACATCCTACAGACAACTAATGTTGTACTGTAGATCCATTATTGTGTTAGATAATCAGATTAATCATCTTAAAATATATTTATTTGACAAGCTGTTTTCCTCTAGGGTACTTTTGAGTAATACAGATGGCTTCAATGCATAAGGTATCAGGAGATCGTGGTTCCAGTGTTACGGACCAAAGAACATCCAATGTCTTCAAGTAATTAGTTTGAATCAACCAGTGGGGGGCGGGGGGTGGTATTACATCTAACCATGCAAGAACCACATCCCACATGGATGCCATTATCCCCATTTCTTGAGGAGACTAAGCTCTAGGAAGGGGGACTCCAGAGCCTGCTTCTCTATCAAGCCTTGATTCTTGGCTCCCGGGATCTCCTCCAGCCTTTGTTTCTGAACATCCCATGTATCCTTGTGACTCTAGCCTTTGGCAGAATGTAAAGTCGTTAAGGATTTAAATTCAAAACACTTTTAGCTGGTCTGTAATAACATCAGGTGCAAGCAGTGTGGTGTGAGCTAACATCTGCCTACCTACATAGTACATGGAGTTCAGAATGCCTTCATCCTGAAACATACACAGAGACTCATTGCTAAAAGACTAATTATGGGGAAATTGTGCTACTTATGATATAAAGGAAAACATTTTTAATTGAGGACTTTAATACGAGTATATTGTAATATGGTCATATGCCTATTGGCTTATACCCTTATACCCCTTCTCCTTTGCACCCATTCCAAAGAGGGTCCTACTCAGTGGGGTTATTGGTAATCCTCCTGGGATCATGAACATGCCAGTCAGTGTCTGGAGGTGAGGGCAATATTTAGAAGTACACTTATTGTTCTGCCTTGTGGCTATGGCTATTACATTATTTCTGAACCCTCTTCCCCAGTGATCCCTGAGTCTTGGAGGATGTGTTATGAGTCTCATTTAGTTCTAAACCCTTGGAAATCTCCTTTTTTAATGAATTGTGTTTCTCCTAAGTGTCTACTGCCATCTACAACACTCATATTTAAAAAAAATTATTTATTTTATTTTATTTTATTTATCTGAGAGAGAGAGAGAGAGAGAGAGAGAGAGAGAGAGAGAGAGAGAGAGAGGGAGAGAATGAGCATGTGGAAGCTTTCAGCTACTGCAATTGAACTTCAGACACATGTGCCACCTTGTGAAACTGGCTTAAGTGGGTCCTGAGGAATCAAATATAGATTCTTTGACTTTTCAGGAAAGTGTCTTAACCACGAAGCCATCTCTCCAGCCCAGCACTCATAGCAATCACAGTCTAATCTAGCACCATCTCTGTAATTTTTTTTTTTTTCTTTTTTACCTTGGCTGGTGTAATAGAGATGACACATCTTAAGCTAAGCAGTCAGCTTTCTTTTCTTGCATTCTGATGGGTCTTTTGTCCCCATGTAATTGGCCACCATCTTCAAAAGGACATTCTATAAGGAAGTGTGAAAAACAGAATAGTTAAGAGGGAATAAGCATAGATATTTAAACGGTTTTCTGATGGGCATAACCTCTCTTTTTGGCCAAACAGCAATAGAAGTTTCCTTATAAAGTCTATGACCCCCCAAGCCATAGGCTTTTGACTCGCTTCTTGGTACTAACATGAATTGTTTCCTAATGAGTGTGCCTCATATCCAGGCAAAGAACTGTTAGCACTCCCACCAGCGGTGAATGAGGAGTTCCCTACACAGTTGATGCCATTTGCTTTCATTTGATTTTTTTATAACCATTTTGTGTCTTCCAATTAACCAAAGTTCTCAATTTTAATAGTTCAGCAATTTTTCCTATTGTAAGGAATTTTGGGATCCTATTTTCCTACCCATAACATAGTTATATTTTCCCCAATTATCTTCTAAGGCTTTTACTGTTTACATCACATATTTATAGCAATACTTTATCTGGAGTCTACTTTCCTTCCTTTCTCCAGATTTCCCTCCTTCCCTTCTTTCAGGATTCTTAATTATGTTTGCCCATGTTAATCGATGCTGCTCTCATTCTTGTTTTGAGAATGTTGTTATTTATTTTTAACAGATGGCAGTCTAAACCAGAAAGAACTGAAAATGTTAATTACCCTAATTTGATTGAGTCATGTTGTATATGTATATTGAATTGCCAAGCAAAATCCATTAAATAAAGAAAATGTCAAGTTTGACTTGTTTTAAAAGATGTTAAAAAAAAAAAAGATCTAGAGGTGATTTATATATATTTATCACCTTGATATTCACAGGCTTGTATCTGGATCTATTCAAAATCATTAAAATATGAGATTTAAATACACTCATTTTGTGAATAACAGTTATATCTCTATAAATCTAGTAGGTAATACACATACACTTGGGAAAATATGTATAAACCTGATAGTTGGCTAATGTTGTATTTGATTTTTTTTTCTATTCAGTATTATAGTAAAATTTAAAATTAAAAAAAAAAAGCACAGTTCATCTGTTACTTATAAATTCCCTAATATTTGTTCTCAAAATATTCCCAGTTTAGCTTGTTTGTGAGAAAACCTGAGCATGGTGAGGATTATCAAGCTGTGGAAGAATTCAATATTGATTTGGAGATTTTCACTTACCTAAAAAATAAGTCTATCTAAAAATTCAGAACTGTCAGTGTAACTCCTATGTTCAACATAGGTTAGGAACTTTTTGAGGTCCTTCATGATTCTTTTTCAGTCATTTGGCAAATAAATGTAATCTGGTAGACACACATGACATAATGGTCTAACTAACTGGAAACAACTTGTCATGGACAAAAAAAAAAAAAGGACTCAAATATTTCAAATGGACTATGGACAATGTTATCTAAAAGTCAGAAAGCACTATCAGCTGAAATTGGAGGTTAGTCTTGAGCTGCCAAAAGTGGCAGATTCTTTCCAAGGATCTGTATTCTAGAAGCTTGTGTTTTGTTTATAAAATCTATGATTTAACTTGTTTTCTTTGTTGCCCCTAAATAGGGTGAATTACACTTAAGAAATAAGAAACATGAAAGTATATAAAGGAAAACATTTCATAGTGACTCAGCCCCAACTCACTGGCAAGGGTGTTCAGGGATAATTAAAGTACCTTAGGTATATCTTGGAGTTGAAGGTGCAGTGTCTGTGTTACAAAATGCTTTGGAAAAGCCCACACTGACACACAAAGTAAAACACCTTGCCCTATACTATGTGCCTTTATGCATTTTTTTTTTCCTTTAGGACACATTCAAGTGGGAAAGAAATCAAAACAGTTATTATGCTAGGTAGAAGTAAAGATCTATGTATTCATATCTGCATGGTAATATTCCAGTTGAACAACTCAAAATAATGCTTATTAGTTTAATATTTTTCTTCAGGTTTATCAATTACACTGTAAAAGAGCATGAAACAATATTCTTAAGAGGTCTGAAAACCATCAGCTGACATATTTCTTTCTAGGGAAAATTACATGAAGTGAATCTGGTTTGCATATTGTTTAAGATATTTATAATGTAGAATACTTTCTTCACATTTTGATCACTGTGAATAGGATGTCACAGATTTTTCCTGTGGTGTGTTGATGGCTGTGGGTGACTTAGCTTCCATGGTCTTGCATTACTGTGCAGCAGTGTCATATTGCCACGCTAGCACCAAAAAAAAAAAAAAAAAAAAAGAGAGAGAGAGAGAGAGAAAGAAATTACACTCTATGCAATATGCTAACAGCCAAATACATTTAAGATGTAGAGAGGTACTGAATTCCAGCACACATACTTGCTTTTAAATTTATCACTGACTGAGGCTAGTTTTTCATTGCTAATAGGATAGATCTTTTTATCTCCAGAGTTATTCATCCTATATGAGCACAGCTTTCAAGGTGAATTGATTTCAGCCTGTGAAAACAAATACATCGCTCCAAGGCATGCTTTATTAATGCTGCCTCCTCACATGCTGGCACTGTCGTGAGGGCCTGGTCATAAATAAAATGTCATGCAACAACTGAAAACACTTTGAGACCAGTAAGTGGCCCCACCAGAAGACACCTTCAGGAAATCTGAATGCCTGAAAACTTCCAAATTTGTTATATAAATGATGACAGTTGAAATGTAAATTGTATAATCCACTGATTTATTTGTGCGGTAGGTAACAATATGTATAAGCAGTAAGAAAGTTGCATAAGCCCAGTTATTTATCAAGTGGAATATATATATATATATATATATATATATATATATATATATATATACTTTAAAACATTACTTGGTAACATTTGAAATATCTATCTATCACTTTCTCTATATATTTTGTTATTTTTTTTGATTTTTCAAGATAAGGTCTTGCTCTACCACAGGCAGATCTGGAATTAACTATGTGGTCTTAGTCTGACCTCAAGCTCACAGCAATCAAACTAGCAGTGCCTCACAAGTGCTGTTATTAAATGCATGTACCACCATGCCTGGGTACATACTTATTTTCTGTACAATTATAAATTGTGTGTGTATATATATAGTATCATGGTTAGGCTCTTCCAAGTCCTACCCTCTCTCCCTGGCTCCTCCTTGTTGAGGTATATGGGTCATGCATTGTGGAGTCAGCCCATAGTTATGCATAGGAGAAATGTCTCTGTGTATCACGACACAGGTGTGGTGGCGCATGCCTTTAATCCCAGCACTCAGGAGGCAGAAGTAGGAGGATCATCGTGAGTTCGAGGCCACCCTGAGACTACATAGTGAATTCCAGGTCAGCCTAAGCTAGAGTGAATTCTTACCTCGAAAAACAAAACAACAAAACAACAACAACAACAACAAAAAAGCCGAAAAAGTATTTTTTTGAGATTTTTTTTTATTATTAATTTGTTTTGTATTCAGCAAATACAGTCAGTTTGGTACCATGATTAGGCTCATATGTAACCGACCCCCTCCCCTTGACCACTCCTTGTTGAGGTATATGGGTCATGCATTGTGGAGGTAGCCCACAGTTATGGGTAAGATAAATGTCTCTGCATAGCATGACCCAACATGTGACTCTGACATTCTTTCCAACCCCTCTTCCGCAAAATTTCACTGAGCCATGTTGGGTTCATTTTGGTAATGCTTCAGTGATGAGGTGTTGGGGGCCTCTGAGGCTCTGGCTCTCTAATTTGGTAGGAGTTGATTTTTCTCTGTGTTGATCGCCTTCACCCTTGTGCTGATATCCAGGTCATCAGGAAAACAGCACCCTTGCTTGTTTCACCAATTTTTCTTAGTTGAGGTATGTTGAGGTGGCTCTTTCCTAAGAGCTACATCTATCTGAAAAAAAGAAGGAGATTCTCCAATGGAGAGTAAGTTAGCACCGAGAGAAATGAGATAACCCTTAATTTTTTTTTTTTTTAATAGAGAATTTAACAGGTATAGGCCCTCTTGTAGCCCTTGATTGATGGTAGCTTGATAATGGAGAGTGGGCTTATGTTTGGATATGGTTCAAACTTGTTTCCCAGCTCCAGGTATGGGTTCCATACCACTGAGGAGATCAGTAACCCAAATCAAGAGCAGTTGGTTCCCCACCATGGCTGTGTGCCACTATTGCACTTGTGTGGACATCACAATAGGTTATTTGCTGCTAAGTAGTTTAGACCAGGAGTTGTTTGGACAGATATTGGTCATTTTCCCCAGTCTCCCATGTAGCACCCTCTGGCACTAGAAATGCTCACTGTCTGGGGACTGACTCTCTTCCAACTTCCAGCCATGCCATTCTATTTTACATGTGAACCACATAAGGTGTCTTTGGCAGTAGGGTCTTACCACTAACTTTGGTGAGTCATCAAGTACTCTGACAGAAATCTGTCTGTCTTTTAGGAAACCTTGTAGGTCTCTCTGATCAAAAGCTCATTGAGGATTATATCCACATGATGGTATTGGGAGTTACAGGTTAGTGCCCACTAAGCAAAGGAGGAAAAAGATAATTAATATGCAAGAGTTAGAGAGAAGAGAGAGATAGGGAGGGATAGGAAGAGGGAGGGAGGGAAGATGTAGAAGATTAATGTTAGTCTTCATCATACTCTCTCCAGTGTCTTGTGGTTCAGGTGTTTCCTGTAAGGGTCTAGTGAAGGTTCTGCTATTTGGTCTGTCTTTTAGGAAGTAGCATTTTAGGGTACCATTGCTGTTTCGGTCTAGATTTGTGTTTCTCACCACTCCATTGCCTCCCCTCCCATCCCACCCATCCTATTGTCTAATCCATGAGATGCTTGCTGGGTATGTAAGACATCTTGGGTAGATTCAGTGTAGGTGCTGTAGATGAGTGAGACTATGTGGCATTTTTTTTTTTTTCTGTGATTGCGAAAGTACACTGAGAATGATCTGTTCCAGGTTCACCCATTTTCCCTCAAATTTCTTTGTGTCATTTTTTCTTACTGCTCTATAGAATTCCATTGTGTAGATATACCACATCTTTGTTATCCATTCTTCTAATGATGGACATCTGGGTTGATTCCAGCTCTTAGCTATTACGAATTGAGCTGCTAAAAACACGGCTGAGCAAATTTCTCCGGCCTGTGGTTTGAAGGTTTTAGTGTAGATACCCAGTAGGGGAATAACTGAGTCTGTCGGTGCCTCTATAGTCAGCTTTTTAGGAGTCTCCATCTTGCTTTCCAAAGTGGTTGTACCATCCTACATTCCCACCAACAGTGGATGAGTGTTCCTACTTCTCCACATCCTCGCCAGCATTTATTTTCAGTTGAATTTTTGATGTTTGCTATCCTTATTGGGGTAAGGTGGAATCTCATAGTTGTTTTAACTTTCATTTCTCTGATGATTAGGGATGTTGAACATTTTCTTAAATGTGTGTTTGCCCTTTGTATTTCTTCCTCTGTGAACTTCCTGTTCAGTTCTTTGCCCCATTTTGTGAGTGGGGTGTTTGACATAAAGTATTTAGATTTTTGAGTTCTTTGTAGATTCTAGAGATTAGGCCTCTATCAGTTGGATAACCCACAAATATTTTCTCACATTCTGTGGGTAATCTGTTGGCTTTGTTTATTGTATGCTTGTCTGTAAAGAAACTCTTCAGCTACATGTGATCCCATTGGTTGAGTGACTGTTTAATGTCGTGAGCTACTGCAATTTTGTTCAGGAAGTCTTTTCCCATTCCTATATCATGGAAAGTACTTCCTAAATTTTCTTCCAGTAGGATTTGAGTGTCTGGTCTTATATTGAGGTTTTTGATCAATTTGGACTTGAGTGTAGTGCATGGCAAAATGTTGGGATGAAGTTTCAGTTTCTTCCATATGGTTATCCAGTTTGTCCAGCACCATTTGCTGAAGATGCTATCTTTCTTCCAGCCTATATTTTTTGGGCCTTTATCAAATATCAAGTAGCTATAGCTGCTTGACCCAAAGTCTGGGTCCTCAAGTCTATTCCATTGGTCTATACTCCTGTTTTTAATGCCAGTAGCATGCTGTTTTTATTACTATGGCTTTGTATTATAGCTTCAAATCAGGTAGGATTATGCCTGGAGAGGTATTTCTTTTACTGAGGATATGTTTGGATATGTGAGGCCTTCTGCCTCTCCATATAAAATTTGAGATCATTTTTTCTATCTCTGTGAAGAACACTGTAGGGATTTTAATTGGAACTGTATTAAATATGTGTATTGCCTTTGGTTGGATGGTCATCTTCACAATGTTAATTCTGCCTATCCAGGACCATGGGAGGTCTTTCCATTTTCTCAAGTCCTTCTCAAGTTATTTTTTGAGTGTTTTTATGTTTTCATTGTACAGATCTTTCACTTCCTAGATTAATATTACTCCAAGTTTTTTTTTTGTTGTTGTTGCTATTGAAAATCAGACCATGTCCCTTATTTCTTTCTCTGTATCTTTGTCATTTGCATATAGAAATGCTACTGATTTTTATGCATTGATTTTGTATCCTGCTACGTTGGTATAGGAGTTTTCCTTTAAGAGTTTTGGGATGGATTCTCTCAGGTCTCTTACATACACAATCATGTCATCAGTGAATAGAGCTAACTTAACTTCTTCCTTTCCAAGTTGTATCCCTTTTATTTCCTTCTCCTGTCTTATTGCTTTAGCTAGGACTTACAGTACTGTATTGAAAAGCAGAGGTGAGAGTGGACAACCCAGTCTTGTTTCTGATCTTAATGGGAATTCCTCCAGTCTCCCTCCATTGAGTATTATATGGGCCTTCAGAGCTTTGTATATTGCCTTTATTATGTTAAGATATGAACCAACCATGCTGATTCTCTCCAATGTTTTGATCATCAACTGATGTTGTATCTTGTCAAAAGCCTTTTCTGCATCTATTGAAATTGTCATATGGCTTTTATATTTAACTTTATTTATGTGGTATATTTCATTGACAGATTTCCGTTGAACCACCCCTCTGTTCCTGGATGAATCCCACTTGGTCAAGGTGGATAATGCTTTTGATGTGTTGTTTAACTTGGTTTGCGAGGATTTTCTTCATGATATTTGCATTTAAATTCATCAGGGATAAAGGCCGGTAGTTTTCTTTTCCTGTGGCATCTCTGCCTGGTTTTGGAATTAGGATGATACTGGCTTCATAAAAGGAGTTGGGTAGCTTCCCCTGTTCTCCAATTGTGTGGCACAGTTTGAGGTAGATTGGTTTGAGTTTTTCCATGAAGGTTTTACAGAATTCAGCTGAGAAGCCATCTGGTCCTGGACTCATCTTTTTTGGGAGGTTTTTTTATTCCTTTTTCAATCTCCATGAGTGTGATGGGTTCACTGAGGTGATTAATTGGCTCTGAGTTTAGCTTTGATAGATAGTATGAGTCCAGGAATTTATCCATGTCCTCCACATTATCCAGTTTTTTGGAGTAGAGGTTTTTGAAATAAGTCCTGATGATTCTCCCAATTTCACTTATGTCTGTTGTGATCTCTCCTTTTTCAATTTGAATTTTGTTAATTTGAAGCTTCTCCTTTTTTTTTTTTTTTTTTTTTACTTGATCAAATTGGCTAGGGGTTTGTCAATCTTGTTTATTTTTTCAAAGAGCCAGCTCTTTGTTTTGTTAATGGCCTTAATTGTTCCCTTGGTTTCCAATTCATTAATTTCTGCCCTTGTTTTAATTATTTCTTTCCTTCCAGAGCTCTTGGGGTTGGACTTTTGTTGTTGTTGTTGTTTTGTTTTGCCAGTGCCTTTAGGTGGATGGTTAGGCTATTGATTTGGAATCTTTCTGTATTTTTTTTTTTTTTATGAAGGCATTTAATGCTATGAATTTTCCCCTGAGGACTGCCTTCATTGTGTCCCAGAAGTTTTGGTACGATGTGTTCTCATTGTCACTCATTTCTAGAAATTTTGCAATTTCTTTTTTATTTCATCCACTATCCATTTATTGTTTAAAAGTGTGATGTTCAGTTTCCAGGTGCTGTTGGGATTCTTGGTGGATCTTTCCTTGTTGATTTCTAGCAATATAGCATTGTGATCTTATATCATGCATGGAATTATGGCAATCTTCCTAAATATGTAGAGGTAGTCTTTGTGACCTATGGTTTTGTTGAGCTCTCTTACTTCCCTGTTGATCTTCTTTTTGAATTATCTCTGTCTATTACTGCTTATGGTGTATTAAAGTCCCCAAACTATGATTGTGTTGGTGCTTATTTCTGTTCTATTGTCAAGTATGTTTTGTTTTATGAACTGTGGTGCCCTTGCATTTAGTGCATGCAGATTTATGATTGTAATATCCTCTTGATGGATCAATCCCTTGATAAGTAGGAAGTGGCCTTCTTTGTCTTTTTTATTAGTTTTGGTTTGAAGTCTATTTTATCTGATATTACTATAGCTATACCTGCTTGTTTGTTATTCCCATTTGCTTGGAATATTGTTTCCTCCCTTTCAACCTGAGGAGGTGTCTGTCTTTAGTGGTGAGGTAGGTTCTTGAAGGCAACAGATTGAGGGGTCTAATTTTTTGATCCATCCTCTTAGCTTGTGTCTCTTTATGGGTGAATTAAGGCCATTAATATTTAGGGTAATGACTGTGAGATTTGATTTGATCCCTGCCATGTTGTGATGGTAGATGTGTGTTGGTGTTTTCATGGGCTTTGAAGTTTTTGGTGCCTACTCTGAGTTTTGTTATTGTGATCTGCTTCTTGTAGGCATTTGCCAAAGCTACCTGATCTACTGCCTGTCAGGGGCACCAAAGTTGCCTAAATTCTCAAGCAGTAATGTGCCAAAGCTACCTGTGTTCCAGCTAGGAGGGACACTGAGGCATCAAGCAATGAAGCAACCCAAAATATGGCTGGGAACACTGGGATCAGGAAGCAGTCTGTACTGGCCCACCACAGGACAATGGTGGACGGCCAGCAAGGCAGACAGGTTAGGGGATGGCACCTGAGCTGGTGCAAGCAGGGGGCATCGGTTGAGCTTGTGTGGCAGTGGCTGTGGGACTGGACTCGCTGCACGTGCCCTTGCAGGAGCAGTAAGTGAGCAAGTGGGCAGAGCAGTCTAAGCTTCTACATACAGCCATTGATCTACACGTGGCTGCGCTATGGATATGTTGACTACTTGGGGGGAGGGTTGGTCTACCTGCTCCTGAGGGAATCATCAATTCCTTGTTATTGCCAGGACTCACTGAACACATGGTGGCCAGAGCAGTAAGTGGGCAAGTGGGTGGAGCAGTCTAAGCTTCTGCATGCAGGGATCGATTGGTGTTTGCCGGCACCATGGATATGGCGGCTATTGGGGGGGTGTGCTCCCCACCTGGGATCAGCAATTCCCTGCCCCCCCCCCCATGCCCTCCCACTAACAATGTATTGGAGATTGCTCTCCCCTAAAAGCACCAGTGAACCATTAATGGCTTTCCTTTCTTCCCCAGGATTTGCAGTGAAGCTAGGTGATCGCCATCTTGGCTGGAAGTCCTGTAAAGGTATTTTGAATTGACACCTTCAAAAATTATCTATACACAACTATATCTAAGATCGTATTTCTGACATTCAAACTGACACATGTGATTTGATGGTCTTTTAGGATTCTTTCTAATATATAAATCCGAGTTTAGGAATGAATGTGAAAGGATATTAATAAGAAATATCACAGTAGAAATGAGATCCATTCAAGAGAGTGAACATTTGTTCTTTCACTTCACCCATCACTTTGAAATGGTTTGGGGATACCATTAACTGTGCCCATAGGACTTTGAGCAAAAGTGTACTCAATAACTGATTGAAAATGCAAGTTGGTGTTGCAAAAGCAATGGCCAACTTTTGCTGTTGTCCTGAGAGTATAAAATATTATATTGTACTATGCAAACTTGAACAAATTTAACTGTCTTATAAGCCTGGCTACTTAATGACTCTGGAGGCCAATGTTTCCTGGACTGTATAGCATATAGGATGATTGATAAAACTTAATATTTGAGTTGGAAATATAGCTTAGCAGTTAAGACACTTGCTCAAAATTCCTGAGGACCCAGACGTGTTTCCCCAGAAGACACATAAGCCAGATGCACAATGTGGTACATGCATCTGTGGTTCATCTGTAACAGCCATAGCACATCCATTTTCTGTTTCTCGATGCCTCTTTGTTTCTCTATTAATAATTAATTAATTAATAATTTAAAAGCAACATTTACCATAACAAACCAATGAAAGTCTGTCATAAATCTGCTGTTCTATCCTAAGTAGTGCATAATATGGCAGTTTTTATAACATATTTAAAGTGGAGTGGAGTGGACTAATAGATGAAAATGGGAATGAAAAAGATACTTTAATTTTTAATGTGTCTTAAATTTTGCACTAGATAAAATAGAACAACTATCACCAGTAATAAGTTTGGAGCTAGATGGTTTGAATAGTGGGCAGCAACAGAAGAAAAGGGCATTACTACTATAAAGCTGATATGGAAATGAGATGACAATTGAATTAGATATGTATTATGTTGCCTGTTTGCTGCCACGGGTCTAACAAGAATGAGTTTGTACATTCATCAAGTTGCCTCATTACTTTTCCATATTTGCTGGAAAATTTTGCAAGATTTTAATTCAATGTTTTTACAACATTTTGCCAAATAAAAGCAGTATCCTCTAGTACCAATAGCAACCATGTCCAGAACTGCATCATTATAGATAAATAGGAAAAACATAGTATACCAGTTTTTCTTTTCTTCCTGGATCTGTGTAAAGAAAGTAAAAGTTCAATATGTTTATTTTAGGGTGATGTATGTAATTAGTCTTATTGCTGATTTAACCTTTCAGTTTGAAGAGTCACGCATTCTTAATATATTTAACATCAAGAGTATTATGCACTTGCCATTGAATTATTAATTGGACACCAATAAAGAGTAAAATCAGAAACAAAAGATAATCCTGCCAGGCGTGGTGGCACACATCTTTAATCCCTGCACTCAGGAGGCAGAGGTAGGAGGATCACGGTGAGTTTGAGGCCTCACTGAGACTACATAGTCAATTTCAGGTCAGCCTGGGCTAGAGTGAGATCTTATCTTTAAAAATCCAAAAAAATAAAAAATAAAAATAAAAATAAATAAAAAATAATCCTGATAACTGGATGTAATATTTTACTTTACTTTCTATTATTTTATATTTAAATATTTAAAATTGTTAATGTATCTAAGTTAAAAGTGGAACTTTAATGACGTGTTAGGTAAAACATTATAAATATATAATGTGTAGCTTTAAAACTAATCTCTCCATGTTCAAATAGTTATTAACAGAAGGAAAGACAGATAAGCATTATTATATTTTTAGGAAAATATTTTTCAGTGTTTCAGAAAATAAATTTATTTTTGGGGGTGATAGTGATGACTTTTTCTGTATGTGAATGTAAACAAAGAGAGGCTTTTGAGTAAAAATTAAATACTTCCAAGTTTTAGAAGAAAATGAAATTGTCTCTTTTTCATATTTGTTGCCCCAATACTCAAAATAAACATAATTAATGTATGTGTATATAAATTTCTATTTATAGACTGGAAAGAGAGTTGGCTTAGTGATTGAGGTGCTTGCCTGTGAAGCTGAAGAGCTGGTGTTTATCTACCCAAATTCCACATAAGCCAGAAGCACAAGGTGGGCCATGTGTAAGGTTGCACAAGCACACAATGGGACTTACACATCTGGAGTTTGACTAGAATGGCTAGAGGCCCTGTCATGTCAAGTCTTTTTCCCTCTCTTTCTCTCTCTCTCTCTCTCTCGCTTTTTCTCTCTGCCTCTCTCTTAATGTCTCTCATATAAAGATGAGTACCACCAAGCCCAGTGGAAGAAATAAATAAAAAACATTTTTTTTATATTTCCTGTGTAATAGAAACTATTACAAGTAGTGTTTTCTTTCTCTCTTTCTAGAAGTAGCTAATCACTTAATTCCAGAGGGTGTTTTACTTCTATACGTATATATCCTTTGTTAAAAAAAAAAAAAATTGACAGAGAAAGAGGGAGATAGAGATTGAGAATATTGAGAATGGGTGCTCCAGGGCCTCTAGCCACTGCAAACGAACTCCAGATACATGCGTCCTGTTGTACATCTGGCTAATGTGTGTCCTGGGGAATTGAACTTGGGTCCTTTGGCCTTGCAGGCAAATAAATGCCTTAATGCTAAGCCATTCCTCTGGACGGATATGTATATATACTTTTTATCTTTCAATATCTTATTTATGATATGTAAAGTATTTATTTTATACTTCATCCAAGATTACTGTTTGGGCTTCTTAATTATAACACATAAAAATCTTCAATTAACTTAAAATATTTGATAGTACTGATAATTAATATAAGTACTCTACAAGCCTTTTACATATTTCTACTCTAAACATTATTTTCTACTGGGCATGCTGCAGATCTTTAATCCCAGCACTAAAGAGGAAGAGCTAGGAAGATTACAGTGAATTTGAGGCCACCTTGAGATTACATAGTGAATTCTAGGTCAGCCTGGACTATAGTGTAATCCTACCTCAAAATTTTTTTTAAAAGGTTATTTTTTAAGTTTTAAAGTTAACTGAAATAGATTTCAACTACTTACTCATCCAACAGTACTCTATTTGATGGTCCTTGTCTTCTATATAACACTGAACATTTTTCATCATGTATTTTTTATTTAAATTACTTTAACACATTAATAAAATCAAATCAAATACACTTAATTACTATATATGTGTATCACTACTTGCACATATACTGCTTTTAGGGATTTTTAATAACATACTTTTAGTAACTGTTTACTGATATATACATGTAATTTAAATTGGTTTGAATTAGTTCATATATATCGGTATTTTAATTTGTACTAAATTTTTAAATTTTGCTCCTTTTTAGTATTTGAACGTTGGGTGAAAATTAGAATATTTTATCCACTTTAAATATATAAGTAAAATTACCCAAGTTTTCTTTTAAAGGCCAGAAATCATGATATTGACAGGTTAATTTAACTTCAGTAGGGTTCTGATGTGAACTGAAAATTAATGTTCCAAGTTTCTATTTTCTTTTGTCCCTAAGTACAGTTTCCATAATTATTTTGGTGGTTCTAATGTAAAATAGATTCCTTGGTCTCATGTGTTTTGAATACTTGTTCCACAGGTGGTGATAATTTGGAACAGTTGTGGAGGTGTGTCACTGAGGCATTCCTCGAGGTTTATCAATCCAGTTTGCTGAGTGCTTCAGCTAGCTCACTCGGACAATTTCCTTTTTGCTTCTGAGACAATACATGATGCCCTAGCTGCCTGCTCTGCAATCCTTTCCTCACCAGGATGAAACTTCCCTTAAAACTGTAAGCAAAACTAAACCCTTTTTCCCATTAGCTGCTTCTGGTTGAGGGTTTTGTTCCTGCAACAAGAAAGTAAAGTTGTGTATTCTGTTTTCACACCTAGTGATTTGAAATAAGTGTCTCGGGCTGGAGAGATGGTTTAGCGGTTAAGCGCTTGCCTGTGAAGCCTAAGGACCCCCTTTCGAGGCTCGGTTCCCCAGGTCCCACGTTACCAGATGCACAAGGGGGCACACGCGTCTGGAGTTCGTCTGCAGTGGCTGGAGGCCCTGGCGCGCCCATTCTCTCTCTCCCTCTATCTATCTTTCTCTCTATGTCTGTCACTCTCAAATAAATAAATAAATAAATAAATAAAAATTTAAAAAAAAAAGAAATAAGTGTCTCATAAATGTTGAAGCCTGATGTGGTGGCGCATGCCTTTAATCCCAGCACTCGGGAGGCACGGGTAGCAGGATCGCCATGAGTTTGAGGCCAGCCTAAGACTACATAGTGAATTCCAGGTCAGCCTGAGCTAGAGTGAAACCCTATCTTGGAAAGCAAACAATAACAAAAAAAAAAAAAAAAAAAAAGGCAAAAAAAAAATTTAAAAACAATGATTTTACCTCAATTATATTTTGGACAACAAATGCTATTTGTTTACTTCCTAAATGACTGTAATACAAACATATATCACTACCCTTTATTTATTCACCAGACATTATTCATATTAGGTTATCTTGCATATTTTGTATTTACTTTATACCATGTTAATAGTGAAAATACCTAGCTCATAGACTATGAAACTTAATATTTTTCATCAAGCCATGAAATATGAAAAATCTTATAAAATATAGAAATATGTGAAACCTGACATGTACTAGACTTAAATAGTCTACTGTGATTTAATAGTGACTATGAATAGTATTTAATATTCTTTCACACTATAATAGATTTTGTACTATTCTTGCATATACCACTATTTTGGGGATTCTCAAAACTAACATTTTCAAAAGATATAATGTAAATTTGGATTTAACTCATGGTTTGTAAATAAAATCTCAGAAGATATCCTTTCTTTTTTTTTTTTTTTTTTTTTTGAGGTAGGGTCTCACCCTAGCCTAGGCTGACCTGGAATTCACTATGGAGTCTCAGGGTGGCCTCAAATTCATGGTGATCCTCCTACCTCTGCCTCCCAAGTGCTGGGATTAAAAGTGTGCACCACCACGCCCAGCAGAAGACATACTTCTTATGACTGCATGTAAGTGTCTTTTTCCTTCTGACAGTTGGATAAGAAGGAGTTATAGAAATTTGAAAATGCTTTACACAAGCTGATTAATTTTAAGATGCATTCCCACATAATTCAGTTTTGATTTGCCCATGGGTGCTAGAAGCTCCAGCAGGGAGCTGTTCATCCAGCTTTGTGTTCACAGACTTTTGCAAACAGGTCTGCAACTACCAGGAGGTTCATACTGATTGTTATGCTTCTTCCAGTTAGCTTTTCCTTTCTTCTCCGTGGTGTTCACTGCCATCTCCAGAGAGTCATCTTTTTATTTTGTGTGTCTTCCTTCAACTCTCAGAAGGATTTTTGTCAGCCCTTGATCCTGATACAAATAGCTGTGATACAGATGCAAATATAGCCTGTGTTAGACAGAAGACATATAAAGCACTGGGGTGGCCCTGAAAGCTACTGGTCCTCAACGAGCATAAGTAACTCACTTCTAGGGAACAGAGAATGTATCTGTATAAAACAGTAGTGTCCTGTGCTTCTTATTTGAGTATTCTGATGGAGGATTTGATCCATCTTTTTACATGAGAGTTATACATGGCATCTTTATAACTTGAAGATATTTTTTTCTTTTCTCTTAACCAGTCAGTGCCTGGATCCCAAAATTTATGTTGATGTGTTTGTCTCAGTGCTTTTAAAACTTCTTTTTTAATATTTCTTTTTTTATTAGTTATAGACATACTCAGTATGTAAACAACCCATGTTGGTACCATCTTTTCGCTCATCCCTGCCCTACTTCCAAAGGGACCTTCCTCATTGGGGATGCTATTCATCCCCGTGGGGATTGTGGGTCATGCATTATGGGGCACACATCAGTTATAGGGGAAGAGGCAATATCTTTGTGCATAATATCCCAACTTGTGGCTCTAACAATCTTTCCAGCCCCTCTTTGACAAATTTCCCTGAGCCATGTTGTGTTTGTTTTATGTTTACTTCAGGGATAGGCTCTTAGGAGCCTCTGTGTCTTTGGATCTCTGGTTTGGTAGGAGTTGAAGATCCTCATTGTTTATCTGCTTCACCCTTGTGCTAATATTAGGTTCACTGAAAAACAATCACTCTTGCTCATTTCCTCAATTCCTCTATGGTTTCAGCTGGGGCCCTGGTGAAGCATGATGGATAATTTCTTTCCTCAGGTCCCTCTTCCATCCAAAAAAAGATAAGCAGGGTCTCCAACAGAGAGTGAAGTCAGCACAGGTTAAATGGGATAACCATTATTAGTTTAGAGAGAATTTAATGTATTAGGCCTTCTTGTAGCCCAAGATTAGTGGGAACTTAATATTGGAAAGTGGACTCATTGTCTGTACATTATTCTGCCTTGTTTCCCAGTTTCAGTTATGTGTTCCCTTCCACTGAGTTGATCTGTTAGCCAATCAAAGAGCAATCGGTTACCAACCATGGCTGTGTGCCACTATTGCACTTATGTGAGCATCACATTAGGTTGTTCTGAATAGCTTAGACCTTGAATTGCTCAGACAGATGTTGGTCACTTTGTGTGTCACACAGTAGCTCATATACCAATTTTTAGCATTAGACAGGCTAACTGTCTGATGACTGACTCTCTTTCAGATTCCAGCCAGGTCTCTCCATTGTTTGTACTGACAGCATATGTTGTCATCAGCAGCAGGGTCTTACAATTAACCTCTGGTGGGTAATCAAGTGCTCTGACAGAAGTCTGTCTTTTTTTTTTTTAATTTAATTTATTAGTTTTCTTTTCAGCAAATACAGGCAGTTTGGTATCATTGTTTAGGCTCATCCATGATCTACCCCCTTCCACTGGACCCTCCTTGTTGATGTAAACGGGTCTTGCATTGTGGAGTTACCCCACAGTTATTGGTACCATAAATGTCTCTGCATATCATGACCCAACATGTGATGTTATAGGTCTCTGAACAACAGCTAATTGTGGATGTTAACTGCATCCTGGTACTTGGAGTTACAGGTCAGCACCAAGGGAAAAGAAAGAAAATAGAAACAAGAAGAAAAATGAGCAAAAGAGAAAGAAACAGGAAAAATTTAAGGTTACATTTCTTCTTAATATCTCCAGGGCCCTTGGATTCAGGTGCTCCCTCTAAGGTCCTGATGAGGGCTCAACCTTTAACTCTGTCTTCCAGGATGTAGGATTTGATGGTAAGAGTTCCACTTGGGTCCATTTTTGTGAGACCCCACCACCTTTATCCTCCCCTCAATCCCTACCTCAAATTTCATTTTTTTAATTATTTATTTATTTATTTACTTATTTGAGAGTGACAGACACAGAGAGAAAGACAGATAGAGGGAGAGAGAGAGAGAATGGGTGCACCAGGGCTTCCAGCCTCTGCAAACGAACTCCAGACGCGTGCGCCCCCTTGTGCATGTGGCTAACGTGGGACCTGGGGAACCGAGCCTCGAACCGAGGTCCTTAGGCTTCACAGGCAAGCGCTTAACCGCTAAGCCATCTCTCCAGCCCTCAAGTTTCATTTTTTTAAAGTAAAACAATGAGGTCAATATTCATTTTCTACATGGTATCTATAAATTTGTATATTTTTTAATTTGTTAATCAGATTCATTTTTATAATCATGTAATACTCTTTCTGACCATTTCCAGAAGCATCATCTTAGATACTCAGGCAAGACTTACTTCTGCTTTAATAAAGAGAAGAACTCTGTAACTTTTAACTGATGATAAATAGTTTGTTGACACCATGTGAAGTGTTCTTAGAGTGAAAGCTAGTGGACAAATTTCTATGGTAGAAATTAATAAAAATTCCATACAAGTATCTCCTTGTCAGGTAAAGCCTATGATCAGGTGTAAAGTATCATACACACAGTTTTGGAACTGAAATCTTCTGAGGAGGAGCAGAAGTGACCATCATGTTGTCATGATGCTTTGGAACATTCATCAGTTCAGCAATACTTTGCACAGAAATGAAAGGAATCTCTATCCAAGACTTCATATCACAGATTTAAAGTGTTGATTGTTTTAACTTTTTTTCCTTCTTTTTTCTTTTTTTTTTTTTGGTTTGTTTTGCCATATTTTCCTTATGACTGGGTCTATCTATGGAGCTCAGGCTAGTGTAATACTCATTAAGTAAACTAGGGTAGTCTTGAGCTTGTAACGATCCTTCTGCCTCTAGACCTCTAAGCTGATATTAAAAGTGTACAACACCATATCAGGTTTGAAGATTTTCTTTAACCAAAAATATTGAAATCAGGGAATTATCCTGATTTATTTTGTTAGGTGTTAAATAAGATCACATGTATTCTTACAAGACAAAGGCAAGTTTATTGATCTTTCATAGAACAATATTGTAACATGAAAAACACAATATTGCTTCAAATTTGAACATGAAAACAAAACAAAAACAACACCCAGAGAGAGGAAAAGAGATACATAGATAGATAGATAGAAAGAAAGAGAGAGAGAGAGAGAGAGAGAGCACTTCTCCACTAAAAGCAGCAGAGAAACATGCTATAGTTTCATGAAGAGGGCTGCAGGTGAAGAATAAAATAAGGTTCTCTGAGAATTGATGATAATTGAATTTCTTTCACATGAATTTGAAGTCTGAAACATGCAATCAACATGATTCAGGTAAGGTGACCTTGGAGATAATCTAGATCTCTGAAAGATGCACTATCTAAAAAGACTTACCATGTTTTAGTGTACCATTCATAGAGATGACTCTTTTACAGGGATAATGACTATATAAACAAGAAAAAATAATAAAATACAATTGTATCCTAATTATTTTATTTCAAGTGTGTTTTGCCAGTTATTTTTTTTTTAATTTTCATTTTAAGTTTAGAAACAGCCTGTTAATTTCCACAAAAACATAATTGGATACAAGAAGTATATTTGAGAATTTATTCTGGATAGGAGATGGAAGACAGTCTTTGAAGTGAGACTGACAATGATAAAATGTGAATAAAAGTACAAATTCCACAGCACACTGATATATGCTGTGAGGTCTCAATGTTGAGGGAACTTGAGCTGTGGGAGACAACATAAGAACAATAGTCCGTTACTTAAATACTTTCTCTGTCAGAATTTTCAGAAGGCCAAATTCAGCAGGTTCTTAGCAATTTTACATAATGTTTGATAGGAAAATAAAAGGTGCACAGGGCGTATTTGAACAGTAACCTTATTTGTGCACAACATACTATCCAACACCACTGTATCTTATAGCAAAGATAGCCTGACAGTGGAGAAAACTGTAACTGCTTCACAAAGGTTGTTATAAGTATAAATCAGTATGTGATAAATTTTAATATTTAAATAGAGAAATATTGACACTACCTTTCAATCACATATACTACAACTAAGAAATGCACATTTTAAAATTATAAACTTGTAACTGTGTTTATTGTTTTATTTAATGAGAGCTTATCTGGAAGCAGAGCCTCTCTTATACCCTTAACCAAAGACAGGTAGTCTTCTATTCATGAGTGGCCATGCTCTTCTACAGAGGACTCAGCTTCAGAAGCAGGAAGGTGACAGCCACCTAGTCAACCATGTCAGTTGAATCAGTGCTGGTGACTAGTGGGGTGAAAGAGGGGGTAGTCAGAGAGCCCTCACATCCTCTTTTAATTTCATTCTCACAAAATTTCAATAGTATGACATGTCAATGTAGTGAATAATATGGTATGATTCATCTTGGGAAATATCCAATATCACCTCTGCATTAATGGTGTGTTGAAGCATGTAAAAAAATCAAATTCTGGAAAAAAAGTAGTGAAGGAAATGATCTTTCACTCATTGTAAATACATTTGAAAATTATCCTATCTTACTACGTCAGTAGATAAGGAAAATACCTAGAATATTATGTGGAATATTTACATGGTTGAAAAGTAGAAAAGTTTTTCATAAACAATGTAGCATATTTCTACTATGAAAGAAACTAGAGTATACCACATTAAGACTCTCTTCACACTGAGAGAATGGGAATGGAAGCTTCATCTTAACATCGTTTCACATATTCCTCAATTGCTCTCCCTAACCAATGGAAGAGACAAAAATGCTCAGGAACTGACAAATGTATTTGTTTAGGGCTTTGGACACTGAAAAATTTAACTGGTTGATGTGTCTTCTCCTTCTCCGCCTCCTTCTTGTTTTGTTTGCTTTCTTGCTTTGTTTTGTTTCACTTCTGCCATTGGTCCTAGTAATTCCCACTCCATTTAGTCCTGGAAATCATGTTAAACTCAAAATGCAGCTTTCAAGTTTCTTGACAGGAAAAATTTTTCATTTCAACTTATCATCATTTCTAAGAATTGTGTAATTTAGAAAGAAGTCATTCTAAATAAGTAATCTTTCCCCTTCCAGTAAGCTTAATGACAATTTATACCTAGATTTTGTGCTAAACAATATTATTATCTGCAAGGAAATGTTCTTCTTAATGTGCTTTGACCTTTCTTTTTAGACTGTCTTTGAATGATTCTTCAATCTTAAAAGAAATGCAATCTTCACTTTCAAAATAAAAATAATGTTTCTACTCAATATGCTCATCTTTCCTGGCATTTTCTATATACTGCATTTTTCATAATTCTCCTTGGTTATGACTGTTACTATCTACTTTACTATTATAGCAAACTTTATTAGCCATCTAGGTTTTTATAAGATTTAGCTCTTGATTGCTTTGTTGCATACTTTCTTTGACTGAAATTTAAGTCTATTCTAATTTTCCAGGGTTGAAGCCCAATCTTTGTAAAGGACTATCACTGAAAAATTTTTATTTCTTTAATTTCTTTGTTCATTTTTATTTATTTATTTGGGAGTGACAGAGAGAGAGAAAGAGAGAATGGGCATGCCAGGGCTTCCAGCCACTGCAAAAATCTCCAGACACATGTGCCCCCTTATGCATCTGGATAACATGGGTCCTGGGGAACTGAGCCTCAAACCGGGGTCCTTAGGCTTCATAGGCAAGCACATAACTGCTAAGCCATCTCTCTAGCCCACTGAAAAACTTTTAAATAGTTTTATTTATTTGTTTGTAAGAATAAAGAGAGAAGAGAGAAAGAAATTGCCAACAAACTTCAGATATATGAGCGCCTTTGTGCATCTGGCTTTAGGTAGGTTCAAAGTTGGGTCATTAGGCTTTTCTGGCAAATGCCTTAACCACTGAGCAATCTCTGCTGCCCTCTCATTGCACTTTTGCAGTTCTCCCCAAATGCTGTGAATTCTTGCCATTCTGTGCTCATCCATATAAACTTTGCAGAAAAGAAATGAAGAATTCATCTTATAAATAAATTGTGACTTTCAGTTTTCTTTAATGCATTCATGTTTCTTTATTTGTATCAGCATTTATGTGTTATTGTTTGATAATTATAGGAGATTTGGATCCCCCTGAGAACACACTCATGCATCCACATAAAAAAAAAAAAGAAAGAAAGAAAGCAAAGAAAAGAAACTACAAACACATATACAAGCATCAATGGAAGAAAATAGCTTTGCTTGGTTCCTGAGATTAGGGAATACTCTAAGATTGGTGCAGAATCAACTTGGCCTCCACAACCCCTATGTGAAGCAAGGCCCAAAGAGACAGTTGTGGAGAACAAGACAATAAGACATTAACTGGAAAATGTTATAGTAACAATACAGTACCTCAAGCTGAGGAGTGCATGAAGAGATTTAGTATTTCCCTCATTGGTTGGAAAGAGAGCCCATCAAGCAAGAATTAATTTGGAATTGCATACCCTTATCCTGAAATCTAGAGGGTAGTCAAATTTCTTGAGCCACTAACTTATCCTTGATAGCTGAAGAGCCTGGGAACTCAGAAGTTCCAGCATGTGTTTGATAGCCACACTGCTTCCCTTCAGGTGGAGAGTAAAACAAGTCTTTGAGAGTGTGAAGGCAGGTCTTTTAGCTATACCCGTCTCAGTGTTTAATTCCCATACCCTTTGCAATTCTTCAATTCCCATACCATTTGTCAATCAACAGAAGACACCTCTCAACTAAATATCAGCCAGCCTAGGGCACATGACATGGGGGGGGGGGTAGAACCCATGGAGTGTGAGAGAATAGCTAGCAAACATAGTGAGGTTACCAGAGGTCTCAGATATGCAAAGGAAAATGGCCAATGGGAGAACAACTCTGGCACATATCAGACCCTTGTCAAGTGAAGATAGCAACATCACAAACCAGAGGAAAGAAGAGAATCCACAAATGTCACTAAGCCCTAGCCTCAATGCATAAACCTCCTATTCACTTTTCAAATTCCAAAAGATCATATTGGATTTTTCCTAAGAGTAATCACAACAAATTGATCTCTCTTGTTCCCAACATTAGTATGTCTTAGCACTGGAATTTTGTGAGAAAATAAAATAGGTAATGAAAGAAATATCACAAAATATTATTATTTTTGTAATAATCACTATTTAGCTATCAAATAATACAGACATGTATAAAGGTTTCCCATTTAAAATATTAAAATATCACATTTCAATTAACACTTGTAGCAATATTTATGTAGAAGGGACATTATGTACATCTATCTCATTGCCTTGAGTAATTTTGGTACACTGATAGAATGGTTTTGAAAATAATTGCTATTCAAATATACATCATGCTTCATTTATTTTCCTGTGTTATAATGTTTAAAGTTGTTAAGAACCTGCTGAAACATGGCTACTGGAAACTCTAAGACAAAATATCTAAATGATGTTTTTTTGTTTTTTTGTTTTTCCCCCTAGTGGAGAGTCTCATCCCTGATGTGCCCAATCATAGTAGGATTATGCATGTTTTCCAAGGTTTCACAAATTGAGACATTACAGAACACATGAGTGACTTCAATAAATAATATTTTATTCACATTTTCATTATTTTCAGTATTGCTTTAGAAGCTCCCTTCCGTCTTCTCACCAAGATTGATTCATGAATTCACATACACACACACAGAAACACGCACATGTATGTGTACATGCAGGTCCAAATGCATGTGGTCACAGAAATCAATACTTGTATCTGGGGCTCAGTGGATAAAGTGCTTGTTATGTGAGTATGAGGATTGGAGTTTGGATCCTCAGAAACCACATAGATTTTTTGATAATATGCCTATAAGCAGAGATAGGGGAACCCAATGCGAGCTGGTCAACTAGACAAGCTGAATAGGCAAGATATGGGTTCGAATGAGACCTTGCCTCCACAATTAAAATGATGATCAACTGAGGAAAACACACAAAGTCATTCCCTAGCTTCCATGCACACGTGCCCACACACAAGCAGAAATGCATAACACACACACACACACACACACACACACACACACACATGTCATAGTAAAGGAAATTCCATATTTAAAAAAAAGTAATGTTTGAATTAGAATGTGTCTCATACTAAGTAGAACAAGCAAAGTTGCAAATCTATTTTCAGCATTAGAAATAGTTTTACATCAACTTTTAATCTAGGAATTGAAAAGGGAAATATTAAGCCTTTCACTTGCCTTTCTGAGAAACATTGTACCCAATGTTATAAAGCAGCCACAGATAAGGAATGAAAGGTATACTTAAAGAAAACTGACAGCTAATAAGTTTGAAAAAATGGTTTTGATTCATTGTTTCACCATGTTAGCTTTTCTGTAAATAAAACAGAATTAAGAATGAATCACAAATTGTGTTGTTGCATTGCTTGTGAAAAATTCTGAACTTGCTTTTAAATTTTTGCTCTATGTGCTTCAGATTTATGAAACAGAAGGAGCTTTAGACATTTGCTCAATGTTTGCCTTTTGATCATTTATCTGTAGCTCTCAAGTGGATTTATAGTGGATACGGATGTAATCCACAACCAAGTGGAGCACCACTACACTCTCACAGATAAACAGATGAGTTGGAGCTTATCAGAATCTGCATGTGGCTTTATAAACTCAGAGTGAATGAAAGTGTAAGGTTTAATAGGGATGTATAAATCATGACGATGGAGCTGAACATGATAGTGAAGGTTTTCAGATTGCCACAGCAAAACAAGGGATTGAAGCTTAGCAGGACTTACCTTGTTGAACAAGTTGTGTCAGCCGGGAAGCACATCCCATGTTCAGTCTTGGTATTGCACATTAATTTCTTCCAGTTTCAAAGATCAGTAAAAACTTATAAACGCTAAGTAAAGCTTACATTAATTTTGTGATAGTTTAGAAATCTCTATCTTAGAAGCCCATAAAGAAAGAAGCTTAAATCTTTCTAAAAATCCTCCAAAGATAATGTTTTTTTTTTCCCACTTAGATATGCATTTTCTCTTAAGTAATAACTAAGGGCATGGTGGGTAAATATTATGAGATTTGTTTATCAAAACTAAATATTGTCAATTGTGATATGGGATTATTTTATGTTGGATAGATCAAAAAAAAAATAACTATCCCAGGGCTGGAGAGATGGCTTAGTGATTAAGCACTTGCCTGTGAAGCCTAAGGACCTCAGTTCAAGGCTCAGTTCCCCAGACCCATGTAAGCCAGATGCACAAGGGGACACATGTATCTGGATTTCATTTGAAATGGCTGGAGACCCTGATCCTCCCATTCTCTCTCTCTGTCTGTCTCTCTGCCTCTTTCTCTCTGTTTGTCTGTTGCTGTCAAATAAATAAATAAAAAAATAAACAAAAAAATAATAAAAAAATGACTATCCCAGTAATTTGAAAGACCTTGTGATTAATTTTATATTAAATTTGCCTAATTACCTTTGCAATTCATTATAAAATGGTCTTTTATTTGTATGATTAAATCCTTATGTAACACACCAATTATATTTTTTAAGCATGTAAACTGAAAAATATACTGTAAAAATATGCCTTTATAGGAAAGAAGTGCATAAAGGAAGCATGAGGTGGTGAATAAGGTTCAAAGTTCTACCCCCATCTATAAAATTGACTAGTTGGTGTCAGAATATAAACACCATGTAAGATGGCAGATGTAGCTCACTTCAAAAGGATTTAACGATGCCTACTTGCAGCATAGTCTATCTGAAAGACAGGCCCAACGGTCTCCCATTACTTTCCAGGGGATAATGCCAAGCAGGGCAGCACAACCAGTTCTTGTTTTCTCAAGGACCTCCAGGGACATTTGGGTCCTTTAGAGTGCCTTACTGACTTCCCTCATCCCTATCCAGCACCTCTCAGTACATGAACTGGACATATATGAGGGCAGGTAAGCTGAGTCACATGATGTGGACCCACCACCCCTTTCTTCACAAATATATAAGAGCAAGGTGTTTTCTTTATTCTCTGGAACCTAAGCTTTATTTGTAGAACCTAACTATGTTCTTCTGTGATATGCTATCCACAAAATATATGTCTCCTCCACAAAATATCTGTCTTAGCGTCTATCAACCAAACCCAGAACAAAATCTTTTCTTTTTTTAATTTTTATTTATTTATTTGAGAGCGACAGACACAGAGAGAAAGACAGATAGAGGGAGAGAGAGAGAATGGGTGTGCCAGGGCTTTCAGCCTCTGCAAACGAACTCCAGACGCGTGCGCCCCCTTGTGCATCTGGCTAACGTGGGACCTGGGGAACCGAGCCTTGAACCGGGGTCCTTAGGCTTCACAGGCAAGCGCTTAACCGCTAAGCCATCTCTCCAGCCCCAAAATCATTTTTGAGTGTGTAAAAATTGTATAGTAAGTTGCCTTGTAATATCTTTAAATCTATTTTGCTTATGGTATTTGCAATGCTGTACAGTTAAATATATATATTCTCTAAAATATTCCCCAATGTCTTTCACAAATTGTGCCATAAATGAATGTGACCACATTAAAATATATTAGTTCATTATGTAGTAGTAAGGACAAGTTGTGCCAGAAGAAAAAAAAGCAGAAAAGATTAGTTTTGTTTATATATTGAGATAAATTGAAAAGTGCAAAAGTATTCTACAATAGTACTAAAGAGCCTTCTGCATTATTTCACTTACTCTTTTTATGCTTTCTGTCTTGACATATTGTGTGTGTGTATGTGTGTGTGTGTGTGCACTCGTTGACATTCCCTTAGGCTATTTATGCTAATCTTAAGAGCACTATTTATTCAGAATTCTTATCTGACAAATGCACATTCACATCACATTTGTCTTTAAGCTTAGCAACATTTTAATAGTGGTAAATAGAAATATTTCCAAGAGTAATTGACTGCCATTTTCTAATTATGCTTTATTCTATTACTTTGTTGAAAAGATTTTTACTGATGCATGTAAAATATTCCAAAGGCAAAAGCCATGTTTTTTAATTGTTTTATTATCTTCCCTCAAAGGCTTAGGTTTTGTTCCAAATCTTTACCCCTGGACAAATGGTGTCGAACCAAGCTAACCCTTTGTATTTTTAGTTTTTAAAAGATGTTATTAACATAAATTTGGAAAATATTCCTAGAATTATTGTGACAGTAAAGTTTATTTAAAATACTTAGTTAAAACTCTGCTATTGGGCTGGAAAGATTGCGGAGTGGTTAAGGCACTTGCCCATAAAGCCTAAATACCCAGATTCTATTTCCCCAATACCACATAAGTCAGATGCACAGGGTGGTGCATGCACTGGAGTTCGTTTGCAGTGGCTAGAGGTCTTGGTGCTCCCAGTCTCTCATCCAATCTACCACTTTCTCTATTTTAAATAAATAAATAAATAAAAATTTAAAAAACCCTCTATATGTACACAGATGTTTTGTGATGGTTGTTATTTCATGGATAGTACAAAAAAATCTAAACAAAATACATAATACAAAATTAATTTTAGGTGTTTGGAAACATATCTTTTTCATACAACATCTAATATGAAGAATGTTTTTCTGAGGCAAATGTTAATGGTATCATTTCTCTTATTCCAATCTCAGCATGTTTGTTTTATGTAGAAAAGCTCCTGATACTCTGTGTTAATTTTGTATCTTACTATTTGTTGAAAGCAATTAATATCTCTAATAGATTTCCAAAGGAGTCTCTTTTGTATAGAATCATATCAATTTGACTTCTTCCATTCCCACTTGCAACACTCTTATTTGTAGCTTTTTTTCTTATTGTTCCAGCTAAGACTCCTGCATTATAATGAAGAAGAATAGTGGAAGTGGACATCCTTGTCTTCTTCCTAACTTAAGTAGAAATGCTTCAAATTTTCCTTCACTTAGAGTATTGTTAATTGTACTGCAGGTTTCTTATCATATATATAAATTTTATTTCCTTATTTGAGAGAGAGAGAAGGGGGAGAGAGAGAGAGAGAGAGGGAGGAAGGGAGGGAGGGAGGGAGAGAGGGAGAGAGAGAGACAGAGAGAGGGAGGGAGGAAGGGAGGGAGGGAGGGAGAGAGAGACAGAGAGAGAGAGGGAGGAAGGGAGGGAGGGAGGGAGAGAGAGAGAGAGAGAGACAGAGAGAGGGAGGGAGGAAGGGAGGGAGGGAGGGAGAGAGAAACAGAGAGAGAGAGGGAGGGAGGGAGGAAGGGAGGGAGGGAGAATGGGTACACAAGGACCTTCAGCCAATGCAGACAAAACCCAGATGCATATGTGCCACCTTGTGCAAGTGCCTTATGTGAGAACTGGGTAATCAGACTTGTGTCTTTAGGCTATGAAGGCCAGCACCATGACCATTAAAACATCTCTCCAGCCCAATATATTCTTTTTGTAAATATGTATATATTTATTTGAGAGAAGTGCAGGAGAGAGGCAGGTAGAGAGAGGCGAGGCATGCCAGCACCTCTCACCACTACAAACTGCAGACATATGTGCTGCCTTGGGCATCTGGCTTTATGTGGGCACTGAGGATTCAAAATTGGATCCTTAGGCTTTGTAGGCAAGAACTTTAAGCAGTAAGCAATTCATCCTGCCCATCCTAATATATCCTCATTAAGTTGAAATATGTCCCTTCTATTCAACAACACATATTGATACCATCCTTTCCCTTCTCCCTGACCCTTTTTTGAAGAGGACTTTCTAGTTGGGGATGCAGGTCAAAGGGACTTTGGGCCATGCACTATGATCGGGGAGAGGGACTGTTTCTGTGAAAATGTCCCAACTTGTACCTCTAACAATCTTTCTGCCCCCAGTTCCACAAAATTCTCTGAGCCATGCTGGGATCACTTTAAGTCGAACTCAGTGATGGACATTTAGGAGCCTCTGGATCTCTGATCTGGTAGGTATGGAGCTTCCTCAGTGTCTAACTCCATCCCCCTTACTGATAAAGCAGCACTCTTGTTTGTTTCCCCAATTCCTCTGTGGTTTCAGCTGGAGCCAGGGTAGAGTATACCAGGTCATTTACTCCTTGGGTCCAGTTCCCATATGTAAAAGAGAAGCAGATTCTCCAATGAAGAATGTCATCAGCACTGGTTAAATGGGATAAACATTATTGATTTAGAGAAAATTATAAGGGTTTAGACCCTTTTGTACTGTAAAGTTAGTAGGAGCTTGGCAATGGAAAGCAGAATCATTATCTGGATATGATTCTGACTTGTTTCCCAGTTCCAGATATAGTTTCCTGTCCACTGGGTGAATCTGTTAGCCAATCCAAGAGCAGTTGGTTCCCCACCATGGCTGTGGGCCACTATTTCACTTGTGTGAGTGTTGCTTCAGGTTGCTTGCTTCTGAGTCACTTAGACCTTGAGTTACTTGGAGAGATTTGGCCACTTTCCCCCAGAAGCTCATGTAGTGTCATCCAACACTAGACAGGCTAATTGTCTGGGGACTGACTCTCCTCCAGATTTGAACCAGGTCTCTGATTGGTCCCTGCCATCAGCATTTGGTACCTTCAGCAGTAGGGTCTTACCATTAACCACTGTTGGGTAACCAAGTGCTCTGACAGAAGTCTGTCTTGTTTATTTAGGGAGATCTAGTAGGTCTCTCTGATGAACTGCTCGTTGTGGATGTAGACCACATCTTGGTACAGGGAATTACAGGTAAGCAACAAGGGAAAAGAAAAAAAAAGAAAATGACAGAGAAGAAAAAGAAACAGGAGAAATTTGAGGCTAGGCTTCATCTCACCCTTTCCAGGGACCTATGATTCATTGCCCCCCCCCCCAAGGTTCTTTTGAGGGTTCCACCTTTTAGCCTGACTTCCAGGATATAGAATTCTAAATAGAATTCTATGATACCAGCTCAATTTGGGTTCAGTTTTGTGTCACATCCCCAACTCTATGTACTTCGTCTAAGCCTCAAGATGCTACTCAGTTATGTCATCAACATGGGCTGATCCGGGTGAGGAACTGCAGGCGAGTGAGATCGTGCAACAGTTGTCTTTCTGTGATTCTGTGAGTTCACTTAGAATGATCCTTTCCAAGTTTGACCATTTTTATACAAATTTCAATGTGTCTTTCTTTCTTACTGCTAAGAGAATTCCATCATGTAGATATTCCATATTTCGGTTATCTATTCATCCAATGATGAGCACCTGAGTTGATCCTAGTTTTTAACTATTATGAATTGAGCAGAAAAAATATGATGAGGAAATATCTCTGAACTGAGTGTGGAGCATTTAGGGAAAATTCCCAGTAAGGGAATTATAGGGTCTGCTGGTAACTCTGTATGCATCCTTTTCAGGAGTCTCCATATTGATTTCCACACTGGTTGTATAAGCTTACATCCCCACCAACAGTGAATGACAGTTCTTATTTACCCACAGCCTCACCTACATTTGTTTCCATTTGATTGTTTAATGTTTGCTATCCTTACTGGAGTAAGGTGGCATCTCATATTTGTTTTAATCTTCATTTCCCTAATGGCTAGGGATATTGAATATTTTCTTAAGTTTATGTCAGCCATTTGCAATTCTTCCTTTGAGAAACCCCTACTTAGTTCTCTGCCCCACTTTTGGAGTGAACTGTTTGATTTTTTTTTTTTTTATTTCTTTATAGATTCTAGATATTAGGTTTCTATTGGTGGTATGGCTGGAAAGGATTTTTCTCTCATTCCTTGGGTAATATATTGGCTCTGCTTATGGTATATTTGTCTGTGCAAAAGATTTTTAGCTTCATGAGATCCCATTGGTTGTGTTCTTGTTTAATTTCTTTGGCTACTGGGGTTTTGTTTAGGAAGTTTTTGTTGTTGTTGTTGTTGTTTTGTTTTGTTTTGTTTTGTTTTGTTTTTTCCCCAGTTCTGTATCATGGAGACTACCTTCTAGTTTTTCTTCTGGTAGCTGAAGAGTTTCAGGTCTTATATTGAGGGTTTTTTTTAATACATTTGGAGTTGATTTTTGTGTATGGTGAAATGAGTGGTTCTAATTTCCTTTTTCTGCATATGGTCATCCAATTTGTCCAATACTATTTGTTAAAGATGCTCTCTTTTCTCCAGTCTACATTATTGACAACTTTCTCAAACATCAAGGAGCTGTTGCTGCTTGTCCCAAGGTCTGGGTCTTCAGTTCTGTTTCATTGGTCTATGTTTCTGCTTTTATTCTATTTCTTTGTATTTTTTGTCACTATGGCTTTGTAACATAGGTTTAGATAAGGTATAGTGATACCACTAGAGGTGTTTTATATATGTTGAGGATATGCTTGGATATCCAAGGCCTTCTGCATCTCCATATAGATCAGTAGCTTTTCTGTATGCAAAGGACAAATATACAAAGAAAGAAATCAGTAAGGCTGTCCCATTTTCAATAGTAATGAAAAATACCTTGGAGTAACAATAACCAAGGATGTGAAAGACCTATATAATAAAAGCATGAAAACACTCAAGAAAGAAAGAGAGGAGGTCTTGAGGAGATAGAAAGACTTCCCATGTTGCTGGATAGGTAGAATTAACATGGTGGACATGACAATTTTACCAAAAGTAACATATAGATTTAACACAATACCAACAAAAATGCCAGCATCATTCTTCACATAGATTGAAAAAATGATCTCAAAATTCATGTTGTGACTTCCGGTCAAGATGGCGACCGCCTAGCTGCACTACAAACAACAAGGGAAAAAAAGGTAAGTATTCAAGGGAAATTAGGAACTTTTGGAAGAGGGAGGGCACAGATCCAGGTAAAAGAGGGAAGCACACACACCCGCGACCCACGCCCTGCCACCCCGCCCGCCGCAAATCGCCGCATTGGGCGCAGCCCGGCACCTCAGAGGCCCGGCGCCCTGTGCGCACCAAGCCCCACGCGCCCCAAAGGCCCGCATGCACCCCACAACCCCTGCGCCCCACGCCCGCGCACCCCCGCCCCCCCAAGCGCACCCCTCCCCCCCAGCACGCCCCACACTCCCTATCCACAAGCAGAGGCGCAGCCGGAGCGAACCAAAGCTTCCCGCGCCCCGGGCGCCCAGGCCTGCCCCGCGCCCCCCCGCCCCCCCGCCCCCCCCCCCCCCGCGCGCCCCACGCTCCCTATCCACATTCAGCAGGCATGCCCCAAGCGCCCCACGCCCTGGGCGCCCAGGCGTGCCCCGCACCCCTGCGCCCCCGTGTGCCCCAAGACCCCCGCACCCCACCAGCACTCGCCTCGAGCCCCCCCCGCGCGCCACGCCGCCGCCCCCGCCTCCCCCTGCACGCCCAACGCTCCCTACCCACACGCGGCAGGCGCTCTCCAAGTGCCCCTGAGGGTCCCGCGCCTGGGCGCCCTGGTGTGCCCCGCGCCCCCCCGCGTGCCCCGAGACCCCCGCGCCCCACCCCCGCGCTCCTCGAGCCCCCCGCCCCCTGTGCGCCCCACCCCCGCCACGCATCCAGAGAGCCCCACGGTGTCCTGCAGCGTCCCGCAGCGTCCCACGCTCCATCTTACCTCAGCGTGCTCCACACCCCCTGCAAGACCCGTGACCCCTTTGACCCTCTCCCCTACGCGACCCGCCCGGCCCCCATGAGTCCAGAGCACCCCGCGGCTTCCCGCAGCATCCTGCACCGCCCCCAGCCCACCCGAGCGTCCCACGCTCCTAGCCGTCCACCCTCCCCACGCACTCTGCGCCCCCACCCCCACGCGACCCGGAGCATCCCCGCTCTGAGCCCAGTGAGCCCTGAAGCGCTCCATGCCCCCCCTGCGCCCCGCCCCCGCGCCTCCCGCCCCTCACCCCACACGCCCCTTGTCCCACCGCCGCACGCGGCCCGGGCACCCCCGTAGTCCCGAGCTCGCCCCTGCGTGCCCAGGCGTGCCCCGTGCCCCCTGTGCACCACGCCCATGCGTCCTGTGCCCCGGAGTGCCTCAGCATACCCCGCCCCCCCTCCACATCCTGCGCCCCACGCGCCACCCCCTCAACCCCCCGCAAGCCCCACCCCCCCCGCGCGTCCAGAGCACGCTGCGGCATCCCTTGGCATCCCGCACCCCGGTGTGCCCCGCGCCCCCTCCCCCAATGCGCACCCTGCGCCCACACCGCGCACCCCGCACACCCCCCACGTGCCCTGTGCCCATAGACCCCCGTGCCTCCCACAAGTTCCTCCGCGCCCCCCTGCGCACCCCGTGACGACCCGCGCGCCCCGCACTCCCCCTGCGCCCCCCAGGTGCCCCGCACCCTGCCGCGCCCCGCACACCCCCCTGCATGCGCACCCCCCCGCACCAACAGCGTGCCCCTCGCCCCCAACTGATCAGAGCACCCCACGCACCCCGCCCATCCAGGGCACCCCACCCCGTGCCCCCTGAGCCCTGCCACCTCCCGCACACCCCATTCTGATTGCCCAGTGCCCCAGCGCACCCCGACCCCCCCCGCCGCGTGCCCCACTCGCTCCATACACACCATTGCACCCTGCGCCCCCTTCTGCCCACCCGCCCACGCACCCTCTGCACATCCCGCATGGCTGTGCTCTGATCGGGCACCCACCAGTCACGCCTGCCAGCCTGCTGCACTGAAGCTGAGACCTCCTACCTCGCCCTTGTTCTCTGATCCTGTGAGTAGACCAGCCACATGGTACTCGGTTCACAGGCCTGTGGGGGCCACCCCTGCCATGAATAGGAGGCTGCCAGATCCCCTGCTGCTGTGCTCACATCACTTGCCGCCAGTCAGCTTCTGCTGTGTCCTGATTCTGTACACACATCATCTGACTCTGCACTACAATTGCATGTGCAGCGGGCCCACCCCACAGCAAGAGCCACATAAGTCCACACTGAGTCACTAGCGCCAGCGCAGCTGCCATCCCCTACCTGTACATCGCCACCCATCCACCACTCCCCTGAGGCGGAAGAGCACAGACTGTTTACAGACCCCAGTGTACCCAGCCAGAATCTAGGCACCTTCAGGGCTTGCTACCTCAGTCCCCTTTCAAGCTCAAAGGCAGGCAGCTTAGGTGCATTACTGGGTGAGAATTCAGGCAACTTTGGTGCCCCTGCCAGGCTATAGGTAGGCGGCTTTAGCAAGACTGAGCAAAAACCCAGGCTGCTTACAACTGCCCCAGGCTGCCTTGGATTCGCATTAAGCTAGATCCCAGACTGCTCCACCCACCTACCTGCCCATACACTGACATGGGTAGACCACAGCGCAAAAGAAATAACACGAAAAATAAAATGGAAGAAAATCCAGACAGATCACCCACTCCAACAAGGATCACAACTAACCAAAACATAGAAGAGTGTTTAGGATCAGAACATCAAGTGGAAGCAATGAACAATGCAACCCTGACCAAACTACTGCTAGAACTGACAGGAAAGCTACAAAGGATAGATAATCGTATGGATGCTACCATCACTAAGCTAGAGCAATATGATAAGACACTGGAAGGAATTCAAAGAGAGCTAAGAGAGTTGAGGGAGAGTGAAAAAAAAAGAGGACCTTAAAAATCAGCTGGCCACACTAAATGAAAACATAAAGAAATGCAAGGATGATTTCCAAGAATCAGCAAGAAAATCAGAAAATGAGACAAAAAGGGAGCTGGACAAAGCGATGGAAGTGATACATAGGAAAGTAGTAGAAAATGCAAACTTAATTGAACAAGTCCAAAACTCACTAGAGGCTCTCAAGAATAGAGTCAGCGAAGTGGAAGATAGAAATTCTGATCTGGAAGACAGGATGGAAGAAACATTTCGAGAGTACAAAAATTTCAGTAAGTTCAAAAGTTCCTGTGAACAGAACATGAGAGAATTGTGGGATACACTTAAACGTCCTATTATCAGAATCATTGGAATACCAGAAGGAGAAGAATTTCAGACCAAAGGCATGGAGAACTTATTTAACACAATAATTGAAGAAAACTTCCCCCGTCTCTTAAAAGAAAGGCCCATCAAGATTCAAGAAGCAAACAGAACTCCTAACCGACTAGACCAAAGGAGAAACTCCCCAAGGCATATTATCATTAAGACTTTAAACATTGACACCAAGGAAAAAAATCCTAAAAGCAGCTAGGGAAAAATAGCACACCACTTTCAAAGGAAACCCCATCAGAATTACTTCAGACTTCTCAATGGAAATCCTGAAAGCTAGAAGGGCCTGGAATGATACTCTCCAAACTCTAAGAAACTATGGCTTTCAACCCAAACTACTCTACCCGGCAAAAGTCTCCCTTATAATAGATGGTGAAAGGAAAACTTTCCATGACAAAACTCAGCTTTAAAATTATATGAACACAAAACCAAACCTACAGAAAGTACTCCAGGAAATTCTCCACAGAGAAGAAACAAATAACCAAACACAAATGCCTACAAGAAGATCACAGCAACCAAACCCAGAGTAGATAGAGAAAAAAAAAAAAAATTAAATTCCATGAAAATGCCAACACACCTCTACCACCACAACATGACAGGGATCAAATCAAATCTCACAGTCATCACCCTAAACATTAATGGCCTTAATTCACCCATCAAGAGACACAGGCTAACAGGGTGGATCAAAAAAATAGACCCCTCAATCTGCTGCCTTCAAGAAACCCACCTTACCACTAAAGACAGAAACCTCCTCAGGGTGAAAGGGTGGAAAACAATATTCCAAGCAACTGGGAATAAGAAACAAGCAGGTGTAGCTATATTGATATCAGATAAAGTTGACTTCAAACCAAAAACAATCAAAAAAGACAAAGAAGGCTACTTCCTACTTGTAAAGGGAACAATCCATCAAGAGGATATTACAATCATAAATCTGTATGCACCAAACACAGGGGCACCACAGTTCATAAAACAAAACCTACTTGACAATAAAACAGAAATAACCAATAACCACCAACACCATCATAGCTGGGGACTTTAACACACCATTATCAGTAATAGACAGATCATCCAAACAGAAGCTCAACAGGGAAGTAAGAGAGCTCAACAAAACCATAGATCACTTAGACCTAACAGACATCTACAGAACTTTCCATCCCAAATCCACAGACTACACATTCTTCTCAGCAGCCCATGGAACATTCTCTAAAATAGACCATATACTGAGTCACAAAGATAGCCTCCACATATTTAGGAAAATCGAAATAATTCCCTGCATGATATCAGATCATAATGCTATAGTCCTAGAAATCAACAACAAAAAAACCAACAAGAGCCCCAATGGCAACTGGAAACTGAATAGCACACTCTTAAACAATAAATGGATAGTGGATGAAATAAAAAATGAAATTGCAAAATTCCTGGAATTGAATGACAATGAGAACACATCATACCAAAACTTGTGGGACACAATGAAGGCAGTCCTCAGGGGAAAATTCATAGCACTCAATGCCTTCATAAAAAAGACAGAAAGATCCCAAATCAATAGCCTAACCATCCATGTAAAGGCATTGGAAAAACAAGAAAAATCCAACCCAAAGAGCTCCACAAGGAAAGAATTAATTAAAATCAGAGCAGAAATTAATGAATTGGAAACCAAGGAAACAATTGAGGCAATTGACAAAACAAAGAGCTGGTTCTTTGAAAAAATAAACAACATTGACAAACCTCTGGCCAATTTCATCAAGCAAAAAAGGGAGAGACTCCAAATTAACAAAATTCAAAATGAAAAAGGAGAGATCACAACAGACATCAGTGAAATCAGCAGAATCATCAGGACTTATTTCAAAAACCTCTACTCCACAAAACTGGAAAATGTGGAGGAGATGGATAAATTCCTGGATGCATATCATCTACCAAAGCTAAACTCAGAGCAGATCAATCACCTCAATGAACCCATCACAATCAAGGAGATTGAAAAAGTAATAAAAAACCTCCCAAAAAAGAAAAGTCCAGGACCAGATGGATTCCCAGCCGAATTTTATCAAACCTTCATGGAAGAAATCAAACCAATCTTCCTAAAACTGTGTCACACAATTGAAGAACAGGGAAAGCTACCCAACTCCTTCTATGAAGCTAGTAACACCCTAATCCCAAAACCAGGCAGAGATGCCACAAGAAAAGAAAACTATCGGCCTATTTCCCTAATGAACATAGACGCAAAGATCCTCAACAAAATACTCGCAAACCGAATCCAACAACACAGCAAAAGCACTATCCACCTTGACCAAGTGGGATTTATCCCAGAAACACAAGGGTGGTTCAACATACGAAAATCTGTCAATGTAATACACCACATAAGCAAGCTTAAACATAAAAATCACATGATCATTTTGATAGATGCAGAAAAGACCTTTGACAAGATACAACATCACTTCATGATCAAAACATTGGAGAGAATCGGCATGGCCGGTTCACATCTTAATATAATAAAGGCAATATACAAAGCTCCAAAGGCCCAAACAATACTTAATGGAGAGAGACTGGAGGAATTCCCATTGAGATCAGGAACAAGACAGGGATGTCCTCTCTCATCTCTGCTTTTCAATATAGTTCTGGAAGTCCTAGCCCAAGCAATAAGGCAGGAGAAGGAAATAAAAGGGATACAATTTGGAAAGGAAGAAGTTAAGTTAGCGCTATTCGCTGATGACATGATTGTATATGTAAGAGACCCGAGAGACTCCATCGTAAAACTCCTGAAGGTGATTAACTCCTATAGCAAAATAGCAGGATACAAAATCAATGCACAAAAATTGGAAGCATTTCTGTATGCAAATGACAAAGACACAGAAAAAGAAATAAAGGACATAGTCCCATTTTCAATAGCAACAAAAAAAAAAAAAATACCTTGGAATAATGTTAACCAAGGAAGTAAAAGATCTATACAACAAAAATATAAAAACTCTCAAAAAAGTAATTGAGCAGGACTTGAAACGATGGAAAGACCTCCCATGCTCCTGGATAGGCAGAATTAACATTATGAAGATGACAATCCTACCAAAGGCAATATATAGATTTAACGCAATTCCAATTAAAATCCCCACAGTGTTCTTCACAGACATAGAAAAAATGATCTCAAATTTCATATGGAAAGGAAGAAGGCCTCGCATATCCAAACATATCCTCAGCAAAAGAAATACCTTTGGTGGCATCACCATACCCGATATAAAGTTATACTACAAAGCCATAGTAATAAAAACAGCATGGTACTGGCATAAAAACAGGAGTATAGACCAATGGAATACACTTGAGGACCTGGATTTTGGGCCAAGCAACTATAGCTACTTGATATTCGACAAAGGCCCAAACAATATAGACTGGAAAAAAGATAGCATCTTCAACAAATGATGCTGGACAAACTGGATAACCACATGCAGGAAACTAAAACTTGATCCACACATTTCATCATGCACAACACTCAAATCCAAATGGATCAACGACCTCAACATAAGACCAGAAACTCGAATAGTACTGGAAGAAAATTTAGGAAGTACCTTCCATGATATAGGAATGGAAAAAGACTTCCTGAATAAAGCCCCAGTGGCTCAAGTTCTTAAATAGTCACTCAACCATTGGGATCATATAAAGCAGAAGAGTTTCTTTACAGACAAGCATATAATAAGCAAAGCCAATAGAATACCCACAGAATGGGAGAAAATATTTAGAGGTTATCCAACTGATAGAGGACTTATCTCTAGAATTTACAAAGAACTCAAAAGTCTAAATAATAAGAAGACAAATACCCCACTCACAAAATGGGGCACAGAGTTAAACAGGCAATTCACAGAGGAAGAGATACAAATGGCAAACACACACTTAAGAAAATGTTCATCATCCCTAATCATCAGAGAAATGCAAATTAAAACAACTATGAGATTCCACCTTACCCCAATAAGGATAGCCAACATCAAAAGGTCAAATGAAAGTAAATGCTGGTGAGGATGTGGAGAAGTAGGGACACTCATTCACTGTTGGTGGGAATGCAGGATGGTACAATCACTTTGGAAAGCAATATGGAGACTCCTGAAAAAGCTGACTATAGAAATACCAACAGACCCAGTTATACAATTGCTGGGCATGTACCCTAAAACCTTCAAACCAAAAGCCAGAGAGATTTGCTCAACCATATTTTTAGCGGCTCAATTCGTAATAGCTAAAAGCTGGAATCAACCCAGATGTCCATCATTAGAAGAATGGATAACAAAGATGTGGTATATCTACACAATGGAATTCTATACAGCAGTAAGAAAAAACGACATAAAGAAATTTGAGGAAAAATGGTTGAACCTGGAACAGATCATTCTCAGCGAACTTACCCAATCACAGAAAAAAAATCGACACATAGTCTCACACATCTGCAACACCTAACCTGAATTTGCCCAAGATGCCTTACATACCCACCAAGCACCTCATGGACTAGACAATAAGGTGGATGGGAGGGCGGGGAGGGAATTCAAGGGTGGAAAACAGTAATCCGGACCCAAACGGCAATGGTACCATAAAATTCTACTTCCTAAAAGACAGACCAAATGGCTGAACCTTCACTAGACCCTTACAGGAAACACCTGAACCACAAGACACTGGAGAGGGTAGGATTAAGACTGACCTAAATCTCCTACATCTTCCCTCCCTCCCTCTTCCCCTCTCCCCCTCTCCCCTCTATCTCTCTCCTCTCTAACTCTTGTATATTAGTTATCTTTTTCCTCAATTTCTTAGTGGACACTGACCTGTCACCCCCACTTCCAGCTTGGGCCTACCATCCACAATGAGCTTTTGATCAGAGAAACCTACAAGGTTTCCCAAAACAATGACAGACTTCTGTCAGAGTACTTGATGACCCACCAAAGGCCAGTGATAAGACCCTATTGCTGAAGACTCCATACACTGCTGACGCGTAAAATGGAATGACATGGCTGGAAGCCAGGACAGAGTCAGTCCCCAGACAGTCAGCTTATCTAGTGCCAGAAGGTGCTACATAGGCGACTGGGGGAAATGACCAAGATCTGTCCAAGCAACACATTGTTTAACCTAATTAGCAACAGATAACCGGATGTGATGCCCACACAAATGCAATAGTGGTACACAGCCATGGTGAGGAATCAGTTGCTCTTGATTTGGCTAACTGATCCACTCAGTGGTACTAGACCCATAGCTGGAGCTGGGAAACAAGTCAGAACCATACCCAAACACAAGCCCACTCTCCAATATCAAGCTACCATCAATCACGGGGTATAAGAAGGCCTACACCTATCAATCTGTCTATCAAAAAAGTAAGTGTTATCTCAATTTTCCGGGTGCTAACTTACTCTCCGTTGGAGAATCTGCTTCTCTTTTCCAGATAGATGCAGATCCTAAGAAGAGAGCTGCCCCAACATACCTCAAAAGGGGCCCAACTGAAACTAAGGACATCTGGCGAAATAAGCAAGGGCAATGTTTTCCTGAGAACCGGATACCAGCAAAAGGGGAAGGAGATCAACGCAGAGAAAAATCAACTCCTACCAAATCAGAGAGCCAAAGCCTCAGAGGCCCCCAATACCTCAGCACTGAAGCAGACCAAAAATGAACCCAACATGGCTCAGGGAAATCTTGCGGAAGAGGGGGCGGAAAGAATGTCAGAGTTACATGTTGGGTCATGATTTGCAGAGACATTTATCATACTAATAACTTGGGGCTAACTCCACAATGCACGACCCATTTTCATTAACAAGGAGGGTATAATGGGAGGGGGTAGATTACAGATGAGCCTAAATAATGGTACCAAACTGCCTGTATTCACTGAAATGAAAACTAATAAATTAAATTAAAAAAAAAATCATGTTGTACATAGTTTCAATGTATGCAATTATGAATTTTTTTCTGGTTTTTATATTTTATGTTGTTTTATTTTTTATGCTTTGTTTCTGTATCACTTTTTATTTCCAAGACACAGTAGTTTCCACAAAGTCTGAAAGAAGTAAACTCATAATCAAATGTGAGTGCTTCCGCTGTTGCCAGGAAACAAAAGCCAGCTCTCTGCTTGCACACGAGACTTGAGGTGCCCTGCACTTGCCTCCCTGCCAGGCTCACCCTGGGCAGCTCCTCTCCCCACCATTTTTGCTTAGTAACTTGAGCAGTGAATCGACTCAGGCCATCATTCCTCGGCTCATGCTTTTTCTTGCTTTCCATTGCCTGTTTTATTCTTTCCATACTTGTAATCACCCAAGGTGTGCTCTTATTGAGGTCTTACTCGTATTCCCAATCAGGTAGGGTACTCCCTCCAAGTGCACATCTAGTGAGAACACTAGTTAAAACCCAATCGGATTTAATCTGTCTTTAATAATTCATCACATATCTATGGACAGGCCTTCAATATAACTGACTATAGTCCCCGTCTCTAGGGACTTGCAGCCCTGACCTCTAGGTGCTTACAGGAGCAGCTGGCTTCGGGGCAGGGACCACTTATGTAATTTTGAATTTAATTGATAACTCCTGTAATGATACCTTTTTTATCTCAAATTTTATTAATTCGGATCTTGTCTTTTTTGATTAGCTTCACTAAGGGTTTATAAAAAACAAAAACTACAGATAAGAGTATCACATCTATAACAAAGTTTATACTAAAATATAATACTATTCACTCAATTTGATATCCATGTGGGAAAAATGAATATAAAACTCTCATTCCATATTTCGGATATTATTTTACATATTAAATTCACAAAATGATAAATATTAAATAATCTGATATATAAAATATTAAAATATCTTTAAGATACCATGGTGAAATTATAATTATTTTTAATAAGTAAAATGGACTAGGACAATGAAAAATCTTTTGTAAAATTACCTACTTTATATACCAATCATAACTATACCAAACAATAATACTATTAGAACTATTAGGAAAAAATAAAAATAAATTTCTTACAAGATAGATGGAATGAAATTATGTGACAAAATAATTGTCATTAAAATATTTTGTTTTGAATATAATAAATGTCAAGATTAATCTTCTAGTGTAAAGAAGAATAAGAGTACACTTTGAGCAGAAAATGCATAAAATTTAATGTAATATCACACAGGCATAAAAGTGAATCCAGGGCTGGAGAGATGGCTTAGCAGTTAAGCGCTTGCCTGTGAAGCCTAAGGACCTCGGTTTGAGGCTCGGATCCCCAGGTCCCACGTTAGCCAAATGCACAAGGGGGCGCATGCGTCTGGAGTTCGTTTGCAGAGGCTGGAAGCCCTGGCACGCCCATTCTCTCTCTCTCCCTCTACCTGTCTTTCTCTTTGTGTCTGTCACTCTCAAATAAATAAATAAACAATGAACAAAAAATATTTTAAAAAAAGTGAATCCATTTGTGAAGAATTTAACTAAAAGGAGAGACACTATCACTACTTGGAGGTAAACTTAGTTATAAAACTTGTTGCTACATTTACAAGCATGAAAACTTAAATATCTTTGGTCTAATCCACCAGAAAAAAGAGGTGAAAAGTCATGCATTTTGTTTCTGAACTAGCCACAGAATAACATTAGTCCAATTTTTGTCACAAAAACAAATCAATGCTAGACTCAAAATTAAAATGTTAAATGATACTTTCACATAATCTAGCATCCACAGCATTTTAATAATGTTTACTGTCACAAATATTTGCTAATACCAAAAAACTGATTATTTTATCCCTTATATATTCTTATTCCAATAAATGAGGATGTCTCAAAATAATGATTATCCCTTTACCTATATCCTAGATAGCAAAAGAAGCAATGTGATGCATAAATTTATTTTTGGATCATTTACCAATCCTAACCTTCTAGATAATATATTTACTCTTAATAGTAACCTCATTCTGGACTGTGAATATACTATGTAGATGATATCACATGTAAAACAACCATATTATCTTAAATTTGTTTATAATAAACTTTAGAAGAATGTATGTTTATTTTGTACCTGAAAATTATGGACAAAACCTAAAGTATTCATCTGTACATTTTGGCTGCAATATATTACATGATTTAAAAAGAAAATGAAAATTTTCCCAATTATTTAGGCTAGAGATTAATAATTGAAGGGCTGCTTCTAAAGAAGTGGTTGTGCTTACTATTCAATTAAATAATGATCAAGTGACCAAAATGGGATGAAACAATATTAAAGCAAACGCATGCTGATATTAGCTAACAAAACTCCACAATAATCACATAAAATATTATGTCAATTCTCTCATGAGCTAAATATCTCTTCTTAATTTCCACCTTCCAATACAGTAGCCATTATACTGAATGTTAATATGAGTTTTACAAGGTACACATATTCAAATTGTAGCACTGTGTAGGATGAATCTAGAAGAAAATGTAAATTTCTTGTAGCTATGGTGTTGAGACACATTAGTTTGGGAGGGTTATATGGACAAACATCTCAGGATAAATACTTTTAGATTTCTTTCTTCTAGCTACATGATTACATTTAAATGATCGATCTCAGCTTCAATGCACATTTCTATGGATAATAAAATTGTGCATCAGTTGTACCTTGTATGCCGAGAAATTTCTGTGGGGTTATTAATGATTGTTCTTTGCCTGGATGACGGCATTTGTCAAGGAGCATGGCTAAAACACAAATGTAAGGGAAAAAGATAAAGCACAGTCTAGGGTGTTTCTGATGACTTATGGAATTTACTAGGCTTTTTGTGTGAGAGATGATAAGGACATGCTTGATGCAAAATTTGGAAACTGGGGCTAAGGAGATGGCTTGACACTTACTGTGATTGCTTGCTTGCAAAGCATAACAGCCAATGTTCGATTCCCCACTACTCATGTAAAGCCAGATGCACAAAGTGCCACATGCATCTGGAGTTTGTTTACAGTGGCTAGAAGCCCGTGCATGCCCATTAATTCTCTCTCTCTCTCCCTCTCCTCTTTGTCTCTCTCTGTATGCAAATAAATAGATAAAATATTTTTTTTAAGGTTTTAGAAACTGATCTTATCCTGACTACTAGTTTCCTGTCTATAGTTGCCTAAGTTGCATGAGAAGCAGAGTAGAATGAGCCTCACTGCTTGCCGATCAGAATAGCGCAGAGCTGGTGGAGTGTGTTTCTCAAGGACCATACAACAAAATACAACAGTATGTTAATAGAGTTTAGGTTGTTTATGATGACAAAACCACAGACCGTGAAACAACTGTACCCAGTGTTGCAGTTAGCTTCGTGTTGCTGGCAGAAAAGACCTAATCAAGAGCAGTTGTGGGAGGAAAGGGTTTATTTTGGCTTACAGACTCAAAAGGAAGCTCCATGATAGAATGGGAAAACTATGGCAAGAACAGAGGGTAGACATCACCAACTGGCCAACATCAGGTAGACAACAGTAGCAGAAGAGTGTGCCAAAAAATGACAAGGAGAAGCTAGGCGTCACAACTGTTAGCCTGCTCCCAACAATACACCACCTCCAGAAGGTGCCAATTTACAAATTGCCATCAGCTTTGGAACTAAAATTTACATAAAACACATATGTTTATGGGGGACACCCAAATCAAACCGCTACACCCACATTATATAGCACTTAAATAAATATCTTCTGCATAAAAAGAAAAACAACAGATTGAAAAGAAAACTTTAAACGTGGGAAAATACCCACCAACAATATGACTGACAATAAATACACTTATTGAATTCATAAGGAAACTGTACAGCTTAACTGATGATTTTATAATTGAAGATTACAGACAGTACATGTTGGCAAGTGTGTGAAGAAAATGAAAGCTTTTCATGTTGATGTCAATGAGTGCAATCAATAAGATGTTTCCTCATTTTTTTGGAAAACAGAATTTGGAAATGAATTCATAATTTTAATTTCTGAATATCACAAATGTTTATAATTAGAATTGTGAAGACATATGCACTGTATCATGTTCTTTACAGTGATTTAAAAATAACCAAGATATAAAATAATATGTCCATTGACAAATGAATAAAGAAAATGTGACATACATATACAATTACTATTTAGCATTTTAAAACAAGGAAATTCTTCAAGCTTCAGAAACATTAATAAACCTATCAAGCATTATTAGAAATTATACAGAATATTCACAAAGGGACAACTGCTACAATATTCTATTTGTTTTCTATTTCTGAGAGTAAAATTCTAGAAAGCAAGTAAAATGTGTATTGCCAGGAAATACTAACAGGATAGGAACATGCTTTTCAGTGGCTAGATAGTTGAAATAACACAAGATTAACACGTTCTAGAGATCTGATTGCAAGATTAGTTGATAATACTGTTTGTGTTTTAAATCTTTAAGAGACTAGGTCTCATGTAGTGTTACCATAAGAAAAAGAAAAAGAAATAAGAAATGCTAGTCTCTGACTTTCACATGTTCCCACTTTTGATATTTGAAGAGGCATAGATAACTTGTCTGTATATTACAGGCTATGTTTTCAAGCTTTATTGCATAATGAGTATCTTTGGACTACCAAAATAATTTCTTCCTAGAGCTAAGAGTGGGTTCACTTACTCAAAATATCATTCTTTCTGATGGAAATTTTAGTGAGAATTTTTATTGTATGTTAGATTTTTATCTGTTCAAGTATCCATGTGTTATTTTTTTGTGAGGCTGAGAATTATTACTTACAAAATATGTATTCCCCACATAAAAATCATGTGTTGAAGTCCATACTTTCTTAGCTCTGAATGCAACCTTACCTCTTTTATTGTCTTTTATTGTCATTGAAGTCAGGACAACAAGTTCTTCCTAAAACAATATGACTGATATCTGTATAGTCAGAGAAAATCTGAACACAGGCAAATACTATATAGGTCATTGAAGGAAATAGGATACAGTTCTTACCTCAAAACTTGGAAGAACCAACTCTGCTAACACTTTCATTTAGATGCTCACTCTCCAGAAATGTAAATTTCTTTCTGTTGTTAAAATAACCTGGACAAAGTGCTTTATTAAGACAACTATAGTTAATTAAAGCACATGAAAGACAACACATCATTAGCAAGTAACTCAGCATTCTTGCCTTGCTGTGAATTATTAGCATCTTCTTTTCCATTCATTTTGTTTCTTCTGACTGATTCACATTAACTTATCATCTTTCAAATGGGACAGAATATCATAACGCTTATGACTTTTTGACATAAATAAGCAAAATGCACGGAAAGGCACAGAAGATTTTCAAATGAACAAACAAGTAGTTTTAATACATTGACATTTATAGATATTCCCAACCAAGAAAAGAATAACATGAATTATTTACAAGTCTATGTGGATCCGTAACAAAAAAAATACCAAATCCTAAGTTTCATACCAAGTGGAGATACATCTAAATGTAAAGGAAAATAATAATTATTCCCCACAACCCTCTTGTGACAATCTAGAAGTACAAAACAAAATGTGTTTTGTGTTCTAGTTTAAGATTTACGCAATGCAAAAAGTTATAAATGACATGAGTTTTCAAATCAATATAATTTTACATACAGTATATTATTATTGAATGGAAAATTAATTATGTCAAAAATTTTAGCTGTTTTTGTAATGATGAAATATATACATGCGCACACAGATACTTACCAAACAGCATAAAATACTGCTTGGTCAATTTAGGGGTAGAAATGTACATACACATTGATTTATTTTTCTACCATTAATTTTATAAAGATGAATAAATTTCAACTTGATTTTATGATCTACCCATATTTAAAATACATTTTTTATTTCTTTGACTTTTATACAATGTGTAATATTCAAATGATATTTGTGTACTTTGTAAGAATCACGGTTTAAAGTCACATGTTTTTAAAACTAAAATACTAAGTCAAAATGGATAAAACAAAAGAGTGGTATTGGTAAATGAAATGTAGAAAAGATGTGTCTCTTTTACAATTAATTCCTGAGTATAACTACTTAAAGTTCAAGGGTATTTATCAATAATGGCACAACTTAAATACTTAAACATAATTTTTATAAATTGATTCATGTACCCACCTTCACCACATGGAAAATTGTCTCTTAATCATCTATTTCAAAGTACATATTTGGCATTTGCATTATTAAACTAAACATATGTAAAATATTGAATGCTAAAAAACAATCACAACAGAAATAAGAATGATCACTATAAAAACAAAGATCCCTTATTCTGACTTTTTAAGTAGCCCAGCAGCATGGTCCTAATATGACCCCTTGCCTTCCACCTTCAGGGGACATGCTTCCTCTTTGCTTTCTGTTCTCACATCCTATCCTGGCTTCACTCCCTTGCCCTAAGCTTATTGGTTTATTGTAATTACAAAACAGGGGAGACACATGTGACTGTATTTTAGGACTATCTCTAGGATTAATTCCATAAAATGTAGCTTCTGCTCCCTAAAATCTTTTTCCACAAAAAAGTTAAACTTGTTTTGTTTGTTGTTTTGCTGACCTGTCATGATCAAGCTTATCCTGCATCATTACCTGCTCTAGAAGGGCTTTTGTGACCACACTAATCACTATTGCCATCTAGTAACACTCATTATTTCTCTGCTATTCCTTATTGCAAGACTGCCATTTTTATTGCTGTCTTGAGACAAATCATCACTCTATAGTCTAGTTAGGCCTTGATGTCAAGTTCATCCTCCTGCCTCAGTTTCCTGAGTACTGTGGCATTGCAGGCATGAGTCACCATACCCAGGCATAGTGTGCAATATTTTGTTCTACTGACATTATATATATGTATATGTATGTATGTGTATATATATATATATATATATATATATATATATATATATATATATGTATGTATGTGTGTGTGTGTGTGTGTGTGTGTGTGTGTGTGTGTGTTGTGTCATATTTTCATTGCTACAGAAAAATATTTTAGTATTTTATAGAGAAGTATGAACCCATTGCTATTTTGACATGACAAGTAGAAAAGTATATAAATAATGAGACATCAAAACAGAAGGAGTACATATTAAAGAGATGAGTGTCCCAAGTTGATTGGGGGCAGGTAGAATGGAACAAAAGGGAGTAATGAGATGGGAATACAATCAAATTACAGTTGATCATGTCTTGAAGTTCTCAGTACTATAGAGATGGCTGTGTTGGATATATCACATAATGAGAGATGACAGCATAGTTGGAGGGAAGCAAGTTGAAAGATAATATGGAAAGAAAGGAATTCAGAGCAGGGTCAGATGTCAGTCTTTCAGGTCAATCACTTTCTTCTTAGAACTAACCAGATTACTGACAGAACTGTTCACTCTTTTCTGATGTCAGTGTTCTCAATACCCTGTATGTCTCTTATTAAGCCCCATTAAAATGTTTTACTACCTCTGACACTAAGGATAAAGTCTTCAACACATGAGCTCTATGCACATCCAAAGAACAGAGTCATCTTCATCTCACTTACTTAGATAGCTATTGCCCATATCCCATCAAGATGTCAAAACAAGACAAGATCAAATACAGAAAACAAAAATGTATGCATGGATCTTTTTGAGACATAGTGTAGTTAGCTGCAACTTGCTGGGATAATCATCCAACCAGACACAGTTTGTAGGAGAAATAAGTTTATTTCAGGCTTATAGATCCAGGGGAATCTCCCTCAATGGTGGCAGAAGCTGCTTGCTTTTATACATCCAAGCAGTGAGAAACAATTGCAGAAATCAAACTCAATCTTGGGCTGGAGAGATGGCTTACCAATTAACGTGCTTGTCTGTAAAGACTAAGGAATGATGTTTAACTCTCTAGGTCCCAAGTAAGCCAGATGAACAAAGTGATACAAGCGCACAAGACCACAAATGTTCATGGGGGGGGGGGAGGATGCACACTTCTGGAGTTCTATTATAGTGAATGGAAACCCTGGAACACCAATTCTCTCTCTATCTCTCTCTGTCTTGCATAAAAAATAGGCTGCATGTTGGGCTTGCCACAAAGAAAAAATAAATTAATCTTAATAAAACATCTGAATCTACAGGCCATACATTCATATTATCATGTTCAAACTACCACAGACACTAAAATACATTATGTGAACATCTTAGAATGCATCAATAATTTCAATGAACTAAAACATTTCTTTTTTAAATTTCTTTATTCATAATGTTTAAGTTTTAATTTTAAGAGGGGCTAGCCACAGTGGTCACTTTAACCATTCTAAGTTTAAAACTCACAAATAGTTGTAAGGATGTCTATATAGTATGGGGAGCTGAGCAGACAATACTTAATTATACATTCCTGATAATGTGAAACCATAGGAAATTTTTTGATATAGTTATTGCATGGGTCCATTGGACTAAGCATGCTGTTTTGTTCTCATCCTGGCTTCTCTCTTGCAAAGCTTGTGGTTATTCCCTGAGCCCATCCCTGGCCTAGTAACTGACACAGAGTGATCAGTATCCCGATTCGAAAGGAGACATATGGACACCTGTGAAAGAGGTGATTGGGCCAGAACTATATTTCTCTGCCTTAGGTCAGGCATTTTAAAGAGTAACTTATTTTCCCATACAGAAAGCCTTATAAAGCCCAGACAAATTACCCCATGCATCCTGTTCAAGTCCACTCTCCATTATTACAGAAAGTAATTTATTTTATTTTTATTTTTATTTTTTTGATTTTCAAGGTAGGGTCTCACTCTAGCTCAGGCTGACCTGGAATTCACTATGTAGCCTCAGGGTGGCCTTAAACTCGTGGTGATCCTCCTACCTCTGCCTCCCGAGTGCTGGGATTAAAGGCAGAAAGTATTTTATTTTTACTTCACTCCCTTCTAAATAAACTTCATATGAACTTTATCTTTAAACTCGCTTTCTCATGGTAATAAAGTTTCTACTTTTGAGCTCACCATTTATTGTCTGTGATATTCATTCCTTTGAAATCCTTAAGACTCAGTAGAGCTTTGGTGACCATTGAAAGCCTGGCACCCTAGTTCCTGATTAAAGCCCATCTAAGAACGGAGTTAAGGTTCTTTTTATCTCAGAGGAAAAATAAGCTACTTCCCATATGTGGTACTTTGAATGTGTCTCTCCCGTGGAAGGATCTGACTGGATGGAGGAGGTGTCACTGAGGGAAGATCCTGGTGTCCAGCCCTAAGTGGTCATTGGGGGCAGATCTGAATTATACCCCAAAGGTTCCAGAGAGATGTGAGCTCCGGTGGAGACCTGGTTTCTTGGTGCTTTTGGTGCTGCCAGGTGGTAGATTTTCTCTCACTGCTTGGATTTATGAATGAGAGCCAGATTCTTCCACTATTGATGGAAATGCCAGGATCTGTTAGCTTGAAGTATATCTCTCCCTCCCCTAAACTGGTTTGGATGTTCATCCCAGCAACATGGAGCTATCTACAACACCACTGGACCCAAACAATAAATGTTGTATGGGAAACATAGCAAGAGAACTTAACCTTGAGAGAGCATAGTATTAAAATTAATGAGTGTTTTGGTTGGCTTATAATATGAAAATTAGGAAATAAATATGACCCCAGATGAGATAATGAGTGCTTTAAATTTTGAAGGAGTTCCCTGCTTTAAAATGCCATTTGTGACTGATGATAAAGACCAATGCAGAGAGTAATGAATAGCAGAGCTTTTGAAACCAAAGAATTTTAACAAATAAATAAAACTCATTTAATTTTTGTTTAGACTATATTCACCAGTATGTTGAATCACATTAAGATGCTCAAATGTCCAGTTAAGGAATTAGAGTAATACAGACTTTGTAGAAGGAATGTTGACATGTTCCTTTCTTCCTTTCTATGTTGTGGAACAATCTGAAAAGAGTTGGCATAAGGTTGTCTTTGAAAGTTTGATAGAATTTGACAGTGAATCAATCTATCTGGTCCTGACCTTTTCTTTGTGTGTAGACTTTTGAGTACAGTTTCAATCACATTGCTTGGAAAGAGGCTGTTAAAGCTATTGATATCATCAAGTTTTATCCTTGGGGTGCTACAGTGTTTAGAAATTTGCCCATTGCTTCTAGGCATGCCAGCTTTTTGGAATACATGATTTCAAAGTGTTCTGTAAGGGTACTTTGGAATTCATTAAGGATTATTGTAACAACACCCTTTTGGTCACTGATTTTGTTGATTTGGCTCATTACCTTTCCTCGGTCATTTTGGCTTAGGATAGCAGAGTAATTTCCCTAATTATCATATATGTAAAATATTTCAACATGATTCTCAAAAACCAAATTCTAGAAATCTTTAAGATTATCCATGATGACCAACTAGGCTTCATGCCAGGGATTCAAGGTTAGTTCAACATAAATATGAATGTAATATGCCAAATAAATAAACTTATGTATAGTAATCAGGTGAATATGTCAATTAATGTAGAAAAGGCATTTGGCAAAGTCCAATCTCCATGACATTATCTAAACTTAGTTGATGTTCAAAGCTCCCTTTTTCAAGTACCATTCCTTTAATGAGCTGGGATTCAAGGTCTGTATATAGAGAAGACAGAGCAATGTAGTTCATAAATGATACCTTAAATCATTTGAGATGTTTATTTGTTGGATTCTGCTTGCTATATTTAAGACACCATAGTTTTACATTTCTTACAGTTCATTATAGTATCCATTCAGATTTTATGTACTGTTTATATTAGCAAATATAGTACTCAAGAACACGACCCATTTACAGCAACAAGGAGGGTCTAATGGGAGGGGGTAGATCATAGATGAGCCTAAATAATGGTACCAAACTGCCTGTATTTGATGAAAAGAAAACTAATAAATCAAATTAAAAAAAATATTAATATGTAAGATGAAAGTCATTGCCAGTATTAAGTCAACACATACTCAATAATATATATATATATGTAAATTCTAAATCATATGTATATATGTAAATTCTACATATATATATATACATGTAAATTCTAAGAATAAAAATAATCTATATGAAATCTATTTATTAAATGGAATATTTTATTAAACATAACTCTACAGTGAACGAGGACTGTAGAGATGAGGATCCTCAAAGAAATGGGAACCCAGTGTGAGAGGACATAAGACTATAAATACTTAAATTCTTGTAAAAAAATATACACATATATATTGAAAAAATAAAAGACAAAAACTGAAACCAAATCAAAATTAAAAAAAAAATCAAAGGAGCTCTGCATAATATGTACAAATTTTCAGTGTACTTTTGATCTGATTTTCTTGTATGTAGAATACAATATCCATTTCATTCACATGAGAGTGTCCTGAGAGAGAGGGGGCGGGGGAGGGAGGGAGAGTTGGCACACGAGGGCCTCCAGCCACTGAAATCGAACTCTAGACATATATGCTATCATGTGTGCATGTGCAACTTTGTGCATGAACATCACTGTGCATCTAGCTTAACTGACACCTGGAGAGTCAAACATGAGTCCTTATGCTTTTCAGGCAAGCACCTTAACACTAAGCCATCTAATCAGCCTATAACTTCTGTTTTATTTCACAAAATAGTTGAGAATGTTGGGATACATTGATGCTACCCATGGACAATAATGAGATATAATGTGAGTAGTTTTAGAACCTTGCTCAACAGAACAAAGAAATTTAAGCAATGTTGGTATAACACGTTTTCCACTAAATTGGAGGAATATAGAAGAGAAAATAACAGGTATCCTTTTATACTTCCTGTACCCAATTACCTCACCCACTTTAGCTCTAATGTCTGGCTCCAGGAAGAAACCAGCAAGACTCTATTGAGATGAGATGGCAATCAGACCCCAAACAAAGATTTTTGCACATGTGTTTTTCTGTTGGTTCCCCAACTTGTCCTTCGTCTTTGTAACATCCAGAGAAGACAGTTTTCTAGGCCACCTGTTCCCCGTCTGGCCAAACTCCACTTCTGCTTTCCAGCGTTTCTGCTAGTTGGAGCCTGGAGTTGGTATGGGGCCAGATCAGTACTTTATGACTTCTGAGAGGGCTCGAGCTACATGGACAGTAAAATAATCTTCTTACTCACTTCGATCTATTTTCACATCCTGTTTCCAAGTCTTCCCTTATAAGACATATCTATAAAAGAGTACATTATCAATTTTTGTAAGATTGGGAATGGATTGTTTTTAATAGAGAGTTCCTAGGTTCTTCTCACAAAAGTTAAGTTTCTCCCATAAGCAGGAAGAGGACTTAGTGGAAGATCAATGCAATTAAATTAAATTAAAGAAGCCAATGTAATTGCCATTCTGGTTCACGCACTTCTTTCTCCACTAGTGCAGCTTTAAATGGAGACTGATCTTACAACATGGAGAGATGCTAAGACATAAGCCACAAATAATGAGCATGGGATTTTCCCTTTATGCACAGTGAATGTAGGTATGATTCACAGGGGGAGGATAGTTTGCCATTCACTCTACATTTAGAAAACATGAATGCTAAAAACTCTCAGTAAGTGTAATATAAAGACAACATGTGCTATTGACATCATTCTTTCAGTTTGTAAGCCCAAGGGAAAAAAATGACTTCATCAGTACAACTCATAGAAGGAATTTTCCTCAGACTTTTACATCATCCTACATAGTAATATATTTTACATGAAGTCTAAAGTAACATGATTTTCAAGCAAGCTCTGAAGGCTTTTTTTTTTTAATTAATGCTTTCTTTCAAAAAGTTCCATGGTTTACTTAAAAGCAGGTGCTTTTGTCCATCCATAATACTTTTAAGTAAAACAGACACTGGAATATGCTAATAAAAATCTTGATAATCAATTTGATATTGTGATAAATGTGACTGTCAACTTTACATTTTTATTAGTTGCACACTTTACACCTTGTATATCAAAAGGAATACCATTGTTGATTTAGAGGTCAAACAGAAAGTTTAAGATATTTAGACATAATTCATGTTGACTTGCTATTACAAGTTTTGTTTAAATTTGGCTCGTGTTTTTTAACCTGTATGAAAAGAGTAGAAAATATTCAGAAAACTAAAATGTCATGAAGTGAATATTCTAAATTTCATCTGTACACATCAGAGAAGTAATTTCTCTAGAAGTAATTTCTATGGTATACAGTTATATTTTAATAACAATATTATGAATGGAGAGGTACAGATTTAACTTAGGCAATCTGGAAACATGGAATATAAAATATACAAAATATAAAAAACCCTTCTATGATTAATAATATACAGTAACAGTGACAAAGCCAGCATAGTAATCCCAAATATATGATTAAAAGGAAAGAGTCGTATGTGTATTTTAGAATGAACATTACATGAGTTATATTTTTAAGGTTTCTCCACATTCATTAATTGAAGATATTTATGTTCATGCTAATTTTTTCCAGATAATATTTCTGTAGAAAAGATAGAATGATATGATTATTTAGTTATTCACTTATTATTATAGTGATTTAAATATTATTGTACACAAAATTTTGCATGGAAATCCAGTCATGAATATGTTAGCTCTTGGTTCTTTGGGATACAGCTTTTGGGAAATGATCATACCATAAGGTTTGGGTCGTGACTTTAAATTTTTTTTAAAAAGATTTTTGCTCTTATGTGGGCCTAAAGGGACTATGCATCCCTAAATGATGTGAGAACAAAATGAACTTGTTCCATCTTTAATCCAGGAAGTGTGCTCTCACACTAAGTCTATTAGTGATTTTCTTGTGGGTTTCCTAGCCCTCAGAATTGTGATAAGTAAATATCAGTTACAGGCAAGGCATCTAATAGTGTTTTCTTACTCAGAACTCTGACAAAAATTTCCATGTCGCTCATTGGTGCAGCAACTTTTGCAGATGTGACCAAATGTCTGTTCATCACATACACAGGTCAGGTAGCATCTGCCAATTGCAAATGGGAGGAAGAATAACTGCTGGAGTACCTGGTTAAAGTCCTGTGATTTTCCTCTCCTGATTCTACCAGAGACTGTCAATAGCTCTATTACTATTAAAGTGGTATTCTAATGGTTTGCTCAATTGGGTTGCCCAGGTGAAGGAATTCTCACCCACAAAATATCACCATGCTGTTTCAGAAGAAAAATGCTACATACTACATACCGTAGCATAAGAACTTACTACTACGCTCTACTACTGAATCTCTTTTCTCTGGCACTTCCTTTTTTACCACTTCTTCCACAACGGTCCCTGAGCATTAGTATGAGTTATATATCAATGATACTTTGTTCACCATCTGTACCACCACAACGGTTACTTCTTCTCAGCACTTTAACCATTTACGAGTCTCAGCATTAGTAACCATCACACACTCTACCCTACACAACAAGGAGCAGCAGGAATGTATGAGTGTAAAGCAGGCATGTTTTCAAGGAAATTTGACAGGAGAATCACCTCCTTTTGATAAGACAATAGCAGCTGCTTCCCTGGCCACAGGTTTACCCTACCATAGATGGTGGGTTACCTCCTGTGAAGCAGGCCTTAAATACAATTACAAGAGTTGTTGTATCCATAGCACACAACTATTGCACCAGTGGTTTCATTTTGCTTCACATTTTAATAGGTAGCACACAAGTTCCATAGCTGAGTATGACTTTGGCAATAATTCCACCCTCAGCATCCTACATTGTGCCCTCTATTCTGTTCATTCCATACAGCTAAGTTCCAGATTGATTTTCCATTTCCTGAAACCAATGTGACTAATGCCTTCAGCAATAGGACCTTGCCATCTTCTTCTGGCATGCAACCAACAGCAGTGGCAACAGTGTTGATTTTTTTTTTTGTTGTTCACCTCTCAGTCCAATAACTGACAATAACTCATTTCTCAACAATATGCCTTTTTGGCGTGTCTTTTCTTTTCAATTAACTTTGCTGGAGAGATGTGAATAAGCATCTACTCACTCCAGATAGGACAAAATAAAAATAGACCAATGTTTTGTTCCACCATAGTCAAATCTTTAGCTCAATGATATCATTAGGCATATTTATAAAGCACAGATGATTGGTTACTTTAAAGAGCATGGATCACCCTAAGAGAACTGCATCACCACAAAGTTCTATCCTATAATGAGTGAAGACCTTATGGGAACCACAGCATTGCATTCAGTTTCTCTTACAGTGCTCTAACATCTCCCAAGATTCCTGGAAGGTGTGCTTTCCAAGTTTCTGTAAGCTTAGCAATATTTCCTGCTTTTAGTCAAGGAATAAAACTTCATTACTTCTGGGATTCTGTTACCCCCATTGCCTAGCCAATTTCTGTCTCCTATTAGCAGGAGGCAAGAAGGAGTGACAGCTGAGTTACCAGGTGAGGGTCCATCTATTAAGGAGTGTCAGTAGCTCTACAGAAACTACTATCCAACTTTGGCTGTGATGTTCCACTCAACTAGTTTGGAATGGCTACCCACATGGTGCCATGTTATGCTCAGAGGAAAAGTTCTTGTGCTGGTTATTATCTCAATGCTGGGATGAAATACCCAATAAGAAGCAAGAGGATAAAGGATTTATTTTAACTTTTCAGAGGGTATATTCCGTCATGGCAGGGAAGGTATGATAGAAGGAGCAGAAGGTTTCTGACATGTTAAGTGTGCTGTTGAGAAGAAGAGAGAAAGGAATGCTGGTACTCAGTTCATATTCTGACTTTTATCCTGTTAAGTTTCATACAGTTTCATACCATTCATTCTGTGGGCCTCTACCTATGGAATGATGCTGTCCACTGTTAGGGTGAGTGTTTCCACCTCAAATAACCAAATCTAAAATCTCACAGATAAGCCTAGTTTTTTGTCATTGTTTGTTTTTCATTGGTTTGTTTTTTGCATGATTGTAAATATCATCAAATTGACAAGATTAAGCATCCCAAAGCATATTGCAACACTCTATTTCAAGTAGTGATGAATACTGTGAACACATCAGACCATCCAGATGAAACCAAGAAAGAACTCATGAGTGACACTCCATGGAGGAACATTTGACTAAGTACATAATGGAATTTCTTGCTTTAAAAATGTAACTTAATTTGATTTCTGCAGTAAATATTGACTGCAAATGCAAATGCAACATGCTAATTGTTTTCTGTGTTAGTGTTTAGACTCTCAAATTCCAAGTGAAAATATATGTAAATTTAGGCAAGTTGTTTTTCAAAGCTAATTGCCCAGCTTCCCAAAGCCACCATATAATGCACTGGGTATTTTTCTATACTAGAACATGTTTATGCTTTCATGAAAAAAGGACACTGTCAGTTGTTTCTGATTTAACACATTTGTTCATTTAGTTGGTGGGAATACATCTTATTTCTTAATAGTGTGTCACTCTACCATTCACAAGACTTATATTAAAATGTGTGATTAATATCAACCTTTCCTCCTTACTACAATGTGTTACATTTAAATTGCTAACATAGAAATTTGGTGAAATCATATAATTTTTTTCCGGACTGAGTGATGTCTAAATGTTTACAATATTTTGTTATACTCAAGGTGGGTGGGGCAGGGTAATATTGCCTTATATCTGAAAGACTTTCCTACTCACTTAATATATTTTGGACTTGATTGTTATGTTTAAACATCTAGTGAAACATTGATACTATGCTAGTTGGTAGGGCATTAGAAGCAGAAGCTTTGTTTCAATCTTTTGGCCATTTGATCATATCATTTTTTCCTCTTTCGTTCATTTTTTCCCTTTACTAAAACCCTTCTTTCCATTCACCCTTTTCCTGTATAAATACAGAAAAATCAGTAATATGAAAATGGCATACTTCAGACTTGTTCTGGAAATTACTTGAATTAAAGAAGCACATCCAATAGGTTTGATAACACAAAATATATAAGCCTATAATTTTTAACATAGTGGTTTTATTTTCCTAGCTAAATGGAATGACTTTCCAGATAATTTATGTTCTTGAATTTTTTTGTTGTTGTTGATGCTAAATACCTCCTTCTTTTAGAGATAATTAGCAATTTTTAGCTGCAATGCACCTTACAAAAGGTATCCTGCTTCATTTATTAAGACTGATTCAAAGTTTCATGGTTTAATGCAGATTATTTTCCAGGAAAGACAAACTGCATGTTTCCTTAAAGAGAAGAAGGAAAGAAGAACATGATAATTGTCTGTAAAATTAGTTAGCTAATAACATTTTAGAAGATTTGTTTCTGTTCCTTTTGTTTCTAGCTAGCTTGTCAATCAAAGAGTCCAGTCTACTAATAACACTTAAAGGAAGTCTGATATTTTAGAATATTAATTTAATGTACTTATTCTTAATTTTAAAGAATGGGGCATAGAGTTGATTAAAACAGGCTCTTTGATATAGTTGATAGGAGATATTAAAAGACTGCTTTTATGTGCTGACTTCCTATGAAACATTCAGGTTTACTAAGAGAAAATCATAGCATCTGAATTGGAAAGCAAACAATTGTTAAATGGTTGTTTGAAGTAAATTAGAATGTTTTGGTTTTGGTTTCTTCAATATTTTGATCAGTATTCACATAATTGTTTTTAAAACTCAAACATTTTCTATTGATACATGGGTTTGTTTTCTTATGTTTTTTTTTAAACAAAATAGTCTCAAATCATTTTACTGTTATTTCAAAGATATTGACATGTTTTTTTCACTATTCATGATTTTTATAATTCTGAATATAGTTTCAAACTTTTATTAAATGATACAAATGATATGTCTCCTTAATTCATTGGGGGATCAAAAGTGGGAAGTTGTCAAAGGTCATCCATTCTAGCCTCATTTTACTGGCTTTCGATCTTTATGAGCACTGTATCAGCTCCGTAAATGATAAACAGTAAAAAGCTGTGAGGTCTATATATTTGGGCACTTGGTCAGACGAAACATAAAAGCAAACAACTAAAGACAGAAAATGTGATTTAACTTCCTTGGTATAGGTTTGAGTTCTGATCTAGTATTTGATCTAATTAAAAATAAATTCTCTATAAAAAGGTAAGGGTTATCTCATTTGCCAGGTGCTAACCTACTCTTCATTGGAGAATCTGCTTCTGTTTTTCAGATAGATGTCAATACTAAGGACAGAGCCACCCCATTATACCTCAAAAGGGCTCCAGCTGAAACTAGGAACAATTGGTGAAGCAAGCAAGGGTGCTGTTTTCTTGGTGAACCAGGTACCAGCACAAGGGTGAAGGAGATGAACACAAAAAGTCAACTTTTACCAAATCAAATATCCAGAGACCCAGAGGCCCCCAACACCTCATCAACGAAGCAGACCAAAAATGAACCCAACATGACTCAGGGAAATTTTGTGGAAGAGGGGGTGGAAAGAATGTCAGAGCCACATGTTGGGTCATGATATGCAGAGGCATTTATCCTACCCATAACTGCAGGCTAACTCCAGAATGTATGACCCATATATCTCAACAAGGAGGGGGCGGGGGAAAGGGGTAGTACATAGATGAGCCTAACAATGCTACCAAATTGACTGTATTCGCTGAGTACAAAACTAATTAATAAAATAATAATAATAATAAAGAAATCATCTGAGAAATAGTGCTCTAACAATGCTCAAATTTAGTAACAGAAATCAAAATTTATACATATATATATATATATATATATATATATATATATATATATGACATTTAACATATATTAACTCCATACAAAATTTGTATGTGAATGCTTACAGCTTTCATATACAACCATTAAATTTAAGGTGTAAGTTTCAGTTTATAAATTTCCTTGAGTAAATAATAAAACCATAGTGTATCTTCAAAGTAAAACAGCATCCAGTGATTAAAAACAACAAGCTATTGATTCATACATCCCTTGAATGATAAAATCAAGTGAAACTATGTGGACACTAAACAAAAATACATCTTTCCCAAGGATTCCTGGATTGTTCTGTGAAGTACTAATAGGTCACTTTGAGTGATGTTAGGATGAATAAGGTATAGTAGAGTGATGAATACTGATTTTGCTATACTTTTTCAAGTCTATATGATAAAATTTTCTGTTTGATTTGTTTAAACAACTAAAATATAATGGTCAAATTCTGTAACAGAATGAAAACTGTGACAAACAGGTTAATATAAACATATGAAGTAATATCATTGAAAGTTATGAAGAAAATAGTTTTGATCAAACTACATTTGGAAAGCCATCTTCCACCTAAAAGGTTCCTATAAGGATAAAATGTTTGATGAAAGGCATATATGCAAACATTTTACTCCATGTAAAATTTATGTTTTATCCTATACCTATCATTTAGTAACTCTCAAAAAACATTCAATATATGCCACAGTTGAACACGTGAGGAAATGTGATTTTGTTGAGATTCCAGTTTATAACTTCTCAAGGAAACAGAAATTAACAGAACAGAAAAGCTATGATGACACCTGTAGTACTGAATTGATATCAGAATTAAAAGCAAATCTCCAAGCTCCTGAATTCACAATGATATGCAGGCATTGAAGTGACTTCTGAAACAAATCTCTTTGCTAAAGATAAGTGCAGGAACTAAGGCGGGGAAAACACTCATGGGCAGACATCTCTATGAGAAAGAAAGAGATACCCTTCCTGCCACAAAGTAAAAATGGACACAGGGATTAGAGATGTGAACATGACACAGGAACCCACCCAATACTGCTCATAGCAACCAAAATTGAGGTCATTGATTAAAGAATAGAACTAGCTATTATCATACTATAACCAAAGGAATATTAAATCTGTACTTGCAAAATGAAGCTACTGAACAGATGAAAGAGCTGGTGAAGAAAAGAACCATGTTTCTTTAAAGAGTAGTTGCAAATAATATATAGACATAGCTCACACCAAAAGAAGAGAAAAATATTTTACTCCACTTCCAGGTGAAAATGGAGTTTGTGACTGGGTTCCAGGAGACTGTGGTAAGCAAAACACAGTGCCTTTATAAGTGATTCCTGGGGCTCCCTAAACAAATGAGCAATTTGACATTATCAAGAATTAGTTAGGAAGGTATCTAGCCTCATGGGTTGCAGGAGGTTTTTTTAAACTCTGTGGCATGCTTCCAAACCCTCACAACTTCAGAGTGATGCTGAGAAACAAGGTGCAGCAGAAGACTCAACATATCTCCTCAAATAAGGTCATGTAAATTAGGAGTAAAAACTGAGTCACCACAGGCCAAGGACACATTGTGAACTAAGACATTGTGTTATCCTGAACTGTGTTTGGGGAAATAAAAGTAAAGAGTATTAGAAGGTAGAGATATGAGGGTGAGCAGATGGCTCAGTGAGTAAAGCTCTTACCACCCAAGCAGGAACTAGAGTTTGGATGCCAAGCACCCATGTATATGTTGGGTGGGCATGGGAGCCACCTAGACTCTCAGCACCCAGGAGGCAGAAAGAGTAGTTCCCTGCAACAATCAATCTACTTAGAGTGGCTGAGTCTACAAGCTCTGGGCTCAAGGAAGAGACCCTAAGTCAAGAAATGAAGTGGAGGGCAATGGAAAAAGTCAACCTCTGGCCTCCACACAAACACCAAAGCACAGATGCATCCACATACATGTGCCCGAAACAGGACCATGCATGCACGCATGCATTCATAACACTCATGCGTACATGTATGTAAAAGTAATACTGGTGCAGGATTTTGAGGTTTGGGGGAGGGGCAGTCAGTCCCCTAGATCTGTGAACACCATTTTTTCGGTCATTATCCTATTTTAACAAAGAATTGATTTTTTAAAAAAATGACTCAACAAGGATAAAATATAAATTACTGAGTTTATTTAGGAAGGAATTATGAATTGTGTGGTTTTCTTTAGGAGAAATTTATATATAAGCAAACCTGGAGAAGTTGCACACCCCGTTGGAAGGCACACATACAAGCCCATACCAAACGATTTAGAAGAAACCCACACCCTTGTGGGAGCAAAGCCTTAGCACATCAGCCCTGCACCTGCACATAGGAAAAAAGTTAGAGGAAAAAAGTAGTGAGGACTCAGCGTAAGGAAGGATTACAGAGGAAACACACCAACACTGAGCCAGGGAAGTTCCAGATGCCAGAGAAGTGACTAGTAAAGAAAATCAAGAGAGTCATCACACACGTGGTAGACCCAGCGTTCAGAGGAATTGCACAGGTCGTAGGATCAGAGTTTAGACAAAGATCATAAAAAAGTAAAACAGATATCTGGAAGCAGAATGCCTATGGAGAATGAACAGAAGAGCCCAGAAGGTAACAGAAGCACTCAGCTAGCAGGCTGGGCGAAGGAAGATAGACTTACTCAACATTCAGTTGAAAAGATAAAAAGCACATGTCAATCAGGTGCGAGGAAAAAGAGACTATAATTGCCCTTTTTTTTGTTGTTGTTGCAAATAAAAGCCCCAAGAGGTGTTAAGAAACAGTGAAGGCTTAGTGATCAAGGGAAAATAAACATACATGTAATCAAAGTGAAGAGCCACCCAAAATTATCAACAGATGGTAGGCAAAGAGGGAAATAGGCAGGCCAGGAAAAGTGCTCTCTCTCCTTCCCAGCAAGGCACATTTCCACGCGTGGCCAGGCAGAAGAAATCCCGGGAAAGAGAGGAAAAGATGAGCACAGACAATTCTTTAGAGTTATTTAGGATGGATTTCTGTCCTCAGACTCAGGAATTCAGGGGAGAGACCTGGTTGGTTGGTAGACTCTAGGGGCGGAAGTGACCCAAATGCTAAGCCACCTAGCTCCTCTGCGAGACTGGGAATCTGCGGTGGGGGCTGCAGCCATTGCCTGTAAGAGTGGATGAGATGCTGAATTCCAGCTCTGTCAAACCCAGTAGGATGACATCTAGTTCATTCTTTGGGCTCCTGCCTCTGACCAACTGCCTGAAAGAAAGTAGCTCTCTCCTGTTTCCTTCAATATGACCTCAAACATTTTGTACACATAAGTAAAAACTAAAGAAATCCAATAATTTTGCTGAATGTAAGGAAAATGCGGATTTTCTAACTATGTTATTATACTCACATTAGCTATTTGAAATTATACTCTCACTTTCTCTAGAATACATAAGTTATCAATGATATAATGGTACATTATAAGCTTTTACTGAAATTTTGTAGGTGTGCAATTTTACACTCTATTATCATGCTATTAGTGATTACTTTTAATAAAATTATCTAGGAAAATTATTTAGGAAAAATGGGTAGCTGCCTTGAAAGGAAAAATAGAGTAAACTGGAAAAATACATGAGCAAATTAATGTCACTATTTGTTTAAAGACAATGATTTTTTTGGGGGGGAGGGCAAGAATTGCTAATTATTTTTTTTTTAATTAGTGGCTTTTATATTTATTTTTTTCTAAATTGTCTATTTCAATCTTTTTATATTTATTTATTTTAGAGAGAGAGAGAAAGACAGAGAAAGAATGAGCATGTTAGGGCCTTCAACCACTGCAAACAAACTCCAGACACATACTTCTCCTTAAGCATCTGGCTTATGTGGGTCCTGGGGGATCGAACCTAGGTCCTTTGGTTTAGCACCTTAACGGCTAAGCCATCTTTTCAACCCTATATTTCAATTTTTAAAATTATCAGCTCCAAATACATTCCATAAGTACTATTTTCCCATTATTTTTGCATTCTTTAGAATAATGCATGATGCTTAATGGTCTCATACCTACTTATGCTCTATTTCATAATATACTAAAATTATTTATAAGAAATTATTAAAACTAATGAAAATTTAAATGAAGTATACCTGTTTTCTATTTGTAACTATTGCTAAGGTAATGATACTATATATATATATATATATATATATATATATATATATATATATATATATATATATATTTTTTTTTTGGGGGGGGTATATAATATTTTCAAGAAAGGAAAGCATCAAATTGAAGTTTATTGTTTTTAGGAAAGATACTCTATTGGTCTTCACACAAAAATGATAAACTCTCTTGTATATGTATGTAATTTAGTACTTTCTCAGTTATCACTATCATTTTCTGGTGTATCAATATCACTTTTGAGAGCTGCTGAAAAAGAGCAGATTTTTTTTCAACAGGGCTTGGTTAGAAACAACTGCTGCTAAAATGCAGAGGGAAGGACTTGTATTGTGAGCCAGTGTTCTCTTGCAATACTTGAGATTATACACAGATGAATGCGCTTTGCTCTGAAGAGTTTCAGACTAAAATGTAATTTCATCATGAAGTTTATGCCAATATCCATACTTGCATTAGAATAATGACTTTGTGTTCCCTTAGTCTGTCATGTTGAATGTATTATTTCTTTTTAATTTTTCTTATTAAATTTATTTTTGAACTTGAAATTTTGTATGGATGCATCAAGCATCGGTTCCATCATTCCTCTTCTCCTTGTCTCCTCTCCACTGAGAGACCCACGTAGTGAGATTGTTGCTATTCACCATGGAGTTGTGGGTTATGAAATTGGAAGAACATTAGTCATTCATTATGTGTGTGTGTGTGTGTGTGTGTGTGTGTGTGTGTGTGTGTGTGTGTTTGTGTGCGTGTGTGTGTGTGTGCAGGGGAATGGCCCTGACTTTCCCTTCCACCCTGAGGCTCTAACATTATTTCTACCCCCTCTTCCACAAAATTCCCTGAACCTTGGTAGGGGTTCTTTACTTTACTGTTGAGCTCTCAGCAGCTTCTGTATTTCTGTTTTGATGCATTTTGAGTATTCTCAGTGTTTGCTTCCATCATCCTGCCTCAGGTTTTCAGGCTTGCCATGGAAGCAACACTATTGCTCATCTTGACAATTCCTTCATGTTTTCACCTGAGCCCTAACTTATATGCTAGGGGTGGCTCACCTTCTGACAGGAAGTCAGCTATCTTTGTCCTGTTGATAGATTTGAATGATTTATTTTAATTTTACTAGTTTATCCATTCTGCTACACAGTATCTCCAGGAATACATAGAAAATTGTACATTGTAAGTATATAATGACACAAAACTCAGGTTGCTGTATACATATATTTGATAATAGAATAGAATACCATTTCTCTTACATGTATTTGACTAGTCACATTAGAAAAAAATAACATGTTGTCTTTAAAGTTAGTGAAATGGTAATGCAAATTACTTTCCAGAATACCTTGTTTGTAACAATTAATTCCTCTAGTAAGAGTAGAAAAATTTCATTAAGCATGCCTAAAATATTTTTTGTATGTCATTAATTTAATATAAATTCTAAAATTTGATCTTGGGCACAATGGTGCTATCATTTATTAAGTGTAATTACTACATATTTATGTATACAATTAACTTTATTATATATTCAATAATACTTGAACAAAATATGAAAACAGGATTTGGCTTTGCATTGTTATAGTAGTCCTTGGTGAGCTACAACCAATAAATAAAAATTTAAGGGATTTGCTTTTTGATGAAAATGCATTTTTGTTAACTGCTCCCTATACTTCAGGATAATGTTCCTGAAAACAATGATGTCTGCATGTGTGTGTGTGTGTGTGTTTACAGACATCATTGTTATCTATCTATCTATCTATCTATCTATCTATCTATGCATATGTATGTATATCAATGTAATAGACACATAACATAAAACTGATATTTCATGGTTGATGGCATCTGAATGAATAATTGACCAAATTCTTGCAATATTTCTACTGCATAGAATTAAATAGACTTTACCAATTATAAAAACATGTCATTAAGATATTATATACCAGGTAAAGCAGTTTCACCACCACTGAAACACTGCAATAGTGAGTACTCTGTTTTTTCTTTAGTTATGTAGTTATAGATAAAATGTTAATTAAACTGATCAAGAATGACTTTGCATAATTGATTTTCAGAGCTAAGACAACCTTAATATAGGCAGAATTTCCATTAATATAATTAATATGGTTCCATAGATAGATAGATAGATAGATAGATAGATAGATAGATAGAGATATAGATAATTATATTAAATGTTATTAACCACAAATTATTTTTATGGCACAGAAACGAAAACAACATATCAATATCAAGTGGAATGAGTTATGTCGTTATCTCTAAGTAAAGAACACACAATAACTTTATTTAATGCATGTGCATCATGTGTGTGCGTATGTGTACATGTGATGTTTGTGCTGTGTGTATCAGATATGGGTCTGTGCTGAAGTGGCACCCTATGTGTTCACCTCTTGCACACTGAGTGCTCGCCTGTGGCAGGCTGAGAAGATCATAGGTTATTCCTCTCCATTACTTACTATTGTCCTCATTACTTACTATTGTCCTTGTGACACGATCTGTACATGATTTGTGGCTATGCTCTTGATTGCCCAGGAATTCTGCTGTCACCCTTATCCCTCAAGAATAGAGTTACATACAAGCTTGTGTAGGCCCAGATGTTTACATGGGTTCTTAATATTTGAATTCTGGTAGTCTCAGACCCTTATGATTGTACAGGAAGTGTACTTAACCCTTGAGATATCTCCCAGCCTGACAAGCACCTTTTTGTTTGGCATGATTTTCATTCACTTTATTCTAATCTACCAATTACCCATCAGCCCAAGTCTTGTCCATTGCATATTCCTATCTCATGGCTGTAGCAACACTGATCATCCCTTATATTACTCAGGGATGGGAATCTCTTCATAATGCATCAGTGTTGAAGCTCAAACAGCTCATCTAGAAACTTATATTGCTAATATGCTACCTGTTCATCACTGTGAGAAAATTTTTGATAAGATTAAAATTCCATTTGATAAAGTTGAAATTGGGGTGAGAGTTTCAAGATTTCAAAAGTTTCAGTCTGTGGGTCCTGGGACACTTGGATTTTGCCTGTACTGGTCCATAGTTCAGGATAGCATTACGTGGTGGGAATCCATGGGAGCCTGCTGCTCAGAGCATTCTGGCCTGGCAGCAATAGAATCAGTTAGCAGCTGCAGGCTCATCATCCACCTGAGTGAAATACCTTCTGGCCTCTGAGCTCTGCCTCTAGCATGGTCTCAACTGGGTTGTGGTGCAGGATGGAGAACAGGCCTTAAATATTTGTGCCATTTTGAAACAATCATGATCAACACTATAGCATCAAATTAGAAGAGAACACATAGATAGGATGAAAATGCATGTACCTTTAATTCCATGAGTTCTAACCCAGAATGAAATGTGCACAGATAGGATGGATGAGAATAATGCCTAATAGCAAATCACTGAGTACGCATGTGAGGGTAGAGTCAATCAAGAGTAATATGAACAAAAACTTTGATATACCTATTTGAAATAACAGATGGAGTAGAAGAAGAGAAAAAAAAAAGTATTGTTTTACATAAACTAGTGTTGTAAAAGATATATGTTATTCAATGCACAAATGTGGGCAAACATATATCCCCACATATAATGATGGTTGAAGATGTTCGGAACCTGATATTACTGTGTTTTAATAGATTACCATTATAATTTGTATGCGTTTATATCATAAGAAGTAATTATAGCCCACAGTTATAAATCAAAATCTCACAACATGATACAGTGTTCTAACAATTTCCTCTAGAAATTCATGTGAAATTTAGCAGAAAATAAGATTTTATTTTGATCTATTACATTTGGGTTCAATAATTTTCAAAACAAGGTAAATTATGTGTTACTATAATGATTGCTTTATTTTTCAGAAATAAAAGATTGGATCCAGCTTAAATTTACAGATGATTTTTAAAGGTAGTGAATGTTCCCATGTTTTAACACTTGTATTTAATTTGAAATACAGCTAATATTAAATTAGTTATCTAGCACAATTACTGAAAAGTCACTATGAACACTATTTGGCATTTTGGATTTCTAAAATTGAATTAAATCCTGTTAAGCTACTTAATATTTGCCATCTGCTAAATCATTTACAGCATCAAATTAATCATTGCCTGCATTAATAATCGGTCTAAAAGACTTCTACTTGTTACAAAGGGATGTAACCCAGTTAATGACATTCTTTTTAACCTAAAGATTACTATTTCTATATGCTCTAGTCTTTCACATAATTGAACATAAGTAAGAAACCACACAATACCTTAAGAATTCAAAACTTAGTTTTTACTATTTTAGAAGATTATTAATGTATGTCTATTATGGATTTTATATATTGCATCTGCACAAGTCTAACTTTAGGTCCCTATCTATTATATTTTTGGCAAAAAGTCTGTAACTTTATGCATTTTTACATCTAATTTTGTTATCAACACTGATGAAACATTAACTATAAACAAGGGCATTTCCAAATAGCAGATAAGAAAATAGTACACAAAATATTTTCTTTATAATTTTCATAATCAAGACACATGATAACAAATTTGGTCATTTACCTATTTTAGAATAAAAGAAACTCTATCCACATACATGCCCTAAAATTTATACATTGCAATTTATAGACCTTAATGTAAGTACTGTCATAATGTCACCAGTGACTATATGAGAAAATAACAGTATCAAAGCACATTTTACAAATCAAAGTCAACAGAATTAAAACATTTCTATGTATAATATACTACTAATATGCAAACTCTTCATTTATAATTGCCTAAACCCCTCCCTAAGATGGACTTCTCAAAGGCAATTTATAATTCATAACATTAATTAATCTATTTCATATTGATGTATTAGCATTAAATAAAATTATGTAATTGTTTCTTACTCTTTTGAATTCTTTGTAGATTCTCCATATTAGGGCTCTATCAGTGGTCTACCTGGTGAAAATTTTCTCTCATGTTGTGGGTTGTCTTTTGGCATTGTTTATCACAAGCTTGCTGGACAAAAGCATTTTGGTTTCATGAGATCACACTGGTGGAGTGTTTGTTTAATTTATTGTGGTCCTATTCATAAAATCGTTCCTACTCTTATATCTTGAAGATTTATGCAGATTTTCCACCAATTGTTTTAGAGTTTCAAGTCTTATACTGAGGTCCTTAATCCACTTGAAGTTTATTAATTTATTTATTTTTGGCATGGTGGGAGGAGTGTGTCAAGTTTCATTTTTCTACATGTGGTTATTCAATTTTTTCACCATTTGTTGAAAATGCTATGTTTTATACAGTGTGCATCATTGCCTCCTTCGTCAAAGATCAAGTAGGTGCAGTTTCTTGAATTAAGGCCTATTTCTTCTATTCTTTTCCATTGATCTATATGTCTGCTTTTTGTGACTGTACCACTCTGTTTTTATTATCATAGCTTTGTAGTACATTTAGAAGTCAGGTATGGTGATACCTCCTGAAGTATTTCTTCAGCTAAGGTCGGTTTTGAATATCCAAGGCCTTCTGTAATTTTTATAAGAATTTTGAGATTATTTATTTTCTATCTCTGGGCAGAAAGTTACTGTATTTTGTTTGTTTGTTTCATTTTTTTGTTGTTGTTTGTTTGTTTGTTTGTTTTTTGTTTTTCCAGGTAGGTTCTCACTCCAGCTCAGGCTGATCTAGAATACAGCATGTAGTCTCAGGGTAGCCTCAAACTCATGACAATTCTCCTACCTCTTCTTCTTGAGTGCTGGGATTAAAGGCATTACCACCATGCCAGGCAGTTACTGGAATTTTCATAGGTCTCTACAGTGAGCCACTGATAGGAGTGATCCATATGATCCCAAAAAGTACAGAACATTCCCAAGTAATTGGTTACCAGACAGAAGCAAAAGGTAAGATCTCATTGCTGAAGATACCATAGGCTGCCATTTCAGAGCACTGAGAGAGAACATGGGAACTGAGAGGAAAGCCAGTCGTAGCTTAGCAAACCCTCACAGTGCTGGAAAGTTCTATGGAAGCCACTGCAAGACAATGGTAACCAACAGAATGAATAAGTGGGAGACCCTGCAAGCCATGCAATCCACCAGCTATACAAAAAGTACACACATGTGCAATAGTGGCACACAGTCTTTGTGGGTAACCAACTGCCCTATGATTAGAAATGAGGTCTGCTCAGTGGGAGAGAACCTCCCAAAATGATGCACATCTTCCCCTGCAGAACCCTGCCTATTGGAGCCTCCAGTGACAATCTCAAGCTTAATCAAACATATCTCATGCCGTGGTGAGACATGCACTTGAATTCACACCACCATATACTGTCTCCAGCCCCCACAGTCTTTCCCATCTTTAACATTGCTCAAAAGCCCAAAGATTTAGCACCCCATGGTCACAATAACTATGGAGAAAACCCCAGTGACCCCTGTAAAAATCGAGTGAGTAGCCTCTCCAAAATGACTCCTAAGCTCTCAGGCATATCCCCTTTAGAAAAATCTATTTACACCCTTGATGGGAGAATCTATTTTATCTTACATATGGTGGAGAATATTGTGGGATCCAAGATCCATCAACACAATAAAACACAGCAGAATGCTTGCAGTGAGATTTGGCACCTCTATCACATCTACCAGGGTCCAGAAGAAGTTGCAGAGGAAGCAGTGACACAGTATGCTTCCCTCAGATATCCACACCCAGGAAAAAGCAACAACCACTGTGGTGAACCAAGGCACATCATAAAAGAAATGCAGGGGCTACAGAGGAGTCAATACTAACTGATAATACATTTGCTAAGGCTCATGGACTGTTGCAGAAGAGGAGGCGGGAAGGCTATAAGAGCAACAAGGTGGGTAAAAACATCCTGAGGGACAGCTCCCCCAGAGACAAAGGCCCTAATTACCTCACAGAGAGCACCAATAACCCTACTGAAGAGGATCCTTGGGGAAATGGGTGCTGGGGAGGAGAGATACTTCAACCCATGTTAAAAAAAAAAAAAAAAAAACACCTAACTAACTAATAAAAAAATACATAATTATGATTGACTAGGGTGGACTTTAGAATCACTGCTTACAGTAGGGAATCCTAACTGAATTTTTAGATTTCTCTGTAAGTTGAAATAAGAGTCAGTAGAAGACAGGAAGCTAGACTGCAGCCATGAGGGGTTGGAGCTTCATGCTTCAGAGGAGGGGGCAGGAGCTATGAAACAAGAAGAGTGAAACCTTGGGGTTAAACATGTTTAAGGTGATTTAGGGGATTTTGCAGTTATCTTCTCATTTATGGGACACAACTTATTTCAGAAGTGGCTTATGGAAAGGGTTTATTTCAGTATTGCAAATTTCAGGGTAAACACCATCAATGGTAGAGAAACCTGAGTCTCTTTATCATCCGCAGCAGAGAGAATCAAACCAATACCAGAAAGCACCATCATCCAGAGTTCAAACTGGCTCTAAATACGTTATGAAAGGCTGGACTGAAGAAGCTCCCCCAATGACACACATCTTCCCCAGAAGAACTCTGCCTGCTGGAGCCTCAAATGACAAGATCAGACTTAATCAAAAATACCATGGTGGGATACACACTGGCATTCATACTATCTTATTCTGTCTCTGGCCCCACAGTCTTTACTATCTTTAACACTGTTCAAACGTCCAAAGTTTTGGGCTAGATGGATGGGTTGGTGGTTAAGGTGTTCATATTTAAAGCCAAAGGACCCAGGTTTAATTCCCCAGGACCCACATTTACCAGATGTACATTAGCCAGATGCACAGGATGGCCCAAACGTCTAGAGTTTGTTTGCAGTGGGTGGAGACCCTGGTGTGCCCAATCTCTCTTTCCCTCTTTCTCTGTCAAATAAATAAATAATAAAATATACTTTTTTAAAAATCCAGGGCTGGAGAGATTGTTTAGTAGTTAAGGTACTTGCCTGCAAAGTCAAATGACCTCAGTTCAATTCCCCAGGACCCACATAAGCCAGATGCACAAGATGGCCCATATGTCTGGAATTTGTTTGCAGTGGCTGGAAGCCCTGGCATGGCTCTCTCTCTCTCTCCCTCTCTCTCCACTTCTTTCCCTGTCTCAAATAAATAAATAAAAATATATATTTTTTAAAAGTCCAAAATTTCATTTGAGATAAAGTCTATTTCTTAACTGAGCCCTGTAATATCAAATCAGAAGTGACTTACTTTCCATATATAATAAGACAGAGTAAATATTTTTATAGCAAAAACACATAACAAGAAGGGACTGGACCAATGCAAAATCAATAAGTAGCAGGTAAACACCAAATACCTGAAGTTCAAGTCCAACATCCATAACCAGTGGCGAAAAGTCTCTGGATTCCAATTCACCCCTTCAGCTAGCTTGAGAAGCCTGGGGAAATTTCATTTAAGCTATTCTACAGTACTGCCACATCCAAAATTTCTTCTGGTTCCCTCTGCAAACCATGGTTCATTTTCATAGTTCCATGCAATGGCCTTATCAGGCCTTTATCCAGGGGTTCCTATCATGTTTCATATGCTATATTTCAGCAGTGACTTCTCTGAACATTCATCTCACTGGCCCTCCATATAGGGATTTCAGCGCTGCTTCACTTGTCACATTTTAGTGGCTTCTGGACCCATGCGCATTTCAGAACCTGCTTCCCTTCACTTTTCTTGCTTCAAAAACCAATACCAAATTATTTGTAAATCCAGGGGGGTTATGTAATAAACATTGACTTTGAAAAGGAAGCCCTTCTATAGAATTCTTCCTCCAAGCCTCCTTCTTTCAAACAATTTTGTATTCTTGCTAGCTTGAGGTGTCCATGGCGCATGCTCAGTGCATCATTTTCATTGTCCCAATATAAAACAATTGACCATCTATGAATGGTGGTGATCTACTTAACAATTTCAGCTTAAGTAAACTCAAACCAGTTTCTGTGCCAGTAACGTCAAACTTGCTTAAATTTTTCCTGTGATAAACATAGTTCTTTCATATCTTTCTGTTCTACACCTTCCACCAAGCTCACCAATCTTTTAATTTGACCTTGATACAATTCTATAGGCATGGGCAGTCAGAGCTAGCCTACCCATATCCCTGTTCCAACAAAGTTCTCTCTTCCCCTTTTAAAGTTTGTAAGTCAAGCTTTTGCAATCCACAATTATCTGTGCATTTATCATTTTCAAACTCTCACCAGAATAGCCCAACAAACTCTGCTTACAGCACTACAAGGCTTCACTAGTACCAAGTACCAAATCTTTCCATACTCCATCCACAAACATATACCAAAAAGCACATACAATGACCAAAAATGGCACTGTCAGATTCATCACAGCAATGACTCCAGTTCTCAGAACCAATTTTTCTGTTGCAGTTACATTTTCATTACTTAGACATACATCTGACAAGAAGTGGTTTACATTTTCCAGGGGAAACTCCATCATGGTAGAAGTCACTGGCTCATTTTCATAGATCCATAGAAGAGAAACAGAACTTGCAGCCAGAAATTATCACCAGACCTCAAATTGGCTCTGAACACATTTCTACAGGGCTAGACTTAAGGTAATCCCATAATGACAAACCTCTTCCTTAGCTGGGCTCTGCGTGATGGAGACTCAAGTCACAATCTCAATCTTAGTAAACACTATCTCTACAGAGAAACTGAACAAACAAGAGGAGGTACTGATGAGAGAGCAAAACAAAAGTAAAGATGCCATAAAAAAGTAATAAGAAAACGCACTTCTTTGTTAACTGTATAAAAATAAAATTAAAACAACAGCAGAAAAGAAATCTCTAGTTTGTGTAGAAACTTCCAAAAGAGGAATATAAATCAATTTGCAGAAACCATCAGTTGTTCCATGAAAACCCCAGTTCTAGGAACAGGGTACTTCTCAGCATGTTGTTCATCATAGCAGCCCTGGAGGCCAATGAAAAAATACACACTACTCACAAGACCCAGGATTATCCACCGGATGGATAATATGTTTCTAGTGCTGAAAACATATGTTTCTGTTGCAAGGCACTAAGGAAACAATATGGACCTGAAAAGGTGGTACAAAAGCCACACTGTGTATTTTCCTAATACTTCTTTTTATCTGGCCCTCCATAAGGTACAGCCCACTTTGCAGTGTGGTTTTCCAACCCAATTGATCCTTCCTAGAAATGCCTCACAGGCCAACCCAGAAATTTGTCAATTCCAAATCCAAACAAATTCTTAATAAATATGAACCAGGGCTGGAGAGATGGCTTAGCGGTTAAGCGCTTGCCTGTGAAGCCTAAGGACCCCGGTTCGAGGCTAGGTTCCCCAGGTCCCACGTTAGCCAGATGCACAAGGGGGCGCACGCCTCTGGAGTTCGTTTGCAGAGGCTGGAAGCCCTGGCACGCCCATTCTCTCTCTCTCCCTCTATCTGTCTTTCTCTCTGTGTCTGTTGCTCTCAAATAAATAAATTAAAAAAAAATAAAAATAAATATGAACCATTACAATTCTAAAAGATAAGTGCCATTTAAAGGACATAAAATATTTTGCATCAAAACTATAAGAAATGTGCCTTACAGACATCACACCCATCTTATGGACCCCACTGAATTACAGAATGAGAAGTATAAGGTTTTATATATTTCCAAGGGTAGTGCAGCTGTTGCATTGTACTTATTCCAGGCTACAACATTTCCACATGATGCAGTTCATGTCAGCCACTCAGGTGGCACTGCAGTCATGGCCCAAGTGAGAAAGATGTTTGCCAGAATTAGAGAATGTCATTGTTGGACTATAAATGATGCTAATTTTGGAAGCATCCAGATTTCAAGTGTGGTGAGATTTTGAATATTTGCACTCAGATTTCAAAACAAGGAAACGGTGACTAGAAAATGTGTGGAAGGGCCAAATTTCCCATGAATGGCATGTAGAAAGTGAATTTTGAACCTGTTAATGAGCTGAAAACTACAATGGATTACCAGGAAGATGTAGATTCCAGAAAAGTGGCACATCCTAACAAGAAACAAGAACAGTGACTGGAGGTATTCCTCAGTGGTTAAGGCATTTGCCTGCAAAGCCTAATTTTGATTTCCCTGTTCCCAGGTAAAGCCAGATGCACAAAATGGCATGTGTATCTGTAATTCATTTGTAGTGGCTGGAGGTTTACCCCCATTCTATTTGTCTCTCTTCTATTTCAATCTTTTTTTTTTTTTTTCGAGGTATGGTATCACTCTAGCCCAGGCTAACCTGGAATTCACTATGGAGTCTCAGGGTGGCCTCGAACTCACAGTGATCCTCCTACCTCTGCCTTCAGAGTGCTGGGATTAAAGAAATGTGCCAACCATGCCAGGCTAACAATCTACTTTCAAATAAATAGATAAATAAATATTTAAAAAATAATAGAAACAAGCACAGAACAGACAATGAGTATGACCAGACCAGGAGACAGGTTGTGTGGGCTACAGAGGGCAAAGCCATAAGTTTGGGGACATATAAGCATTTATGACCTAACCTTCAACCATAATGTGATCCCAGGTGCTATGAAACACAGGCTGTAGTGAGGCCCTGTGAAATTTTGTGTTTGCATTGGTTCAATCAATGTTTCCTTGCCTAGACTTCTCTTTTGGTTACCTTAGAATTATGCAACATTCTATTTGAATTTACAAAGCACACACAGCTAAGAATTTCCCTTGTGCCTCAGAAGTGACTTTAAAAATTAGCTTTTGAACAAGGACAGTACTATTAAGTCTATGTGGACTCTTAGGGATGAGTTAAACACAATTTGTGTTATGCTACAAAGAGATCTTTGCGGCCATCTCAGAAAAGTCTAGTTTGAATGTGAAGAATTGGGCCCTGTGCTTGGATCATGGCTGGTGGTACAATTATTGGTGGTTCTGGAAATAATAGGAGTATAGCTGGAGAAAGAAGGTTCTAGGTTGTGACTTTAAAGGCTCTATGTAGACCCTTGTTCCACACAGAGAAAGAGAATTTGCATGCTAGGGCCTCAGCCATTGCAATTGAACTGCAGACACTTGTGCCACGTAGTGTTCTTGTGCAACTTTGTGCTTGCCTCACTGTTGTGCATCTGGCTAACATGGGATCTGGAGAGTTGAACATGGGTCCTTAAGTTTTGAAGATAAGCACCTAAACCACTAAAAGCCATCTCTCCAGCCCATGCTCCCATATTTTCTTTTCTGCTTCCTGTCTAGCATGAACTGAAGACCGTCTGACTGTACTAGCTGCCACTATCACCACGTCTGGCCAAAACATGTGTCCAGACACAGCAAAGATATTGACTTGAGATCTCAGAAACTATGAACCAAACTTAATCTGTTCCCTTTCATGTTGTTGATGATAGGTATTTTGTCACAGATATGAAACAGTATCTATCAAAACTGTGTCCTCAAGACAATAGTATATGTGCCAAACTTTAGTCTCAGCGCTTTGAGAGACTGTGGTAACAGGATTACTGGAAGTTCAAGGCCAGTCTGGGCTACAGAGTAAATGCTTGTGTATTTTAACAAATCAACTGTGGGTGAGGTTATTAATGACTATCCTTACCCAGAAGCCTGCATAGCATATCCCAGTACTATGGCAGCCAATAAGTCTTATATTCTGAAAGATAATAGACTATTCAGCAAATAGGAAAACTAAAATATGACATAAAGTTCATATTATTTTTTATACTTTAAAAAGGTGCAAAAAGTTTGGAGGAATATACTAGATTTTTTCTTAGTGTGGTGAAGAAAGCTTCCAATACAGCACTACAATTTGAAAAGAGATATAAAAAGAAAGGAACATGTTCTAGAGAAAAATTTAATACAAAAATTTTAGGGCTATATAATGAAAATTATAAACTTTTGAGGCCAGATTAAATTTGAAAATCCAAGGCATAGAAAAATTGAAGTGTACTTAATTTAGGATGAGGTAGATAATAGAGGTCACTGTGATGAAATTTAAGTAAAAGCGATAAATCGATTCATTTTAGAAGTTCAGAAATCACAGTGGTATTTTTGACTTTGTCCATGAATGTTCTGAGGAATGGGAAGGTTTTGCATATACATAGCAACACTCATTAAAAACAAATGAAAGAAAAGGCTTAAGCCTTTAATAGCTTTCATTGATAATACTTGACACAGAAAGTCAATTAATTTATTTCAGAGAAGGTATTTCAGAATATGTTTAATTTTATCTAGGATTTTAATCCTCTTAGATTATTTTGCCCTGAAATAATTACAGGGATATTTTTCCATTTAATTTATGGAATACAAGAAGGAAAAATATTTTGTATAATATTAAACAATCACATTTTAAGTATCATGAATAGAATAAAAATATTGTCGAGTGTAAGGAGCATATTCAGCTATTATTATGTTTCAATAATATTCACAAATTAGTTCCTTCTCCATACTTACTACATTCATAGTTACATGCATCATTACTCAAAGTTATTCATTTCAATTTATTTACCTACTATGGTGGTTTGAATGTGAAATGTCATGATAGATTTGTGCATTTTCTTATTTAATCCCCAGCTTCTGTCACTGCTTGAGAAGGCTGTGAACCCATTAGGAGGTGAAGCCTTGCTGAAGAAAAGTTGGTTACTGGGGGATGGCCTTTATGAGATATGTCCCGCTCATTCTCTCTCTCTAATTCTCTCTTTTCTCTCTCCCTGCCTCCCTTGCTCACTCTCTCTCCTTCCTCCTTCCAGATGTAATGGCATGGGGAAGCTTCTTTTCCCTTCAATGCTTTACTCGCAATGAAGGGCTTTCCCTGGAAAATATAAGCAGAAAATGAGCTTCTTTCCTTTCCCAACATGCTTCTGGTTGAGTAACTGGTCCCAGCACTAAGAAAGAAACAGATGTACCTTCCAGGCATTGTAAAAACTCAGTATACATAGATATCGTGTTGCTTATGCAGCCTATAATTCATTAAAATACCAATACTATTGTCAATTTCTTCCCTTTAAATTAAGCAATCAATTTAAACTACTAAGTGGCATAAAGACTACCAAGATGATGGTATGGAAAAACATCATATTACATCAAAAATAACAGTAATTGGGGGAGTTTTAAAAACTAACATTACAATTTAATGATTGCTTATTATTAAAAACACATAATGGTTGTATAAATTTAAATAAAAGAATACTGCAGGGACCAGACAGATGGCTTAGCACTTAAGTTGCTTGCCTAAAATCCTAAGGACCCAGGTTCAATACCTCAGAACCCACATAAGCCAGATGACCATGGTAGCATATGCTACTGGAGTATGTTTACAGTGGTTAGAGGCCCTGGTGTACCCATTCTCTTTCTCTCTCTCCCTCATCTCCTCTCTCTCATGAATAAATAAAGATTAATACATATTATATATTTGGTTTAGATAAAAATATTTTCATTATAAGAAAATATTTAGTTTTTAATCAGGTAACTAATTTTTATTACTTTAAACTAAATGAAACACTTGTTTAAAAATTGTATGCTGAAACAAAAAATGTCATTAAACATTATGTATAATTTTGATACTACATGTGATAAGAAACAACAAAATTTTGAGAAAGTTCTAACTTCTAATAATATTTACAATGTAGATTTTTAAGCTGTCAAGTTATCTCTCTAAAAATCAGTTCACAAAAGGAATTTAGATATCCTGCTAATAAAAATATATGTAAGTTTAATTTCTGGAAAATTGTCTAGTTGATTAAGCAATATTTTCCTGAATTTTAAATGAAGAAACATTTAATGATAACCGATTTTAATAAGCATCTTTCATCTTATTTGATATCTTCCATGTAATATGCATGTCACATTTTGCTTAGTTCATGTATTCATGTATCTATTGATTCCTTCCCTATTGTGAATGATGTTGCAGTGAAAATGTGATGTCTTTTCAAAATGCTGTTGTTATTTTCTTTGGATATATCACAAAATGTGGAATATATAAACAAATGACTGTTATGTTTTTAAAGTTTTGAGGTATAAAATATAATTTTTCATAATCAAGCCATTAAATTTCATTCTTTCCAGTGCTGCACAAGTAAGTGTTCATTTTCCCCATCCTCCCCAGCAGTTATTTTTAACATTTTGATAATAGCCAAACTTTCTGGTTGTTCAACATGGTTTATAGATATTTTCTGGGTGATTGGTTTTTACACATTCATTTTCATTTTATTTATTTGTTTGAGAGAGAAAGAGGCAGATAGAGAGTGGGAGGGGGAAAGAGAGAATGGGCACACCAGAGCCCCTATCTGCTGTAAATGAACTCCAGATGCATGTACAACCATGTGCGCCTGGCTTACATGGGTACTGGGGAATCAAACCTGGATCCTTTAACTTCACAGGCAAGTGCCTTAACGACTGTTTCAGTCAAGTTTGCATTGATTGCAGAAAACACACAACCAAGAGCAGCTTATGGGGGAGGGGGGAAGGTTTATTTTGGTTTACAGACTCAAGGGGAAGCTCCATGATGGCAAGGAAAAAAAAATATGGCAAGAGCAGAGGGTGGACATCACCTCCTGGCCAACATCAGATGGACAACTGCAACAGGAGAGTGTGCCAAATACTAGCAAGAGGAAGCTGGCCATGACACTCATAGCCTGCACCCAACAATGCACTGCATCCATGAGCTGGGGACCTAGCAATCAGAACATTTAAGTTTATGGGAGACACCTGAATCAAACCATCACAACAGCTAAGCCATCTCTCCAGCCCTGTTTCACATTCTTGATACAATATATGTATAATGAGTGTGTGTATTCATTTCTATGGTTCATTTTGTAGTGGGGATATTTTGTTATTGTTGATGTTTATACTGATTGGGTTTTCCATTTACTGTTTAGAGTTCTGTGAATATTCTTGTCATTTTTTTTTTTTAACATAGAAATTTACCATGAGTTAGAGGCCAGCCTGAAACTACACAGTGAATTCCTCTCTCATCACTGAGGTGTGAGTTAAGAGATAGGGAGGGGCTGGAAGGCCACAGCGTTTATAGCATCAGATTCAGGTATGTAAAGTTTATAAAATTTATTGGGTTCTAATTTTAGAGGGTGGATTCCAGAGCCAGACCGCCTGAGTCATTTTATTCAGATAGTGTGCTAGACTGTGGGCAGCAGAGGTGCTGCATCAGAGTTCTATTTTTTTTTTTAATTTTATTTATTTATTTGAGAGCGACAGACACAGAGAGAAAGACAGGTAGAGGGAGAGAGAGAGAATGGGCGCGCCAGGGCTTCCAGCCACTGCAAACGAACTCCAGACACGTGCGCCCCCTTGTGCATCTGGCTAACGTGGGACCTGGGGAACCGAGCCTCGAACCGGGGTCCTTAGGCTTCACAGGCAAGCGCTTAGCCGCTACGCCATCTCTCCAGCCCCAGAGTTCTATTTTTATGCCAGGGCGAGGTGGCATGTAAGGTGGCACCTCCTGGATTTTTTTTTTTTGAGACTCATTTCCTAAGTGAAACTGCAAAACTAAAGCTACCTTTCCACCGGAAGTGGTCAGCGCCAGGCGCTCAGGACAGTTCGGTAGGAGCCGCGGCCCAAGTAACATGAGCATGGGCGGTATCCACAGAGGGCCTCGCAGAGCAGCCAGGCAAGACTTGAACTCAGGATCTTCATGCTTCCAGAGTGCTAGGGTTACAGACATGTCCCCTTATGCCTGACTACGATAGTAATTAAAAAAACAAAACAAACAAACAAAAAAAACATAAAGAGTGTTTGAAACCTAACCCTACCAAGTGAGTGCTGTACAGTGCCAAGACGTCAATGTTGAAGTGGGTAAAGATGAAAGAAACAGAAAGAATGGCTAATCCATTTTAATGCTCCTGACAGAAGCCGGAGTAGATGGGAAGCTGAAGCGCTTTGTGATGTGGATGAAAATCGCATGTTAGAGCATACATTGGCAAGAAAAGCAATAGCTCGCCTGGGAAGCCGGAAAGAAAGGAAGAGAAAAGCGCTGCAGGTTGCCTGGTATTGACTGTATTACAAAGCCTTCCTGTTGAAGAAAGAAATAATGAGAATGACGGACACCCAGTAAGAGGTTCCCCTCATGACGGTGGTGGAGTAATGAAGACAGTGACGCTGAGGAAGAAAAAGACTGAAGTGAGAGCAAGAAGTGGAGCGGCAAGCAGATCGGAAAGCGGAAGGAGGACCATCGCCAGGGACATCGCGGGCGTTTTCAAGACACAGCCTGAGGATGACTGACACATTCACAGCAGGAAACGGTTAGAGAAACTTGTCATCACCATCTGGGAGTCCTCTGTGAAGCATTCTGCTGCCAATGCAGCCTTTTCAGCCAATGAAAGTCCTCCTCAACACCAGGGTATATTGCGCACCCACATGAATGCGCATTATACCCCGGCCGAAAAGACTGGTGACCTTTGTAAGAAGATTGCGCATTAAGAATAATTGCATATTACGAATAACCCTTGATTACACTCTCTCACTGGTTTTACTGTACCCACATGACCTCAGTATTAAAAAAAAAAAAAAAGTGACTTAAACCATTTTTTTTTCTTCCTATTAAGGAAGGTGCCACCAACATTAATAGGAATCAGGAGGTGCCCAGCCCAACTTTGTTGAATCTATCCACACCTCAGTCCACAGGAAGTCAGCCTACTTCTGGGGAACCAGCACTCCCAAGGGGCACGAAGCTGACCCAGAAACTTTTGCCATCCCTGCTGGTTCCTCGCCTCACGGCCACTGTGGCAGGTGGTCTGGGAGCAGCAAGTCGCCGCAGCCCAAGCGCATGCCCAGACGCTTCCTGCACTTGGAAAAGAAGAGCCCTGTGCACAGCAGATCATTTCCACCTGTCATCTAAGTAAGGAAGGAAGTGCTGTGTGGCTTTGAAGGGAGAATGAAATAAATAAGGTCCTCTCCTGGAAGCTTGTGCCCCATGATTATCTCCCAGGAGATCAACCAGCCACCTCCTCACTCTTACATTTTGGGGGCACAACATTTGTTGCAATTGTTTGTAAAACTTCCAGAAATCCTTGGAAAGACGCCTTTGCCTGAGCAGAATTAAAGGCTTTACTGAATTTATTGAAGCATTTAGATCTCTTTCTGAGGTGTTCTTTTTTTTTTTTTTTTTTTTAGCAGAATACTATGATGCCTTCTTCCCAGAGTCAGCATATGTGGCTGCTCCTGAGGCGCATTACAACACCAACAACCCCAGGCAATGTATTAAACTTTTGCTGGTGTTCTAAGAGTAGCTGCCTTCTCTCCGTTCCCTAGATTCCAGGTTAACCAGTGAGGGGGTGGGTCTTCTCTTCAAGGTTCACCAACAAGCACTTCCTGGGGGGTATCTGACAGGCAGGCTCAGTTTGAGTTTTTCACACATTTATTTATTTTTTTTTTTTAGCTATTTCTGTTATGAGTTAATTCCTGACCTGAATGTGGTGAATTAGGCTTTGTAATCCTGGCACCAGGGAAGATTACGAGTTCTAGGTCAGTCTGGGTGCCATATTAGACACCCTACCTCCAAAGTGAAGAGTAAATATGAGTTAAAATATTAATTACTTCCAGAGTGCCTGGATGTGTTCTCGTATAATGCTGTTGCATAGCCCATCTGTGATACCAGGACAGAGAACAGCTGTTGCTGTGCCCATAGTGAAAAATTTATAAAAGTATGTGTAGGGCAGGGTATTTTGGTATATAATTATAGTTGGTTGTTCATTTATGTTAACATTAAACAAATATTTATTTTTGTTTATTTTTATTTATTTATTTGAGAGCAACAGACAGAGAAAGAGGCAGAAAGAGAGAATGGGCATGCCAGGGCCTCCAACCACTGTAAACAAACGCCAGATGTTTGCGCCACCTTGTGCATCTAACTAACATGGGTCCTGGGGAATTGAGCCTCGAACCAGGGTCCTTAGGCTTCACAGGCAAGTGCTTTGCTGCTAAACTATCTCTCCAGCCCTAAACAAATATTTTTGACAACTGTTTTCTTTCTTAGGGCAAACTTAGTTTGAGGGGTGGGGTGGTCAAAAGGTTTTAGCTTGTACTTGGAACATAGTCTCAGAGTATTTTACAGAAAATTGATATTGATGGTGAAAGAGATTTCTGATAACAGTTTCCTACCCATGAAATGTAATGCTTGGTCATTTAAAAAAAACATTGACTTGCCTTTGTTGTTACAATTTTGCGGCCACACCTGGCTGTATAGTGTTACAATTCCTTTTCCATGAAATGTTATGTTGGGTCATCTAAATAAAAAATTGTCTTGTTTGAAAGAAAAATAAAGCTACATTTTTCCCATCCTTCTTCAACATCATGACTGGGGTAGTTTAAATAAATGGCCCCCAATATATTCAGTGTTTTATTAGTTCATACTTTGGATCTACAGCCATCTGGCTGGAGGCAATGTTACTGGGTGGACCTAAGGTGTGGTGGTGGGTTTAAAATTTGAATCTTTGTTTGTTTGTTTTAATTTGAATCTTAGAATATGCAAAGAGCCTAGTTTCAGCTGGAGTTCCTAAAGTATGCTGTGTGGCTTTTGGCTTGGGGCTTCTCTCTCTACGTTTGGTACTATGAAAGCAAGCCAGCATCTTCTACCATTATGGAACTTCCCCTGCATCCATAAGCTTCAATACACCCTTTTCTCCATGACAGTGCCTGGTCTGGAAGTTCATCTCAGTGAACCTGAAGCTATCTGCTACAGAAGTTGGCACCAGAATGCAGAATGTGGGGTGAGATGAACCTGACCATGTGGATTTTGGTCTTTTGGAACCTTTGTGTTGGAGGAATGGGCATGGACTTGGTGCTTCCAAAAGAAGACTCCTTCCATAATGGTAAGCCAAATTTTATGGATTATTCTGATGAAAGTTTGAGAATGCTAAGTGTAGCAGAATTGAACTTCAAGACTTGCCTTATGACCTTTATAAGGGGAAAAAGACTGCAGAGAACTTTGTTGGAATGAGGCTGCTGGCATAAGGGCTGGCTGCATTCTTCTGCCCAGGCCCAGAGAATTTGACTAAGGTTTAATTTGTAATTGACTGATGAGCTTGGCTAAAGATATAAGACTGAGAGATTTAAGATTTTAAATTGGAAAACTTCAAGCAAGTTGAGGTTACTGGCACTAAGACTGGTTTTAGGTTACTGAAGCTTCAATTGTCAACACATTAGCAATATTAAGGAAGATGGCCCAACTACTTTTTTGTTAAAAAAATAAAAGTGGAGAGCATTCCCGAGGAAAAATTATGATAGAAACGCAAATTCTTTTGTACATTGTTGAGTGGAAAAGTAACCTACTTTTCCAAGGTTATTACTTATTTCATCCCTGAATCAAGAATATGGCTGTGTCCCGCACAGCTGTTATTAGCTTTGGAAGCATGAAATGTATGTGGAGTAGTCATAAATTGCACACAGTTCCATGAGGCACTGCTGAGGTGTGGCAGGAGGCAGGGTATGATGCCCTGATAGACTGGAAGATGGACAATGATTTGCATGGAGACCCGAAATGTTTTGGATATACCAGGACTCTTCAATGGCCTGGGATAAAGTTTTCCTTGCCTTCTCTGCCCAGATGGAGGAACAGAATTTAGAAATTTGAAAACTTGCAAGTGCAAGTCTCTGGTTATTTGCACTTAAACTACAAAAGTCTGATGTTTGCTTGATGGTATTTAAGTTTAGATTTTTCTAGTATCACCTTGCTATGCCTTATAAGTTTGTTCTGTGTCTTTATATGTTGAAAGTATGTAACCTGTTTGCTTTTATAGGACTTATGGCTAAGAGACAGTCTTAAACCCAGAGGAGACTTTGGACTTTGGAACTATCTTAAATTGGTCAAGACTGAGGAGACTTTTGAAATTGGACTGAATACAGTTTACAATGTGTGATGGAGCAGATTGTGGTAGTTTGACTAGATGGTTTCCAATATATTCAGTCTTGTATTAGTTTGTAGTTTGTATCTACAGCCACCTGGCTGGAGGCAATCTTAAGGTTCAGCCCTAAGGTGTGGTGGTGGGTTTAAAATTCAAATCTTAAAATATGCAAAGTATCTAGTTTTATCTGGAGTTCCTGAAGTAGTGTGCTGTGTGGCTTTTGGCTTGGGGCCTCTCTCTCTCTCTCTCTCTCTCTCCCTGTGTGTGTGTGTGTGTGTGTGTGTGTGTGTGTGTGTGTTCCTGTGAAAGCAGGCCAGCTTTTTCTGCCGTTATGGAACTACCCCTGAATCTGTAAGCTTCAATAAATCCCTACCTCCATAACTGTGCCTGGTCTGGAAGTTCATCTTAGCAAATCTGAAGCTGTCTGTAATTGAAGCATTGCCTTTCTTGTTTGAGATTTTACAGTTACATTTGGCTGTATAATGTTATTTTGGGTCAACTAAATAAAGCATTTTCTTTTTGTTTGAAGGGAAAAAATAAAAACTACCTTTCTCCTATTTTCCTTCAATATCATGCAAAGCAGTTAAAATAATTTCACACAAATTTTCAGGTCAAGTATACTGTCTAGTTCAATATGTGCCAATTATGGTACATGTTATTTTAGTATTTTATTTTATTCATGAGAGATGATATATATAGAGAGAATGGATAAGCCATAGCCTCTAACCTGTACAAACAAGCAGACACATGTATCACCATGTACATCTGGATTACATAGGTACTAGGGAATGGTATCTGGGTTCTTATACTTTACAGGTAAGTGTCTTAACTGCCAAGCCATCTCTCCAGCCTCTAGTTATGTTTTGAGGGGAAGATACTAACAATTTTTAATAACACTAAACAAACCTGACATAGTAGAAATAAAAGTAATTACTGGAAAATATAAAATTTTACGTAATCAACAATCAAACAAGAGCGTCGCTCACTGAGGACATCAACAAACACAATATAAACATGGTGCACACTGTAGTTTTGTAATAAAAATGCACGGTCCTCAGAAACTGACATGAAACAAATGAGGGGGAGTTGCTGCTGACTATTTGTAGTTGTTGAAAGAGCAGCCACAGGTGGTAAACCTGATGATTACTCATAGAGGAAACTGCTTGACTTTTTAAGGAAAAGAGAAATGCATCAATAATTAGAAGCACTGTAGGGGCTTATCTCCATGCCAGACCAACAGTGGTGTTTGCTAGCATAAAATTAATTGTTGCTAGTGGTACATACCAGCATGAATGATATAGAAATGCATAGCAGCAGATTGAAGATTGGGAAATCTGCCCATTTTATCAGTTATCCCAATTTATTACCTAAGCATAATAAATACCAAAGTTAAAGAAAAGCATTCACACATGAGTGAATGATAGAGGTTGTGTCCCATACTGAAATTGTAAATTATTCGTAATAATGGAGTGAAAATAATTGAATTCCTTTCACTCTAGGAGTGTTAAATATTTACAGTTGAGAATAATAGGAAGGATTACCCATTATATATAAAATGCATGGAAGCCACCAATGTGCAATTGTAAATCATTTATCTTGAAGCCATTATTAATTTCTTGTTTATAGTTAATGTCATTGTTGTTATTTCTATTTGGAAAGTATGTAGGATTTTTTTAAACAGTTACTATGGAACAAATTATGTGTCAGTCACTTTTCTGGGCACACCATTTCTATTTTGATCAGAAGAGAAACTGAGCATATAGCTGTCAAATGTCCTGCAGAATGAGCTCCAGCTTTCAGTATTGACCCTAGCCTCCTCAATAACACAAATACTTCTGTAGTTAAAAATCTGTGCTGTTCTCAAGTGTGTCACATCATCATTCAGCTTGGTTAGATCCTGGGTTTTGTGTGTGGTAGTTTGTCTTTAGTATTCATAAATGGTTTTTCATTTTATACCTTTTTTTTTTTTTTTACAGATCACAGATGGAATTCATCTGTCAATTCTTCCTTCATAAACATTCATTCATTTTTCCCTTAGGACCTGAGATTCAGTCATCAGATCGCCTAACTTTTATCCTAAATTCTTTGTCTTAGTGTTTCATTCTTCCATTTTTTTTTTTCTTAACTAAAGCCAGAAGTTGCATTAGTACTACTGTTCTCCTGCATTTTCCTTTTCATTTGAGGCATGTGCCTTACAGGAGTATATTAGTCACCTTTCACATTTCCTTTCCTACATATGATTCATTTTATATGGTGATAGCATATTTTGCAGAAGTTCAAGGGAAAATGCCTGAAGAATGAAAATTGAAGTCATCTAAGAAGATATTTATAAATGAAATGGGATGACAGGTGTTGGAGATAATACTGGACAGTAATTAAACTTGTAAGGATATATGTAATTCAAGAATAGGGAAGAGTCTATATTGAACTGAAGTAAATCTTGATTTGTACTGGGGTGTTTAAAATAAGGAATGGAGATGTGTGTGTGTGTGTGTGTATACACATGCATATGTGCTTGTAAAGTGAGAGATACAGTAGGGAGTTTAATAAGATAATGGTTTGTTAGCCATTGTTTATCCTAATGGAAGCATTTTTATTTATTTATTTTTAATTTAATTTATTAGTTTTCTTTTCAGTAAATACAGGCAGTTTGGTACCATTATTTAGGCTCATCTGTGATCTACCCCCTCCCATTAGACCCTCCTTGTTAATGAAAATGGGTCGTGCATTGTGGAGTTAGCCCCCAGTTATTGGTATGATAAATGTCTTCTGCATATCATGACCCAACATGTGACTCTGACATTCTTTCCTCCCCCTCTTCTGCAAAATTTCCCTGAGCCATATTGGGTTCATTTTTGGTCTGCTTCAGTGCTGAGGTGTTGGAGGCCTCTGAGGCTCTGGCTCTCTGATTTGGTAGGAGTTGATTTTTCTCTGCATTGATCTCCTTCCCCTTTGTACTAGAATCTGGTTCACAGGAAAACATCACCCTTGCTTATTTCACCAGTTGTCCTTAGTTTCAGTTGGGCCCCTTCTGATGTATGTTGGGGCAGCTCTCTTCTTAGGATCTGCATCTATCTGGAAAAGAGAAGCAGATTCTCCAATGGAGAGTAAGTTAGCACCCGGAAAATTGAGATAAGACTTACATTTTTGATAGACAGTATGGTAGGTTTAGGCCCTCTTATACCCCGTGATTGATGGTAGCTTGATATTGTAGAGTGGGCTTGTGTTTGGGTATGGTTCTGACTTGATTCCCAGCTCCAGCTATGGGTCTAGTACCACTGAGTGGATCAGTTAGCCAAATCAAGAGCAATTGATTCCTCACCATGGCTGTGTACCACTATTGCACTTGTGTGGGCATCACATCCGGTTATTTGTTGCTAATTAGGTTAAACAATGTGTTGCTTGGACAGATCTTGGTCATTTCCCTCAGTCGCCTATGTACTGCCTTCTGGAACTAGACATGCTGACTGTCTGGGGACTGACTCTCTCCTGGCTTCCAGCCATGTCATTCCATTTTACGTGTCAGCTGCGTATGGAGTCTTCAGCAATAGGGTCTTACCACTGGCCTTTGGTGGGTCATCAAGTACTCTGACAGAAGTCTGTCATTGTTTTGGGAAACCTTGTAGGCTTCTCTGATCAAAAGCTCATTGTGGATGGTAGGCCCAAGCTGGAAGTGGGGGTTACAGGTCAGTGTCCACTAAGAAATTGAGGAAAAAGATAACTAATATACAAGAGTTAGAGAGGAGAGAGATAGAGGGGAGGGGGGAGAGGGAGGGAGGGAAGATGTAGGAGATTTAGGTCAGTTTTGATCCTACCCTCTCCAGTGTCTTGTGGTTCAGGTGTTTCTTATAAGGGTCTAGTGAAGGTTCAGCCATTTGGTCTGTCTTTTAGGAAGTAGAATTTTATGGTACCATTACTGTTTGGGTCCGGATTACTGTTTTCCACCCTTTGATTCCCTCCCCGCCCTCCCATCCATCTTATTGTCTAGTCCATGAGGTGCTTGCTGGGTATGTAAGGCATCTTGGGCAGATTCAGGTTAGGTGTTGCAGATGAGTGAGACTATGTGTCGATTTTTTTTCTGTGATTGGGTAAGTTCGCTGAGAATGATCTGTTCCAAGTTCAACCATTTTTCCTCAAATTTCTTTATGTCGTTTTTTCTTACTGCTGTATAGAATTCCATTGTGTAGATATACCACATCTTCTTATCTTTATGTCAGGAGAGTAGTAGAGCAATAAATCAAAGTTCTTGGTAGGGCTGTTTGCTTGAAGAATTTTCGTAAATGATTACAATTTAAAGATATCCTATCAAATTGGGCATGGTGGCACACACAGCATGTGGGAGGCAAAGGTAGGAGGATTGCTGTGAGTTTGAGGTTACCCTGAGAATACAGCTTGAACTAAAGTGAGACCCTACATCAAAAAAAAAAAAAAAAGAAAAGAAAAGAAAAGATATCCTATCAGGCCTTGTTGCTGACTCAGTAGTTAAATGTGCTTGTTTGCAAAGCCTGCCAACCCTTCAAAGCTTGCTCAGCCACATTCTATTCCCTATTCCCTAGGTCCCATGTTAAACCAGAATTAATGTAGCACATATATCTGTTATATCAGTGTGTCAATGACAATGAGGGGAAAAGCCAAGAGAATGTGAATCTCATGAGCCACCTGGACTGGTGTTTTTAGCAGCAAGATAACATGCTGTTATCATCCCTTGGTGTTCTCACATCTACATGTGAACTTACACACACACACACACACACACACACACACACACACACATACACACATGCACGCACAGCAAACAATGCAAATAAAATAATAAATAAAGTGATACTCTAATATCCTGGGAAAAGTAGTTCTTGGTGGTAGAAGATATTTATCTCAACATCTGAGAGGCAAGATTCACTGCTGTAAGCTTTCTGAGTTTACTGCTCTAAGATGGATTTCAGATAGCCATCTACTAAAGTTTCATAGAAACAAATAAGTTTGCCAAGAAACCTTGAGCTTACTTGTAGCACTTTAAGAGGACCTAAAGTCATCCTAGGCCTATAGCTTTGTGTTTTAAGAAACTTTAGTATGGCTTGAGTTTATTGAGCAGTTGAGAAAATGCTGGGATGCAGCTCTTCTTAAAGACTGAAGTCAAACTTAGTTGAACACAGTATAGCATTAGTTCGTATCTCAGTCACAAAATACCTGACAGATTAAACTTAAGAGCAGGCAGGTCTATTTTGTCTCATGATTTCATGTTGATTTCAGGTCACCATGAATGGGGAAGGGATGGAGGTAGGAATGATTTGATCCACAGTGGAGGGGAGTTAGGCAGCTGCTATTTTCATGATGTCAATGTGAGAAAGCCGGCTGGAAGAGAACCAAGGCCATATATAAGATTTAAAGGCACCTTTCTGGTGACTTAATTCTGCAGCAGAGGCCCTATTTCTAAAGGGCACATAGTCTTAAGACAGTGCCTCAAGCTGCAGACATAGCACTCAAATGATGACTCGACAGGGAAACATTTCAAATTACAATCACAGCAAAGAATTAAAGGCACACACCTTAAATTTGGTCAATTTTATTCTCAATAAAACTGAATGGGATCAGATCCTAAGAAATTTCCTTAGCATGAAATAAGTAAAAATTTATGAAAACAATCTCTCATTTGATGAGGTAGCTAAATATGTTCAGATAATATACATGTTCTGCAACTGCATTTCCTTTGGTAAGTGTGAATATGTGAAAATCTCATCAGATGCTAGTGGGTGATTTGGAGAAATATTCTAAAGTTTCCTAGTCTGAATATTTCTCAGAAAAAAAAATTAGTATGCCTTATTTAAAAAAAAAATATATCTTGCTAATACTACACTGCTTATGAGAGAGACTGACTCAACTGATCAATAAACTCGGGCCATACTAAAGTTTCTTAAACCACAGATTCATAGGCCTAGAATAACTTTAGGTCCTCTTAAAGAGCTACATGTAAGCTCAAAGATTCTTGGCTGAAAAGTTGTTGGACATTGAGAAAATAAATATTAACACAGGTACGACCAAAATATTTTGTATGATAATTTTTAAGAAAAGTTGCTATTTAAGGCTGACTACCTTATTATTAGATAATATATTCAAATGATGTACCATATCTCCTGTCCTTGTTAAATATTACTGAAGTGCATTTACAGTTCAGAATGAAAGATGATGAGGAGTTATTCTTTCTGTCTTTTTTTCTTTATTCTTCATTTTACAAGGTAGGATCTCTCTCTAGCTCAGGCTGACCTAGAATTATCTATATAGTCTCAGGATGGCCTCAAACTCAAGGTGATCCACCTACCTCTGACTCCTGAATGCTGAGATTAAAGGCATGCACCACTACATCTGGCTGAGAGGAAATTTTGTTCTACATACATATTCTAGTTTTCACCCCTTTATTTGTGTTTCTGTGTGTGTGTGTGTGTGTGTGTGTGTGTGTGTGTGTGTGTGTGAGAGAGAGAGAGAGAGAGAGAGAGGGAGAGAGAGAGAAACAGAGAGAAAATAAAAACAAATATAGATAGATGACAGGGACAGAAATGACAGAGCAGAGCACCCTCCCCTCTCACCAATATGCAATGCTTAAATTAATGAGATTGTTGAGAAAAAGGATACATACAAGATATAAAAGGTACAAGTGAACAGAAAATGTGGAAATGTACTTATCCATGATCTACAATAGTTTAACTTAGGGGAGAATGAGAAAGCATGGAATTGAAAACTACAATCTGTTGTTTTTTTTTTTAATTTTTATATTTTACTCCATTTTTCAATATACTTTACAGACACATACACATGAATGTACTTTCTCTCTCTTCTCTTCTCTCTGTCTCTGTCTCTCTCTCTCTCTATATATATATGTGTGTGTGTGTGTGTATTAGTTTAATATACATAGACATATATTAACATATTTATACATGCATGTCAAACGTACAATTGAATTTTTACATACATATGTAACACAAATCTATCATCTTATATTAGCAAACACAGTTATCTCTAATAATTTGATATTCAATTACTAAAAAGCAAACCTTGGGTGATGATTTAACTGAAGTACATTCCTCATAATGTTTTGTGTCATAACAAATATATTTTCACTCTTCTAATTCTAAACAGGATTATTCTAATAAGACTAATAGAAATATTTACATGACAAAATCATACTTTTACTGTTATATTCCACCTATATTTCACATATTATTAAGGTTTATTTTAGGTATAATACTACTCTATCATACCCTTATTTTTATTGAGAAATTAAAGTATGAGATACTTGAAAAAATATTCTGTGTCCACATCTACAAGAATATTGATGCAGAATATTAGATCTTAGAATTTTGTAAAATTGGTATTACTATTTCACAGATTTCCTATAGTGAAAAGAGGAAATTATTTGATTTTATCAAAAATAGGTTACAGTGTCTTTTTACATATAAAATAGGTAAACAAATATAACACTGGAGAAAATGAAAAGACAGTATGTAAATTACCTTAGAAAAGTTAGTTAGAAAAACATTCTTATAATCGGTATATAATTAAGTAATTCTAAATTAGCTAATTTTAGCTAATTTAATAATGAGATAATTCTAAAGTTCTAGCTATTTATAGTGTCTGATGTAGGGTAACTCACAATTTGACACTTTAATATATAAATGTGTAATATACATATATAACATATTTTAGAGCATAGCATTTTTTATATGGACACATTTCCCTCTATATTGTATGTACTAAAACTTACTTGGTCAAAACCTTAGGATTTTACATTTAAAACATAAAAAAACACACTTGAGAATCTGAGGTGAATTATAATTATTTGCATAATTGTTATAATCAGCATTATTGGATATTCCATTATTTTATATGTCCTAGTACTAGAAAATTAGACATTAAGATATTTGAATTCAAGAGACTGTAGTGGTGGCTATGCTTTGTGCCAATATTTTTTTAAACAACACCAAGCTGTGTATATTCTGCTGAAGAAAGTTAGATGGATCTGATATACCTATATTCTATATCTCCATTTACTACATAGTAGACAGAATCAGGACATTCATGACCAATTTCTTGATGTTAGAAAAAAGGTATATTAATTAGGCATTTATAAAGTATGTCCTTATATATAAAGTTACAGGCTACATTAGTGAAGTCTCGTACAAATTCAAAGGTTGGCATTAACATGGAAAAACATTGAATTTTGTGCAAACTGGTATGCTTAGTATAAAAACCACCACTAGCTATATTTGCAAAAGATGGCTTTTGAATTATTCTTGCTCTATGATGATATATTCTTAAATAAAACATTTAAATATATTCTGTCAAATATGATTAGTATTACTCATGGGAAAGAATATATCAAATCTCACTTCTTTTCACTGTCTCCTTTTCTTTCAAGCTCAAACACTTACCCTGAAAGTAAGAATTGTGAATAATTACTTCATGAAGGCTAAACATTCCAACAGTTTCTGTATCATAGACAATTCTAAGTGATGTTCCTTTGTTATAATAAGGAAAAACATGAAAAGAAAGGAATTTGTATTGTCAAAGTAGGCATTCATTTTAGCCTGTCATCTTCTCTGTATGTTTGTCACAATTACAGCTTTCTAGGTTATAATCCACAAATAAAAATTGCTGAAATCGGCCTTGACAGGCCCAGCTAATTGGCTCCTAAGGAGCTGTTATGTTCTACCTGGTGAACAGTCCATGAAGTACACAGCTACTTGTCCAAACTTTGCACAGAGCTAATTATAACACAGCAGGCAATACCACATAGCAATAGGCCATGAAATTATTAGTACATAATAGTTCCATACCCAAATCATCAATTATGGTACTCTTGCTACCTTGAAGGAAATACTATTTTTCAGTAATTATTACCGAAGTGTACTGTCTGAGCAGAAATGGTGCTATTTTTATTGACTTATATGACTACTTTTGACATTCTAGGGGAGGTTACCCAGCAAACACCCACATATACACAAAATAAATAAATAAATAAACTAATAGCACAAAGCAAGAAAAAGCACTTGGCAGTTTGATGAAAGAAATGTAAATGCCATCTTTCAAGTGATATATATTTGAAAACTAGGTAATTATACCTTGATTCCATACTTTGAAATCTATTTCTCACTAAGGGATCCTCTAGTATAATTAATTTCATAAAATGTCAAAATATCATTCATTATACTCATGATTGTAATATATGCATAGCAACTACACATGTATGCATATATATACATGTATGTCAAGAAAGTCCTAACCACCATTCTTTCAAGATTTTAGTCAGGCTATTTAAAGATGGTGAATACAAAAACTAAGCTCAATTTATTCCAGAATATGTCTGAGTTTTTTTTTCCTAATTACTTAGTTGTCTTTTCTGGACAATTTATTTTATACTCAGTATTAGAGTCCTAATATTTTGATCTTGGCTTGGGCCATTAATTGTGATATCTCTCTCTCTCTCTCTCTCTCTCTCTCTCTATGTGTGTTTGTCTTTAGTTTAAATCATGGAAATTCTTACAAAAAACACACTATTAAAAGTTATCCTTCCTTTGAAGGCTTTTCATTAAAATAGTTTTAGTATAACTTCATCTAATTATAATTAAAACCAAGATCATTTCATTTTTTTTCTATAATTCTTAGCTGTTCAATTAGTTTTAGGAACTTTCCTTGATGGGTAAAAATGAATCAGGAGGGGACAGAAATGAAGACAAAGTAAGGTTAAATGTCTCTCAGAAATCTCAATCATAGATTTTTTTTTATAATAATATAAATGGACACTGCCAAACTATGATAGAATCAGTGCTTGCAACCATCAATTACTATCTAGAAAATGTGAAATGATCTGATGTAAAAATATATTAGAAGCCTGGCATAGTGGCACACATCTCTATCCCAGTTCTTAGGAGGCAGACTTAGGATGATTACTGTGAGTGAGTTCAAGGACAGCCTGTGACTTCATAGTGAGTTTCAGGTCACCCTGGGCTAGAGTGAGACTTTACCTCAACAACAGCAACAAAATTATATATATTGGATTGTTTTGTGAATCTTTTTGGAGTTTACATGTTATTTCTGATGAAACTCCACACAGATTTTGAGTAAGTAATATATCTCTCAGTGTTTATCTTAATTCATGATTTGACATTTGATGTTATATGTTTTGCATATGATTAAAGAAAGGTTTTTTCCTAAATGTTTCTATGGTTGTGTTTAACATTATTCATGTTGCCGTTATAATATTTTAAATGGTGTATATTTTTTAAGCAGATACTCAGTTTGCAACCACAAACACAGATTTAAATACACAAATTACATTTATTCATCATATCATATTAAATGTTGAGAAATTTTGACTAGAATATAAGGCACTAATGTTTAATTCTTATTTCCAAAACTCATTTGGTTGATGATTGGAAGTTTTCTGAGTCCTGTGTCTCTCTTTAGCTACACTGAGGATGAGATATGTTTTAGACCTGCAAATAAATTATGTGTATTTAATAATACTAAATATCTAGTGTGTTATGCAAATCATCATCTAATATAGAAATTTTGTAGTCTGGCTAACTATATAATTGCTACTACATTTAAGTAAATGTGATATAAAAAAGTAGCAAGTATTGTTTACTTGTTAAACAATTTAGCATATATATATATATATATATATATATATATATATATATATGAAACTGTGCATATATTATTATTTAATAATCTAAAATCTTAGTATGTAGTTTCAACCACCTGTCAATCATCTCTGTATCTAAGTATCATCACCATAATGAATTACTTGGATAGATCTAATAGAAATCTAAAGTGAATTATCAAAGCTTTGTAGAAGAAGAAGGGTGTAAAGGGTCATTTCATTCTTTAAAATTAATACACTACTTTTAATTCTCTTTGATTTTTTTGATGATTTTGTGAACCACTTTAATAAGTATACTATTTAGAGTACTTGATCTTCTTTATTCTTTAAATTGTTTAAGAGTTATCTGCATGTGTACATCTTTATACATCTGAAATATTTTGGAGGTGTACATACTTGATTTATATGTTTAGGTAAATATGGGCTGCTACTTATGTTTTTTTCTTTTTTTAATTTGGTTGTACTCATGGTTCAAATTCCATTCAGAAGAAAACTGTGAAGCAATGAAAATAAATTATTCCTATAAAATTAAGTATTGTATTTGACCATGCTTCTTTCAACCTCTCTTAGTGGAGAAGACAAATTATCATTGATTTTGAGGAATATTTTCAACAATTTATTTAACAGATTAATCACTTATTTTTGTATTATATTGATAATTGATTATCTATGAGTTAACAAGTTAGTTTGTATGTATTAAAATTGATTTTAACAATATGTGTGCTAGTTTTATGAAGCTTATAAAAATGTAGGGAGTTATAGGTTTCTACATGCAGTATACATTGGTCTGACATTCCACCCTTTGTGAATTACTGCCACAAGAAAATATAATTCCTGAATTTCTGAGTCTTTAAATGAATTTACTTGCTTGCAAAGCACACAGTATTTGATAGCTCAGTAAGATTTTTAACCAAATCCTGAAGTGTGTTTTGACATTTCTTCAAACCCTGTAAGTTTGCATGGTTGCAGTTTTGAGCAGTTCCTTCCATGACACAAGAGCTTTGGTGTCTCGGCATTTTGGAACTATCTGTCATTCCAACTTTGTTTAAACTTCATCTTAAACTAGCATGCTTACTTAAAGAGGCATACATTTCTAACTGCTGGAGCAAGTTTTTTTTTTAAATAAGTTTTTCTTCTATTTTTGGTTTATTTTAAGAAAATGAAAGGGTGGAAAATTCTTGATCATATTGACCTAAAAGTTTCCTATAATTATTTTGAAGGGTAATTTTAGTATGATTTTCACATATATTTTCTACAAACTAAACTAATTTATTTAATTCATATTGAGATTACCTTATAAATTTCTCATTGCCATTTAGTAGTAGGTGAGTTTGAAATAACTTACTTTGTAATAACCAATGAGCTTAGTAGAAAATGCAAGGAAATATATCAGTTATTTTCAGAAAATATTATGTTAGCATTCTGTAAAGATTTCACAGATGTTAATGTAAATATGCATTCATACTTAATTTGGGAAATTTAAATATAAGGTATTTCATTGGATCATAAAATTTTAATTAAATTATTTTAAAAATTTCTTCCTGTGAATATAAACAAACTTAAAATATATATTAAGTCCTTTAGTAACAGAGGATTGATTTAGCCTATGTTCATCTGTGGGTTTCATCCTTAGGACCACAAAATTATCAAAATCATTCTTCCTATTCCATACATTAACATTATTTCCAAAAGATAGTTATTGCAAATATAGGCTAATAAAATAAACTTCTTACATTTTATCTTTTGACATACTTGTAAACTTTCAACTTAATCTATGATAAATAAATTATATTTGGAATATATTTTAAAAAATTGAACATATTTTAATGATATAAATATAAATAAGTAGTATAGCTCATCAACTTTTTCTGTTTTCACATAATACATAGCCAATATAATATATTAGTTTACTATGTAAAATATAGATATTATATAACAAAGCAATTCATATTAAGGATTCTTTTGGAGCCACTGGGACTTTTATGATTTTGGATAATAATGTCACATTTTTATATTGAAAGCCAAGTTTTACAGTACTCTGAGAATATTTTATAAAACATTTTAATATACATAGTACATAATTTTAATTATCAAATAAATTCTTGGATATTTAATATTTTAAGATATTATATATAAATATAATGTTATATATATACATACATATATATATATATATATATATACATATATATATATATATGAGGTAAACCAAAGTTACAACAGCTGTCACTAAATGCTAAAATTAGAAGACATGTGCATTACATTTCAAATTAATGCCCATGTCTATTATACAAAATTAAATATGTTCTACTCTTCTCACAAAAGTTGAGTCAAACCTAACCAGCTGGGCATAAAGGCACACATATACAATATCAGCACTTGTGTGGCTGATGCAGGATGATTAAAATTTGAAATCCAGCCTGGATTGCATGAGTTTAAACCAACCTGAACTGCATGGACAAACATGAGATAATAGAAAAATCTTCAATGTTCCAGGATAGGTAGAATTAACATTGTGGAAATGGCAATCCTACCAAAAGCAATATACAGATTCAGTGCAATACTAGTAAAAATCATACCATGATTCTTCACAGAGATGGGAAAAGTAAAGTCAAAATTTATATGGGATGGCAGAAGGCCTCTATTTCAGGAAGGTTCGCTTCACTGGTAAAAAGCACCTGACCAAGAACACCTTGTAGGAAAATGGGGATTATTTTGGCTCACAGACTTGAGGAGGAGCTCAGTAAAGGCAGGTGAAAATGATGACATGCACAGAGGGTGGATATCCCCTCCTGTCTAACAATGGGTGGACAATAGCAGCAAGAGAGCGTGTCAAACACTGGCAAGGGAAATCTGGCTATAACACCCATAAGCCTGCCCCAAACAATACACCTCCAAGAGGATCTCGTTCCCAAATTGCCACATAATATCTTCAGAAAAAAAAAAAAAAAAAAAAAAATATATATATATATATATATATATATATATATATATATATATATATATATATATCTGGAGTTAACACAATACCTGATCTAAAGCTATCCTACAAATCCATAGTAATTCAAACAACATGGTACTGCCATAAAAACAGACATATAGACAATTGTAACAGAATTGAAGGCCCAGTCCTTAGTAAAAGTAACTATAGCTACTTGTCCTTTGACAAAAGAGCCAATAGTGTTCACTGGAGAAAGGACATCATCTTCAACAATGGTGCTGGTCAAATTGGATAACCGCATGTAGAAAGATAAAACTAGACCCAGTTCTATAACCATGCACAAAAATCAACTTCAAATGGATTAAAGACCTTACCATAAGACCTGAAACTCTCAAAGTATTAGATGACAAATAGAAGGAACTCTGCACTATATAGCAGTGGGGAAAACTTTCCTGAACAATACCCCAGCAGCCCAGGAATTAGATAATCATTCAACCAGTGGAATCTCATGAAGTTAAAAAGCATTTGTACACATAAAACTACCAAACACAGAGCCAACAGACTACCTATAAAATGGGAGAAAATATTGACCAGCTATTCCACTCACAGAGAGAGTGGGATGAAGCCTAGCCATGGGACATTTGCTCTGACTAGTGTAACTCCCAGTACCGCGGCACTGGAAATTTGTTATAACCCACAATGATCTATTGGTCTGAGACATATATGAAGTCCCCAAAACAAGACAGGCTTCTGTCAAAGCACTTAATTATGTCCGACTGACTTAAAAGACCCTATTGCGGAACAACTCACATGTTGCTGACACAGAACTTTGAGAGTTCTGCTGGAAATCACTACATGAACTACTGGGGGAAATTGGCCAACAATGAGCAGGAGACACTGTTGTACAAACCAACCCACCTGGCAAGATGGACACACCTACGCAATAGTAGAACCCAGCCTCATTGGGTGGCCAGTGGCTCTCTGATTGGCTAAGAGATGGGCTCCGTGGAAAGGAACCCATAGCTGGAATTATGACCTGATTCGGAATCCTATGGAGCCCAGGAACATGGACTCCAAGGAGAAACTCCCACTAGTCTCTAGCCAAAAGAGACCCATCAAACCTCAATTAGCAATGCTTAGTCCATTGAACTTATGCTAGCCTCATTCTCCATTGGAGAATCTGTTTTTCCTTTTCAGAGGGCAAGAAGAACTGAGGAGATAAATCACCCTTTGCACACCAGTCATGTCCCAGGCGAAACCACAGAGGAATTGGCAAGATAAAGGAGAGTGCTGCTTCCATGGTGAGCCATGGAGAGAAACACTGAGGATACTCAAAGCGTACCAAAGTTTAAAATAGAAGTTTCTGAGAGCACAACACTAGAGTAGACGTAAAATACATCTACTACAGCTCAGGAAATGTTTCAGAAGAGGTGGCAGATAGATTTTAAGAGCCACAGAGTGGAAGGGACTTTCCAGGGGCATTGTCTTCTTCCCCTTACATGTCTGACTGCTGCTCTCAGATCTCATAACCACAACCACAGAAAGAATACCATCAACCCACCAAGGAAGGGCTCACCAAAATGGGGACCAGAAGGGGGAAGTGATTGTACCAACACATGTTTTCATACAGAGTTTTTGCTTAATAAAACATGACTGTCATCTTAAGATTGGCAAGTTTTGCATTAAAACTTCACTACAAAGAAGGAAAACTTAAAAGAAGAAATAAACAAGAGAAACAAAATGTGAACCCTTACTTCAATTCTACCTGCTTATGTTTTACATAGCTTATTTTTTGACTGTGAATTGATCTTGAAATTGTACAGAACCTCTATTAGCCAGAAGTTTATAGATGACCATACCAATGGAATACGTATGCCATTATTGGAGGGGGTTATTAGATTGCTTACATGTTGACAGATTATATGTAGTCCCGCTTTGTCTATCTGCAGTCTGAAGAGCAAGGAAAACCAATAGCTATTCAGTCCACCTAGCTGAACATCTCAGAACTAAGAGAGAACAATGATGCCCCCCACTGATAAGCTCAAGCTTTGGAAGCTCCCTAGAGAGGCGACTGTGAGAGCTTCAAGAACATGGGCTGTGGTTTCTGCAGAAGATGGCATATACGGCACTGAACTTGCTTAAAAGGAGTTATGTGTGCATGCACATGTGTGTCTGTACACTGACCTTGCTGCATCTGTTCAACCTTTACTCTCACCGTCATTCAGGGTGGTCCTTCCCCTAAGTTCACAGTCCATCATGACTGTTGCATCTTGAAACGTCCTCCCACACTCACAAATGTCCTTCATCTAGTGAAAACAGCAAATAAGATCACAGATTTCAAAACATTGATTGGAAACTCCATGCATCAAATTTGTTTCCCTGTTTTATAATTATTTATTGACCTCATAAGTTTCCTGAGCATGCAAATAGACATCTTTCATCACATTTATACTGCTTCTAATATTACCTCTTTCTGAGTAGTTTGTTTTAGATAGCCATTCATACTTATAACTCTTGGAAATCTCTAATAGTCTTTTCCAACTATGATATAGATAGCTCCTAAGCCTACATAAATATTTCACAAGCTATATACTAGGCAAATACCAGGGTAGATGAATTTTTCAGAGTGTTTCTGTGTTTTTGAAGATGAAATAACTAGAATACAATTTTTTTTTTTTTTTTGGTTTTTTGAGGTAGGGTCTCACTCTAGCTCAGGCTGACCTGAAATTCATTCTATAGTCTCAGGGTGGCCTCGAATTCATGGCAATCCCCCTACCTCTGCATCCCAAGTGCTGGGATTAAAGGTGTGGGCCACCACACCCGGCTAGAATACATTTTTAATTAAGTTACCATTATGGGACTGTTTTGCTATTAGTAGTCCTTCTATAGAATTAAAATTTCTATATCTTATAGGAAAAGTACATTTTTTTAAAAATTTTTTATTTTATTTATTTGAGAGCAACAGACAGAGAGAAAGACAGATGGAGGGAGAGAGAGAATGGGCGCTCCAGGGCTTCCAGCCTCTGCAAACGAACTCCAGACGCATGCGCCCCCTTGTGCATCTGGCTAACGTGGGACCTGGGGAACCGAGCCTCGAACCGGGGTCCTTAGGCTTCACAGGCAAGCGCTTAACCGCTAAGCCATCTCTCCAGCCCAAAAGTACATATTTTATCTCTCTAAAATTACACTTACATTCTACCTTAAATATGTTCATCTCTAGCTTTTATTTTTTTTTAATTTAAATTATTTTTATTAATTAGTTTTGTATTCAGCAAATACAGTTAGTTTGGTACCATTATTAGACTCATCCGTGATCTACCTCCACCCCTTGGCCCCTCCTTGTTGAGGTATATTTGTGGAGTTAGCTCACAGTAATGGGTAAGATAAATGTCTCTGCATATCATGACCCAATATGTGGCTCTGACATTCTTTCCGGCCCCTCTTCCAGAAAATTTCCCTGAGCCATGTTGGGTTCATTTTTGGTCGGCTTCAGTGCTGAGGTGTTGGGGGCCTCAGGGTCTCTGGCTGTCTGATTTGGTAGGAGTTGAGTTTTTTAATCTGTGTTGATCTTCTTCACCCTTGTGCTGGTGTCCTGTTCACCAGGAAAACAGCACCCTTGCTTGTTTTGCCATTTTATCTTAGTTTCAACTAGGGCCCTTTTGAGGTATGATGAGGTGGCTCTCTCCTTAGGATCTACATCTATCTGAAAAAGAGAAGCAGATTCTCCGATGGAGAGTAAGTTAGCACCAGGACAAATGAGGTAACCCTTACTTTATAAAAAATTTATTTCTTTCATATAGACAGAGAGAGAGAGAGAGTAGGAACAGCAGGGCCTCTAGCCACTGCAAACAAACTCTAAATGCATGCGCCACCATGTGCATCTGGCTTATGTGGGACCTGGAGAGTCGAACCAGGGTCCTTAGGCTTCTCAGGCATGCGACTTAGCCACTAAGCAATCTCTCCAGCCCAACCCTTACTTTTTTTAATAGAGAGTTTAATAGGTATAGGCCCTCATGTAGCCCATGATTGATGGTAGCTTGATAATGGAGAGTGGGCTTATGTTTGGATATGGTTCTGACTTGTTTCCCAGCTCCAGCTATGGATCTGAGTACCACTGAGGGGATCAGTTATCCAAATCAAGAGCAGTTGGTCCCCCACCACGACTGTGTGCCACTATTGCACTTGTGTGGGCATCACAACAGGTTATTTGCTGCTAAGTAGGTTAGACCATGATTTGCTTAGAAAGATATTGGTCATTTTCCCCCAGTCTCTCATAGATACATTTGGTTCTCAAATTTAGAATTTTCATCTTAAAAGAGATTGATTTTATTTATCTCATTTGCTTAATGTAATTCTTTCATAAGCCATTCATGCTTATTCTTACACTTGACAATCATGATAGTGTAGGATGAACCAGGTACACATAGACCAAATTTGACTGTGGGGTCAATCCAATTGCTTTATTTTAGGAAAACGTTCTGTTCCATTTAGAAAATAGTCCTCTCAATTTTTCCTCCAAAAATCTATTGAGAAAGATTAGTAACATGGAAATTAAGTAATATTTCTGGCATGTACTCAGCAGTACAAAGTCACAATAAAAAGAAAAAATCAAACCAAAAATAAATAAATAAAAATAAATAAATAATAATATACAAGATAAAATATAAAATAAATAAATAAATAAAAATAAAAATAAAAGCAAAACATTGATTGCACATATATTTATTTCTAATCCTATTGAAGTATTCAAAAGTCAGTGTGGGTTATAAAATAAGTAATACATGTCCATTTGAGGAAATGGTATAAGTCACAGGGACTTGCACCATGGTGAAGATAATAAAAGCTGAACAAAACATCAAATTAAGATCTCCATGGTTTTTAAATAGCAAACATAGTAGTTTTGATGCAATGATCTAGGAAAACAGAAAGGCATTATGTTCATTGATTGATATGTGGTATTTTCCATAAATAAATCATGCTGGAGTGGGATACTGGAGAGAACTCAAGAATAAATTTGGACATATTACGTTTGGAAGTCAATTAGTTTACTTGATGGTGTTTGGAACATTTACTTAAGGGGCTAAAGATATGTATTTGATCATCATTTAATCATATTCTATATGATTACTTATAGCCTTAAATTGTAAAGTATTCCATGTAGGAGAAATAGGCTCTAAACCTTTCCTGTGGGTTGGTGTCATGTGAGTGAGCACTAGTTGTGTAAAGGAGCAGTCAGGTATGTAGTGGTTGGAACTTGGAAGTTTTCTGAATGAATCTTGGTGGCACTCTTGAGAGTTACTGGATCATGAGAGCACTAACTGCCTCGGTGAATTAATAATCCACTGGTGAAGTCACAGTTACAAGGGATCTTGTTGGAGAAAGAAATCCTCTGGGCACATATTTGAATGGTATGCTTATCCCTTCTGATCTCTCTCTGCCTGATCACTCCCTATGTAAATTGAGAAGCCTCTTTAACAAAAAGCTTCTGCCACCATAATTTGCTGTTTCATCTCAAACCCCTTTACTCAAAAATAAATAAATAAATAAATAAAAGATAAAAGTGGCAGGTAGCTACTGAATGAAAACAGTGAAACCATGAGCCTGATATGTATGTGTCAATGTGTGTGTGTGTGTGTGTGTGTGTGTGTGTGTGTGTATATATAAACTTGTAACATAAGATATGTTTCTCAGGTATTTTAACACAGTGAAGAAAAATAGATAACTATAAATAAAGGTATAGTAATGCATAAAAGTAGTGAATATAGTGAAAAAATACCATAGTATGGAAATGGACTTGTTTCCAGAAAAAAATATGCCACAGGCCATTTTTTCAGTAACTTTTCAGGTCTATATAACTTTGAAACTGGATATGTTTACTCTGTTGAAAAGAATAAAAAACTGAATATTTTTAAAACAGACTCAATATTTAGTAAATAAATAAGAGTATTGCTATTATATTGACAAGAAACTCTCTGTATAAATATAGTGGAAACAAATACACCATGATAAAATAATACATGTGCCTAGACAGAAAAACAATATTCATGTTATAGCAAACATTTCACAGTCCATATGCAAATGTTAACAAAGAAGAAATGAGGGGAATTATACAATTTTTTTGTGAAGTTTTCAAAGACTTATGGAAACAATATATCCTTATCATAGGCCATTTGAAAATAAGTGTTTAAATTAGTCACCATTTGAAAATTATTTTTATGAACTTGATTTCATGCATTTTTTGGAATTGTATAGAATGCAGTTTAAATCATGATGAAAGGGAATTATGTGTTCTACTTCCTCTCCCCAAAGCAACTGAGGGAGATTATGATTACTTGTTTTGAAGTGATTAAGAATGAGTCACAAATGCTGGAATTTAACAGAACTGAAATGGTAGTCTTTCCGAACAGATGTGAAGTGATGCAGTCAAGAGGTGACAGGAAAGAATAGGAATTAGGGAACTAGAATAATCTTTGCAATGACCTTTCATATAGCACAATCTAATAAACACCATTTTCCAAGTCAATGACTAGGTGAACATAGTACCTGTTCATGGAAGCACTTGAACATTGGTGGATAATATAACTCAAACATTTATGCAGTCAAGAAATCTGCCTTGATTACCACACTGCTACATACTATCACTACTGTCTTCTGTAGAAGTATTTCCCCAAATAGGATTGGAATAACCTAAACATAATATTATTCCCATTTTGTAAATGTTTTTAAAAGTAGTGAAAGACAGGTTGTCTGAGTTGCTATGATTGGTTAAAGGCTATGTAAATGATTATAGACATGGAATTCAATGTGTAGCTCTTCTTTTAAAAGACACAAACTATTCATAGTATTAAAGTAGTCTGTTCTTTCATACATTTCCTATTTCTTAATATTACTTATTTATTTATTCATGAGAGTGAGAGGAAGGGAAAGAGACAGAAAAAAAATGGGTGTGACAGGGCCTTCGCCCCCTGCAAACAAACTCCAGACACATGCACCACTTTGTGCATGTGGTTTATGTGGGTCATGGGGAATCTAACTTGGGTCCTTTTGCTCTGCAGGTGAGTGCCTTAACTGCTAAGCCATCTCTCCAGCCCACGTTTCTATTTCTACATAGTCAACTATGATACAAAATATTAAATGGTAAGCTCATAACTAAATAATCCATACACTTAAATAATATTTGTCACAAAATACTATTTGAGCTTATCACTATTTATTGTTCCCAATATATAACTGATCATAATTTCATTCAAACCTGTTAGATAATTAAGATTGTTAATAAGATTATTAATAAGTTTTAATTAAGATTATTAATAAGATGATATCATGGAGAAGGTTATTCAGCTATGAAGGGGAAATGGTAGACAAGGAGACAAACCAGAATGTAAATATCACCATGGACATTCGGTTGGACCTGGATATTCCTGAAGATGGTGGAATTGGGCCAAGAACTAAAATGTTCCATCTCTTAAAGGCAAAAATAAAAGAAATGAAGCCTCCTTCATAACTAAAAGTTGCTTTACTACCAACATTATGATTTTGACCAATTGAGACAGGATTGTCTGAGGCCACTATATTTTGATAGCATTTTATAGCACAAATAAGAAATAATCTCACCAGTTACTATTATTAGGACCTTTGCTGTGTATATTAAAGACTGGTGATATAAGCAAGAAAGAAAGTCTGTTTTCTTATAGGAGTTTAATGTTTAGAAATTACAAAAGCAATGGAGGAAAAAAAAACAGAATCCTGGTATTAGTATCTATGAAGGAAAAATAGTATTAGGGGAGAAAGAGATAGAAAGAAAAAGATTGACTTTAAAATGTCATCATTATGTAGAGAACTGGAATTTTTCAAAATATACTGACAACTGTAAGTCTAGAAGTGAGTATACTTTGAATTCTGTCAACTAGTATGCACAAAGCAAAACAGTGCTTTCACAGATCAGAGTATAGGAGAACTTGATGTTCAGAGAATAGAATTTTGTTAACTTGCCCATAATGGGTACAAGAGTGTAAGTGTTAGTTTATAGAAAAGACAAGGTTAGGCCATGATAGGTAGTTTACAAAGTAGTACAATGAAAACCAGAAGATATTCTAGGAATAAAACAAACAAACAAACAAATAAACACTCATGGTGTGGTAGCACATGCCTTTAACCACAGCACTTGGGAGGCAGAGGTAGGTGGATGACCATGAGTTCGAGGCCACCCTGAGGCTACATAGTGAATTCCAGGTCAGCCTGGACCTCCAGAAACAAAAACCAGGGTCTGAAGATATGGCTTAGTGGTTAAGGCACTCGCCTGCTTGTCTGCAAAGCCAATGGACCTCCATTTGATTCCCCAGTACCCACATAAGCCAGATGCACAAGGTGGTGCATGCATCTGGAGTTTGATTGCAGTGGCTGGAAGCCCTGGTGTGCCCATTCTACTTCTCTCTCTCTCTCCCTCTTTCACTCTCTCAAATAAATAAATACAGATAAAATATTAAAAGAAGCAAAAACAAAACAAAACACATTCTGAAGTATTTGTGTTTCAGTGTGTGCTAGAATTACCATTCATTTCTTAATTTATTTCATTTTATTATATTTTAAAGATTAATTTTTAATTATTTATTATTAGAGACAGAGAGAGAGAGAGAGTGTGTGTGAGAATGGGTGTACCAGGACCTCCAGCCACTGCAAATGAACTCCAGATGCATGTGCCACTCTGTGCATTTGTCTTATGTGGGTCCTGGAGAATCGGACCTGGATCCTTAGGCAAGTATGCACCTTAACCACTAAGCCATCTCTCCAGACCTCATTTTAATATTTTAATTGATACATAACTACTGATATCTATGATATAATGTGACCTTTTAATGCAGGTACATGTATTATTTTAAAATATGTAATACACTGAAGTGTCTGTAGTGAACATGTTGACTTATTCATCCTGTCGATATTGCCAGTATCTTTCATTTCTCTATACAATTCTCAACCTCTAGCCTCTGGTCCTAGTCCCATGAATTATAATCTTCCAAATTTCATAAGAAAGTGAGATCATATGGTGGTATTTTGTCTGTGCCTCCCCCATTTTACTTACTATAATGTCTGTTTATTTTATCTAGTAAGGAAAATGTCAGAATTTCATAGGATTTATGCTAAAACTATTTAATATTCCATTGTTTGTACAAACCACATTTGGAAACTTCATTCATCTATTACAAATGACTTTAATTCCATACACATCCTGGCTATTGTGAACAGCACTTCTATTAACAGTTTAAGTAGATATCTGTTTGTCATACTAATATAATTTCCTTTGACTATGTATAAAACAGTAGCGCATATTTTATCATATTACAATTCTATTTTTAACTTTTTGGGTGCTGGAGAGATGTCTTAGTACTTAAAGTACTTGTGTGTGAAGCTTAAGAACCCAGGTTAAATTTTCTGGACTAAAATAAATAAATGAATAAAAAAACTATTTTTAACTTTTTAAGGAATATCCATGTTTGTGCTCCTGACAGTTCATTAACAATATTACCCATCATTATACAATAAATAAATGATTGCTTAAAGAACTTGGAGACAATAGAACAAATACAATAAATAGAAAGACAATATAAACAAATAGAAATAAAAATGTTTATGAAATAGAATTAAATTTGTGAAAATTCCCATAAACTGATCAAAGATTTGGTGAAATCTGGACGCAAAGCAAAATGTAAAAGCATGATGCTATTAAAACTGAATTAATGAAAGCCAGATGGTGATATTATCAAAACAGACATAGCACCTAATTGAATAAAAGAGAAAGCTCACTTGAATTTCCACAGAGGTGTCTATGACAGACAATAGGGAAAGCATAGTCCCTACCATGAATTATCTTGGGAAATCTAGAGAAAAAAAAAAAAAAAACCATTCAGGTTATTGAAAAAAAGGCCTCTTACCCCTTATACACGAGTCAACTGAAAATGGACTGAAAGCAAACATAAAACCTGTAGTTACAAATGACTAGACCTAATCACAAGAAAAAGTCCAATGATATTGGTCTGGAATTTCGTCATGAATTCTTGGATATGACCCCAAAAGCACAAACAATGAAATTAAACTATAGCAAGTGCACTGCTTCAAAGAAAAAATATATATATATTTAGTACAAAAAAATCCATTTTGAGAAGACAATCCACTCACTGAAGAAAATATTTGTAAACCATGTGTAAGGCCCACTATTAATATTCTCAATAACAGCAATAGAAAATTTCTAATAACAAAAAATAAATAGCCCAATTGCAAAGGCTTAAACAAATCTGAATAAATATTAATCAAAGGCAAGCATGCTAGGGGTGGAGAGATGGCTTAGCGTTTAAAGCACTTGCCTGTAAAGCCAAAGGACCCAAGATGGATTCCCCAGGACCCATATAAGCCGGATGTACAAGGTGGTGCTTGCATCCGGAGTTAGTTTTCAGTGGCTAGAGGCCCTGGTACCACCATTCTCTCTCTCTCTCTCTCCTTTCCTCTCTCTTTTAAATAAATAAATAGAAATTATTTTTTTTTTAAAAAAAGCATGTTAATAGACTCCATACAAAATTTCCTCAATATCACAAATCACCAGTTGTGGTAGTTTGATTCAGGTGTCTCCTGTAAACATAGGTATTCTGAATGCTAGGTTCCCAGATGATGAAGATGTGGGAATTAATGCCTCCTGGAGGCAGTGTGTTGTTGGGGGCAGACTATGGGCCTTGCATCCTGTTCCCCTTACCAGTTTGGTACACTCTCCTGTTGCTATTCTACACCTGATGTTGGCGAGGGGTGATGTCCAACCTCTGTTCATGCCATAATTTTCCCCTACCTTGGTGGAGCTTTCCCTCAAGTCTCTAAGACAAGATACTCCTTTTTTGTTGTTGTTGTTTTCCCCAAAAGCTGCCCTTGGTGGGTTAATTCCTACCAGCAATGTGAACCTGACTGCATCAGTAATGCTGGTACCAAAGGAGTAGGATTGCTGCTAGATACCTGTGTGGCTTTGGCCTTTTGGAGCATATTCTCAAGAGGATTTGAAACCTTAGCCTAAAAGATGCCTTTGCAGTGCTGTAAGTACTGATTGATGGACTATTCTGGTCAAACTCATATCCGAATGCAGTGTGAACTGTGGACTGTGAAGTTTGGCTTATGAGGGAAGAGTTTTGCTTGGACTGGGCTAGAAGCAGTTTGTGTTAGAAGTCTGCTGTTATGCCTCTGTCCTGAGAATTTGTACAGGGTTTATTTGCGTGGAAATGGACTGGTGTGGGTAGAGGGATATGGCACAGAAATGAAGTCTTTGGGTTGAAACACCTGCCCATTCAGCTTCAATTATATGAGAGATTACAACTTTTGAGATTGGGCCAGCTAACCAGCACTGGGGCAACAGGAAGAATGTAGACTCTTGAAGGGGCCTGAGTGCTCAAGGAGTGTCCTGATCTTCAGTGTATGCTTTGCTCCCCCCCCACACACACACCAGATTAACAAGTTTGCACCCTACCTGGTATTATAGAGTATAAAAAATGCAGGAAAGAGAGGGTCATTGCATTTTCAATATAGTCTTGTGTTTTGGAAATGACCATGGGTTGTGTGAAGCAGTTTTGCTAGATGCCTGCATGGAGACCCCATGGATCCGTGAGGATGAACTGTGGGTGGCTGTAGAGACCCAGTGGAAATGCTGGGACAATGAGATGGCTGCTAGGGAAAGCTGCTGGCCCAGATTGAACTTGCCCAGGACTGTGAGTAGCTTAGCTGGAAGGGCTGAATTGGAACTCCAGAGACTTGTTGATGATAGGAATTATAGGACTTGGAGATTTTCAATAGAGTTGTTGGAATTGGAGCTACAGCATTTGATGTGTGCCCTGTTGAAACCTTGTATTGGTTGAATATTTCTTTGCTGTGCCCAGTGCCATCTTTTGCAGTGTGAGTGCTTATTCTGTGTCATTATAGGTATTTTGGGGAGGGATTTTTTTGGTATTATGGCTCAGTTAAGAGACCTTGGATTATGGAGATGTTTGGACATCTTTGGGATTGATTAAAATTATGGGGACTTAAATTTGGCTCAATGCACTGTATTTTATATCATGTATGGTTATCAGCTTATGGTGGACAAGGGCAGGATGTGGTGCTCTACTTCAGGTGTCTCCCATAAACTTAGACATTCCTCTGAGTACTAGGTTTCCAGCTGATGGAGATTTAGGAATTAATGCCTCTTGGAGTAGTGTATCGTTGGGAGCAGGCTTATGGGCATTATAGCAAGTTTCTGCTTGCCAGTGTTTGGCACACTCTCCTGTTACTTTTGTCCACCTTATGACCTTGCCATCATAGAGCTTATCTTTGAGTCTGTATAACAAAATAAACCTTTTTTTTTTTTTTAATTTTCTGAAAGGCTGCTCGTGGCAGTGTGATTTCTGCCAGCAATGCAACCCTGACTGCAACATTAGAGAAAAGCAAATTGAACTTCAGTGACAGGTTACCTCACTCTTATACTTGGTGTTATCAAAAAGACAAATGATGATAAATGTTGATAAGTACATTGAGAACCTATCACAATTCATTATATGATGCATGGCTTGAAAGCTAAGTTAGGGTGAAGCACACATGACAACTTTGGAGAAAACGATGTGCTGTTGATTGGACTTGCTGGGAACACATAGGTAAGATTCATACAAATGAGATGCGGCAAGCAGAATTGCTGATGGAATGGACTGCAGAGTTGTAAATACTTTGACCAACTCTTATGTTTCTGGTTAGATTAACTGGATAGAAGCAAGTCCCATTCACTTGCAAGGGAGAATTTTGCTAAGGAACAGTTTTGGGGAAAAAAAATATCATGGTCCCATTTTAATGAAGGAACTTTCAAAAGACGAATGAGAAATTCGGTCAATATTGTTTTTTAATGCAAGGATATTTACACATATACATATATGTAGCTATTTGATAGATGTAATACAGACAGGGTACATACATGTGCTAATATTGTTTATGGAAAATGAATAAATTAGGGAATTTCATTGCATTTGTGAATTATTAAAATTAAAAGTATTTTAGCTTTCAGTGTAGAAAGATGGTTTAGTGGTTAAAGGTGCTCTCTTGTAAAAGCATTTTAGCTGGTTATTACTATGAATTATCTAACTAATGAGTTTATTAGCAATGCATTTATGAGATCACACTCAATAGACTGCCATAATGTTAGTGTCTAGGATGTATCATATATGGGAAAAAAGCAATTCCAAATGACCTTGACTTTTTGCATTCACTATTATAATACTACCAAATAATAGTTCTTGAGAATAGGTAAAAACAAAAAAGTATTAATATTTTACCGAGATTCTCTATTACTTTGGAAATAGTTTTAAAATATATACTCAGGTGGCAAGGCAAAGCAGAAATGTGTTAAATTAATGTATAATAACTATTATGTCAATTGTTATTTCTTTTCTATTCAAAGAAATATTCATTAATATTAAAGCTTTGAATTCTCAAGACAGTTGTGTGCTGTCAATCTCCATGCTATTGACATGGCATTAATCAAATCTGTTGAATGATAAATTAAAGACATTTGTGGTTAAAATTTTACAAATGTAGTGTGATTGGCAGAAGCTAGGGGTATGATTGACATATAACTTATGTTGCAAACTACAGGAATGGATGCACTGACTCAGAAAGTGTGGGTAAGAAAATGGTGAACATGGGCAGGATGCTGAGGAACCTTATGGCTAGCTTATGAGTAAGATTCAGATATGTCAAATTACATAAGAAACCATAAGAATTTGGGGCAAGTTAATGAAAGCTAAAGTACTGTTCCATCCTCAGGACTGAGTAAGCATGTTTAAGAGGAGAACAGAAGTCTGTGTCAAAGTACTGACAATGAAACGCAAAATATCATTCCATAAGGTAGAAAAGTCATAGAACGTTCTTCAGTGGTGGTAGGGAGGAATTTGTGAACTGAACTCAGTGATTCAGATCTTGGAGCTTTAATCCCAGATGTTAAAACTCCTGAGGGTTGCTTGCAGTGCTTACAGAAGTTCACATATGCTAGAAATATGAGGTAAAGACCCCTGAGCAAATGAAAGCTAAATAAATCTTTTGTTAAATTAGTCAAAACCAGGGCTGGAGGAATAGCTTAGTGGTTAAGGCACTTGACTGCAAAGCCAAAGGACCCAGGTTCAAAATCTAAGGAACCACATAAGACAGATGCACAAGGTAGCAGATGCTCCGGAGTTGTTTGCAATGGAGAGAAGACCTGGCATGCCCATTCTCTTTCCATATATGCTTCTCTCTCAAATAAATAAATAAAAAATTTTAAGTAATGATTCAGAATAGTTATTTATGTATAAATCTCACTCTGTGGTTTATGACAGCCTCCAGTAATAGGGAATTATCTATAATTTGAGAGGTTTCCTGAATATACAAAAAGAAATTTCAATAGTCCATTAGTACATGGAGACTACAATTTACACACTAAGTTAGAATTGTATATTTTTCATAATCTCATCCCAGACTTTAGTGAAATAATATCCTCCTATTTTTTTCTACATGGATTTTATTGTTACCAACCAAATAGAGCATCGTGTATATTCTTAATCAAACCTTTATTCTTTGCACTAGCTACTTGATCACTGGTCATTTTAATAAACCTTTAATTTAAAGTGTTAACCTCTCCCAGGAAATCATACTAATGTTTGATTAATACTTCAATCAAATTAACTCTAAGGAAATATTTCATTAGAAACCACATTCAGGCCAAGACTGACAACACTTTGTTCCCTTACTATCGCTACAACCAGGATTGTACCTGGTACCAGACCAGGCCAGAACTCTACATTATCTTTTCTTTTATATACATGGAATTATACAGTACTTGTCATGGTGCGTTTGACTGATATTTGTATATTTCCTTCATTTTCTGATTGGGGGAATTATTTCCAATTATTTTCATGATTTTCTTACCACATTTTACCTATTTAAATCTAGATAACCATAACTAATTCTGTTATGAATAGCTAAATTTTCAAAGGAAGTTATTCCTGGTTTGGAATGATTAAATTAATTTTATCTGAATACGAGGACATATACCTTCTCATTATAAGCATATGTACATTTCTTCACACAGGCACATGCATATCTACTTAGAATGAGGAGAATAAGATGAAATTGTTAGAAAAATATATAGTGTCCAAATCATGTATATCTTTCAGGCTATATTGAGTTTGAATTTTAATATCTGGTGGTAGAAATTTGTATGTCAGAAATATGATGTTTAATTTCAAGTGTCAGCTTGCAATGGATTAAGAATAATCTGGCTCGATAGTAAAATATTATATTTCTAGATATGCCAAAGAGAATGTTATTGGTCGAGATTAGCATCCGAATCTGTAGAGGAGTAAGGAAGATAGGGTTCCTTTACACTCAGTGCAGTGGAAGATTGGATGCCTGCACACAATGCAGTGGATGCTAAGTGAAATTTTCTGTGGATCTTCAATATCCTGGACTCAATCATTCACCTTCCACATGCATGTGAACACATGGTTCTCCAGCCTTTGGATTCACTCCAGGATCTCTAGCCTTTGATCATTGAAGTGACTGCCTTTAAATCTTAGCTTGTCACTTCTGTCTTGAAATTTTATCCATATGATTTTCCATGTAGAACCAGTATTATTCCTCTAGACATGAATTACTATTTATATCAGTACAACAGACTCAATAAGCAAAGAAGCGTCCCCATAAAGTATTAGCTAACATACTACTTAGCTCTTAAATATGTTGTTGAACCATTAAAATGATTTTGTGGTGTATCTCACAGTGTGTTAATGATATACTGTGAGAAATAAATGCCCAATTTCAGAGCTGGAGAGATAGCTCAGAGGTTAAGGTACTTGCCTGCCAAGTTAAAGGACCCAGGTTCAATTCCCCATTATCTCCGTAAGTCAGATTCACAAGGTGGCACATGTGTCTGAAGTTTGTTTGCAGTGGTTAGAGGCCCTGGTGTGCCCATGTGCCCATTATCTCTCTCTCTCTCTTTCATTCTTAAATAAATAAATGAAATGAAATGAAATAAATGCACAATTTATTCTAAAAGGTATGTTTTCCTATTAAAACAAGTTTTTAAATAGATACTGTATGAATATTTTGTGTTTATTTAAGCTTCTGACAAGGATAAAACATTATTTTACTGTAATGTTGCTTGTTCTGACCAAGAGTCATGATTACATTTGCAAAGTAACACCACAGAGAGTCATGGATATTGTAATGAGTGGAGACAATCTTATAGAAAGATTTAATTCCATTTTTTTCCATCTTTAACAAAGAACTCATCACTGTTCAAAAATTTCTGGCATTTTTCTAGTTCTTTTTTAACACACACACACACACACAAACACACACACATATAATTGAAAACTTCTATACTTAACAGTCAACAAACCATGGTATTTCCCTCGCCTCCCCCACTTTCTCCTTCATAACTCTGCTCCCTGTCATATCACCTCTTTCTCTCCATTAGTCTCTCTTTTAATTTGATGTCACCATCTTTTTGTCCTATTATGATGGTCTTATGTAGGTATTGCTAGGCACTGTGAGGTCTTGAATATCAAGGCCAATTTCTGTCCGGAGAGTTGTATGTAAGGAGTGGTACCCTTCCTTTGGCTCTTAAATTCTTTTTTCCACAATGCGCCCTGAGCCTTGGAGGGTGTGAGACGTTTTAGAGCTGGACATGCCTCTGTCCCTTCTTCTCAGCACTACGTTGTTTTTTTTGGTCATCCCAGTGGTCATCACCATCTGAAAAGAGAAGCTTCTCTAACCAGCAGTGAGAGTTGTATTAACATATGAATAATTAACATTAAATGCAGTACTTCCAGGGCAATTTGGTGTAAATAATATATATATATATTAATCCAGGCAAAAGCATATGTCCTTAAGGCTCATGGCCTCCCCTACCATAATCTTTTTTTTAAAATTTAATTTATTAATTTTCTTTTCAGTGAATACAGGCAGTTTGGTACCATTATTTAGGCTCATCTGTGATCTACCCCTTCCCATTAGACCCTCCTTGTTAATGAAAATGAGTCATGCATTGTGGAGTTAGCCCCCAGTTATTGGTATGATAAATGTCTCTGCAAATCATGACCCAACATGTGACTCTGACATTCTTTCCGCCCCCTCTTCTGCAAAATTTCCCTGAGCCATGTTGGGTTCATTTTTGGTCTGCTTCAGTGCTGAAGTGTTGGGGACCTCTGAGGCTCTGGCTCTCTGATTTGGTAGGAGTTGATTTTTCTCTGCGTTGATCTCCTTCCCCTTTGTGCTGGTATCCGGTTCACAGGAAAACATCACCTTTGCTTATTTCGCCAGTTATCCTTAGTTTCAGTTGGGCCCCTTTTGAGGTATGTTGGGCAGCTGTCTTCTTAGGATCTGCATCTATTTGGAAAAGAGAAGCAGATTCTCCAACGGAGAGTAAGTTAGCACCCGGAAAATTGAGTTAACACTTACTTTTTTGATAAACAGTATGGTAGGTTTAGGCCCTCTTATACCCCGTGATTGATGGTAGTTTGATATTGTAGAGTGGGCTTGTGTTTGGGTATGGTTCTGACTTGTTTCCCAGCTCCAGCTATGGGTCTAATCTTTTGATTAAGTTTTCATTACCAAGCATGTATTCCCTCCCATAGAATAGGCCTTCAGTCCTATTAAAGAGTTATTGGTTTCCCCCAGAGAAGCCATGCCAGTATTCCACTCATTCAGTCATTTGGTCTGTCTGACTAAACTTGAGGCTTCCAGTGTCCATGTTGTCACCCCCAATGGCTTCTGTCTCCCATAGGGCTGTATACAGTGAAGCCTTTTCCAGCTTTCAGGTTGCTGAACTACAGGGAGAAGGTTTTCTGCTCAGCACCAGCCTGATTTTTCAGTGACTTTGCTGCTCAGGCATGTGATGTCTTCAGCAAATAGGGTCTTACCTTTTCTTTCTTAAGGGAAACCAAGAGCCTTAGAAATAGCTTGTAATGTTCTGGAGGCAACAGGAACCTCCCTGGCCCACAACTCACTTAGAAGGTATCCCATCCCTGGCACTGAAAATTTTCTAGTAACATTCTATGGCTTCTGAATGTGCCAGTTTTCAAGAAAGTAGATCTTCATCTGCCTTATTCAGAATATCTTGAATTTTGATTGACCATCTCCCCCACCCTTCTTTTATACACTGTCTTCCCCTGACCTTGCTTAGGCCTTTCCCCTCCCTGTAATCTTTTCTTCTACTTACATATATACAATGCCATCATTTTTTCTTTATAAAAATAAATAAGATTCCAGAATGAGAGTTAAAGTTGCTTATGTCTAACAGGGGACAGATCCTAATTTCTATTAAAATTACAAAGCATTCTACCAAATTTAGGTAGGAATTTTAAATGGTTAACAATAGTGTAAAGTTGTCCTTAACTTAAATATATGCTCAAAGTAAAATAAAATAATGACTTTGTTGTACTTGTAACATTAGATTATAATATGAGAGCACTGGAAATGAGATTTTAAAATGGCAATTAAAATATGAATGTACCAAATATAATTACTGTGTTGATTTTACTACTTCATATACATTAATATTTTTACTGAGTAAATGTGTTTATGTTTTTTTGTTTTGTTTTTTTTTTTCCATCTGGCTTCTATTCATCATCTAGTTGATGGCCCATGTGTTGAATATAATTACATTGTATTACTTTTGATTTGTGGGTATATTGGTATTATTCTATAAAATGAAACTTTAATAGTATTTCAATCCTTTACTTTTGTATTTGTGTTTAGCATATTTATTGCTATTGTCCACCTGATATTGGTGAGAGGGTGACATCCACCCTCTGTTCATGTCATCATTTTCCTTGACGTCCTGGAGTTTCTCCTTCAGTCTGTAAGCCAAAATAAACCTTTTATCCCACAAGCTGCTCTTGGTCGGATGATTTCTGCCAGAAATGCAAACCTGACTGCAACAGTAATGTTGGCACCAAGTGTGGGGTCATTTGCTGCTAGACACCTGACTGTGTGGTCAGTCAGTGTGTGCCTTTTGGAGCTGATTTTCAAGAGAAATGTAGAAGGATTTGAAATCTTGGCCTGAGAGATGCCTTGCAGTGCTATAAGTACAGCTTGATGGACTATGCTGCTCAGAGATGAAAGACCTGAATGCAGTAAGAACTATGGACTGTGAGGTTTGGCTTCTGAGGATGAGAAAGAGCTTTGCTTGGACTGGCTAGAAGCAATTCCTGTGAGAGGCTTGCTGTTATGCTGTGACCTGATAAGTTGTGCTGGGTGGCATTGCATAGAAATGAACTGGTGTGATCAGAGGGATACGGCACAGACAAAAATGAAATCTTTGGGTGAAACTTCTGCCTGTTCAACTGTGACTGAGAGACCACAACCTTTGAGATTGGGCCAGCTGACCTGCATTAGGACATCAGTAAGAATGCTGTCTTTTGAAGGGGTCTGAATACTGAAGAAGTGTCCTATTCTTCAAAGTCTGATTTATTCCTCCCTGGATAAACAAATTGGTACCCTACCTGGTATTCTTGAGTATAACAGAAAAAAGAGGGTCATTGAGTTTGCAACACGGTCTTACTGGATACCTGCATGCAGACCTGTTGGAGCTGTGAGGATGAACCATGGGTGGCAGTGGAGACCAAGTGGAGATGCCAGGACCATGAGATGGCTGCTAAGGAAAGCTGCTGGCCCTAAAAGAAGTTTTACAGGACTGTGAGTAGCCTAGCTGGAGGGGCAGAATTGGAACTCCAGAGACTTTTTGAGGGTTAGAATTATTGAATTTGGAGATTTGTCACTGACTAGAGTTGTTGAACTTGGAGCTACAGAGGTTGATGTTTGCCCTGATTAAATCTTGTGTTAGTTAAATATTTCTTTGCTATATCCAATGCCATCCTTTTGCAGTGTGAATGTTTATTCTGTGTCACTATGGATTTTTGGAATTGTGGCTCAGTTAAAAGAACTTGAACTATGTTTGAATATCATTGGGATTGATAAAAGCTAGGGGACCTTTAAAGTTGAGCTGATTGCATTGTATTTTATATCATGTAATGTTATCAGCTTATGAGGTGGAATGTGGTGGTTTGATTTAGGTGCCCTCATAAACTTAGGTGTATAGAATGCTATGTTCCCTGCTGATGGAGATTTATTTATTTATTATATAATAAATAGCTGCTTTGGATAATGTTATTTGTATTTCTATGTAGTATATATGCATGAATATACATTCAGTGTTTAAAGATCATACATTTATATTTTGATCCATTAATAAGAGAATTGTGATTTGAGTCTTTGGGAGACTTGAATACATGCCTCTTCACTGCAGGGCACTGGGTCTATGATCAAAGAAACAATTTCTCTCATATAACAATTGGTGAGCCAAAGAGTTCTTGAGAGTTACTTACAGCAGCTTGATGACTTAAAGGCAGCTACATCCCCAGAAAGCCCACCACAGCATGGTGATCATCACAGAAGGTGGCCCACTATACAGGCTTTACTCACCAGAAGGTGTTGACAGCTTTTGTAACCTCCTTGCAGGAGGAAGCACTTCAAAGTGAAGGACATAGCTTTACACCTGTTTTTTTCATTGACATGAATTTCTTTGTCTTCTTGTCACTGGACAGTCCTATATCTCAGCATTCGTGATGATTTTCAGAGCTTAGACAAATAATATAAAAATGTGATTGTTGGAGTTCTTGGCTCTCAAAATTTCAAAGTTTAGTGTGTGCAGAATCATATGTATTCATATTCCTTGAGTCTAAAACAGTATTATTTCTCTTCTCTTCACATGAAGAGCATGACATAAAAAAGGAAATATAATGTCTAATAAGTGGGACAGAGTAGGTAGCTCAGACTTGAATGAGCCTTGCCTTCCTCAGATTGTTCACTATTCCTCTAACTCCACATAAACCCCATGAAAGAAAATGTTGCCTATACACACAGACACACACTGAGAGAGAAAGAGAGAGAGAGAGGGAGAGAGAGAGAGAGAGAACTTAACATCAATTTTATACTGAATTTATTCTATGTTTTATTCTACAGCCAACCATATTATAGTATAGTTGATAATTAGAATATTAGAATTCAGCTTCCCAAATAAATACAAATTTATATGTCTTCTGAAGTTACATTTTGCGTTTTACTGAGGAAAAATTTTCAGTGTTGTATCATAGTAACATATGGGCAGAAATTATGTTTAAATGCAGGTCTTTTGACTCCAAGTGCAATGTCAAGTACACCTACCTAATGCATTCTTTCAGAGAGAGAAATAAACAGTGTCAAAGAATGATAAGTAAAATGGGGCAAATTATGTTTCTAAGATTTTAAAAACTCACAAGCTCAAGAGATTCTCTTTGTTTGGGTTAGATTGAAATGTTTATGCTAACAGTACATACATGTAGCCACTTTTATTTTTTTTATTCATCTGCAGTTATCAGCTATTGTTAACTGACAGCTGTTTAATGTACAATGAGTGAGAATTGCTTATTTGTACTTTAAGCATAGAAAATTGTAATATTGGATTGAAATAAAGAAAGTTTACAGTAGATGAAATTTCTATCTTACTTATGATGTGCTTGAAATATTTAAAAAGCAAAATAGACCTAAATTCTTAGTCTTTTTTCTTGCTCCAAATTGAACATCAATTCTTTCAACCACTATACATTTAAGGAGGAATAGACAAAATTACGATCCCATAGATGGGCTTGAGAGGTGGATTAGCAGTTAAGGCACTTGCTTTTCAAGCCTAAGGATCCAGGTTTCACTCCCAGAACCCATGTAAGCGAGATATACTATACATGGTTGCATATGTATCTGAATTTGGTTTCAGTGGCTAGAGTCCCTGGCATACCGATTTTCATCCTCTCTTTCACCTCTCATAAATAAATAAATAAATAAAAATAAAATATTTAAAAACGATCCCATAGATTTTTTGGTTTGACTATACCAAAATATCTGTTTTGTTTGTGTTTTTAATGTATTACGACATAAAGAAAACTATTTTCATGTAATTGGGCTATAGTAACTATTTGCACTCAAAGATTTGTAGTGTGAAACAAATGCTAAAAAATAAAAATTAAAAATGAGGCCTGGGAAGATGACTCAGTGGTTGAAAGGTACTTGCTTTCAAGCCTACCAACCATGGTTTTTATCCCCAGCACCCACACAAAGCCTGAGAGCAAGAAACGTATGTTTCTTGCTTCTTCATTCCTACTCACCTATTGCAGTTGTAGGTGAGTCAGGAGAATTCCAAAGCTTAGGTCCAGTTATCCTGGCCCTCCTTGTGGCAAAGAAAAAGAACAGAGACCTTGTCTGAAGGAAGATGGAAGACAAAGCCAATATCCCGAGCACGTTCTCCCTCAGACCTACACACACACGTGTATACACACACACACACACACACACACACACACACGAGTAAAAATGAATAAAATGATGACAAATGCTGAAAGGCCCACATGTTGGTTGAATTTTCAATTCTCATGTAACATAATTTCACTCCAGAATAGTGGCATGACCCCAAAAAGCTATTAATTGTAGAGGACAAAGCACAGGCTTGCGGATCTGTTGTAGAGTTGTGATTATTCTCTCAGCTAACAAGCATAGTCCAAACTATGTTCAAGCCATTCTTTAATGGATTTAGAGATTCCATTAAAATAGATGAAAAACTACATCTTTATTTTACTATTATAATTTGAAGAAAAATTCTCTCAATTATGTGCCTTTATTGCAAACTACCTTAATAAGTTGAATGATATTTAGAAATATATGTCACTAATAATTACATATCACATTAAAAAAATATTTTCCTAAAGGATACTTTGTATCTATATTCATCGTTACTTTGGAAGTACGGGTTTACTATCCATAGATTGCAGCACATGGTGAAACAAAAATAACTGATCTCATGCTGGATCTGGTGGTGCAGACCTTTTAATCCCAGCACTTGAGAAGCAGAGGTAGGAGGATTGCTGTGAGTTCGAGGCTACCCTGAGACTACATAGTGAATTCCAGGTCAACCTGAGCTAGAGTGAGACCCTACATCAATAAACAAACAAACAAACAAACAAACAACCCTGATTTCCACATAATAATTTAACAACTTTGCTATAGAATTGTTTTTAACACTTGTAATCTCTAAACATTTTGGTCTTTAAGAAAGCTAATTTAGACTACTTTATAAAGGGTGACAATAACTGTCAAAGCATGCCTAGCAGTTTTTAGTTTTTGTGTCAGAACTCTAATCCAAAGGAAAGTTAGGATAAAGAGGAGAGAAAGCAGGAGGAAGAGAAGCGAAGGAGGGAGCAAGAGGAAAGAACCAATAGCTCCTGGAGTTTCAACGTACCTTTCCTTTGTTATTGGCAGAAAGAACCTGAAGCTAATGAGACATATCTAAGATATCTGTGTTTAGTAGACTTTAGGACCATTTTTTTCTCCATGAAGCTCAGATGACAGATTTCTATCAATTTCAGCATGTGGAGAAGCTCGACCAGCACATCGACCTTGTGCAAGTGTGCTTCTGACACGCCAAGGGGTAACTTCAAATGTGAAATATGGATTTTATAACAATGAGAAGACTCTTATTGTCATTATCATGTGTCAATAACTCATTCATTCATTCATACACTGTCTGTGCTTGATACTCTGCTCCAAGAGTTGGCATTTCTTTTTCCTTTTGTCCTCCTTCATCTTCTCTCCACATGTCAGTCTTAAGAAAGTTAATTTTATTACTTTAGCTTTTTTTTTTTTTTTTTTTTTTTTTTTGCTTCTCATGTTATGGTCTCATACTAGCTCAGGCTGAACTGGATTTCAATATGTAGTCTCAGGGTAGCCTTCAACTCATGGTGGCCCTTTTACCTTTGCCTCAGAAATTAAAGATGTGTGCCACCATGCCTGACTACTTGAATTAGTCAGCCTTTCAATGGTCCTTAAATATATATATAAACTTTACTGAAAATCAGAATGTTTTAAGAATTTTTTTTTCAAACCATTTCTAGAATTAGATGCAAGTGGAAGTGGAAGTTTTTGGAATATATTGACATGTAAACTGGTACACAAAACATAGCAGATTGCTCAAGATGGGTGTTTCTCTAATGTATCAACTTACTGTCTAAATCTGAGGGTTTATTAGTCCTTATAATTGTGCCAGATGCTTAAATGTAATATCCCTTCTTAAGTATCTTCTGGATATATTGTTCCTGCATAAATTTACATTTGAATGTCTTTTCACAAAAAATTTTAAAGTAATCTGAAAGTGATATTTTATAGAAATGTAACAAAATTGTAATACATTTGAATTATGTGTGTGTTTTTACAGGAAATAAGCTTTAAAGTATCAGAAAATGCTGCCTATGGCCTTGCCACCATGAATGTGTCTGCTCTGGCCTGATCTCAGAAATGATGTAATGTAAAGCTTGATTAATACTTGATTGAAAAATAAAACTTGAAAATACAGTGATGATCCAAAAAAGTTTGCTCTCAAAATGGTTACTTTTAGCTCAATCTAGAGATCATGTAGCATTTTAAAACAGTAATTGTGTCAATGAAAATAAGCATGTCCTGAAGACAATGTATGAAAGGGAGGAAGGAATAGGATTTTAAAAAGAAAGAAAAATATTAGAAGCAATATCAGTTATGATGAGACATCATTTGCAATTACTGCACAAATATTCTGTGTGTGTAAAACTGTTCAGTATACAGGTAATGATAAAAGTTAATAACATTGGATATAGAGATGAAAACAGACTATGCAATGAATATGTTTTGGATTATTTTTTCTGAAATATTCTTTTGTAACCAAACGTGTACCTGTAATTTTGCTGTAGAAAATTGTAAATAAATGAGTCCAGTAAAGGTTACGTCTATAGAGAGCTTTCCAGAATGGTAAATCAATCCTCAGCTTCATTTTTCATAGACTCCCTATGCCTTCAAAGCAAGTACAGGCACTGAAACCAGCTCTGATGACCTGAAGATAAAAGTAAATTCAAGATAATAGGCCAAATTGCATTTGCTGTGCTGTCAGGTACCTATCTGTGGGAAAGGCTGCTTCAAATTTGCTATCTAAAAGCAGTGGAATTACAGAGCAAAAGAATCATTCTAAGGATGAAATTTCCTGCCGTTATTTCAGGAAATGTAGCAAAAACAAGGATCCCAGGGGCACTTTCAGAAAAGACTGCTTTCTGAGGGCTTGCCCTTTCTCGCAGGTTCCACTTTCTGTTCATAAAAGTACAAATAACCAGGAGGCCTTCATAACCGAGTCCAAAAGTGATACAGAAAGGTCGAGGGAACACAGTTAGTCCTGACAACATCAGTGTAAAGCCAGAGCTTTCCAACTTTCCCCACCCCACAACAAGGGCATGGGTAACAACTTTTAAAGGGAGATAGCAACTCATCTATGTGTATCAGGGAGAGAAGGTCAGCAATGACATAGATACCCTAATCCCTATGTACTGAGAACATGTAAACTCATGACAAGCAGGAGCATGGAACTGGGATTGTGTACAATGACATAAAGCCATTGATTGGACCATAAAATACTACTTACACAAATCAGAGAACATTTCTGAGTCACTTCAGGGTCATAAGTCCTTTTGGTATAAAAGAATGGGCACCAAGATTTTCTATCCTGCTGCCTTTAAAAGTATAGGTAGCTATCCATATCCCAAGGATTGGGGGAGGCCTTTAATGATATAAAGGAACAATGAAAGAGTCTCCTTGGGAGGTTCATCACAGGAGACAGCTTGTCCAAAACTAATGTAGGACCACTGACACCCATCTCAGAATTCTATCATGTAGTACTAAAGGTTAGTAAATTTTATTGTTTAAATTTCTAAATGTTCAACTAAATTATCAATGATATGCCTTATCTACTACTATCAACACAACTCAGGAAATCATGTGGAAGTGGAATTTAGGCAACACTCAAGTGATTTAACAACATGTTACATTTTTTTAGACTCTCAGTTTATGTGAGTGAAACTTTGTTTTAATCTAAACAATTATGCACTGCTATGGATTTGTGAAATTTTGAAAGACTTTACCTACACGTTCTTCCCTTGTTTTTAGTTTACTTAGTTACAGTAATGGGGATGATTGAAAAGTCTCCTCATGGTTGGTTATTACTTCTGAATGTGGAGGTAGATGTGAGCAACGACAGGTCAATACCAAAGGTCTGAAGGAATGGTAGATATGCAATGATGAAGAAAGAGCAAAACCCAAGAGAGTAAAGTAGAAATAAAAGTGTAAGGCAGAATTTACTGCACTCATGAACACATAGCAGCAATGAACCTATATCTGTCTCTGTTGTAAAGGTTTTTCCTCCCAACTGAAATACACCTTCCTGGAGGGAGCAGGTAACACAATAAATAAGAGACAAGAAACTAGCTAGCTTAAGAGGCACAGGAAGCTCTGAAAGTTCCACAATTCACAAGGTCATTTTCAAGGTTATCCAGAAGTAAATAGTTAAAGAGACTTTCTGGTGGAGCTCTCTGAAAGTTGAAAAGAAACCTCGAGAGATGCACCTTTTGTGAGTCATTGTCCTTGCCTACTTGGGCTTTTCTGTGAGACTTCTATCTCAGAACCATTCTTGGTTCTTAACTATACACTCACTCGTGCTCATGTAAGTATCCCTAATAAATTCAACTGTTCATCAAGCCAGCTTGAGTGGAAATTCTTCCTTGGTTTGATGACTGTGTCCTCTAGGAGGTGAATAAGCATTTGTTTTTGTCTCCTCAGGAAAAGTCACACAACACAGTGTGTTCCAGATGAATTGACCTAAAGATGAGCTGGGGAACTGCATGCATGGCCTTTTGACATGTGTTAGGCATACATGTGAGGATAACTGAAGGAGGATTGTGCTTGGGACTAATAATTATATGGCCATGGTACCCCATGGTGCATGGGATGGTGTGCCTCTTGGTTGTAGTGGCAGTTGTGTGCCATTCTTTAGTGATAAGTCCTGCAATCAAGGCTAAGTCATCTGAAAGTGAAATGTTCTTAAAAGAAACCTCATGGGAGTGAAATTGAGAAGATTACAGCAAGGCCAGAGTATGGCCTTACGCTTTACTTGCCCCTGTACAAAGTAGAGTAGTTTTCATGAGCCTTGACTAGCCTTTGAGACTATCAGTAGGAAGTATGTGCATACTAGCACAGTAGATTAACTCAGACTAACCAGAAACAAACAAACAAAACAAGAACAGTAGGGTGGCTCATGGAAAATTGCCATGTATTAAAGAGAGCTAGATAAAGGGAGACACCCAATCACAATACTGTCTCCAACATTTCTCATTTCAGTAATGAGTTTATGCAAGCAATGGGATTGTTTTGTGTTTATTAAAGTTCTTTTTTGTATTTATTATTGAGAAATTTTCATATATGGACCTATTGCTAACTGGTCATATTCCCATAGGTTTATGCTTTTATGTTCCTCTACCCCACCTCCATTTCACTGAGAACCCTCTTCTGTTGAGTTTTCACTATTCATGTACCATCAGGAATTCACCAGTTACTCACTGTAGAGGGAGAAATACCTCAGACTAAGTGTTATAGCTGTAGCTTTTGCATTCTTTCCACCAGCTCTGGATGGCATGTGATAAGCCTCTGATTTTCTGATTTCAAGAGTATACATATACTCCACAGCAGGTGGAAAGAATATTTTTAAAGAGGCAATAGGGGTGATTTTTACTATGGTTATTATCAATTTATTTATTTTTATTGTTTTGTAATTCGTTGTGTACTCAGTAATTACAGTCAAGTTGGTACCATTGTTAGCCTCCTCCCTGACCTCCCTCCTCCCCCTGACCCCTCCTTGTTGGGGTATATGGGTCATGCATTGTGTGGTTAAACCTCAGTTATGGTGGGAGGAGATGTCTCTGTGTATCATGACCCAATGTGTGATTCTGACATTCTTTCCAGCCCCTGAGCCATGTTGGATTCATTTTAGGTCTATTTCAGTGATGATGTTTTGGCAGCCTCTGTGTCTCTGGATATCTGATTGGGTACCAGTTGAGTGTTCTCTGCATCAATATCCTTATCCTTGTGCTGGTACCAGGTTCACCAAGAAAAGAGCATGCTTGCTTGTTTTGCTAATTATTCTCAGTTTCAGCTGGGGCCCTTTTGAGGTATGATGGGTGTTTTCCTTAGGATCTGCATCTATCTGAAAAAGAGAGGAAGATTCTCTGATGGAAACTAAAGTTAGCACCAGATAAGTGGGATAGTCATTTTTTAGAGAGAATTTAACAGGTGTAGGCCCACTTGTAGCCCACAATTGGTGATAGCTTGAAAATGGACAGCTGGCTCATTTTGGGATCTGGTTCTGACTTGTTTCCCAGCTCCAGCTATGGGTTCTGTTCCACTGAGTAGATCAGTTAGCCAAATCAAAAGCAGTTGGTTTCCCACCATGGCTGTGCACAACTATTGCATTAGCATGAGCATTACAACAGGTTATTTGCTGCTACATAGGTCAGACTATGGCTTGTTTGGACAAATATTGGTCATTTTCCCCCCAGTATCCCATGTAGCACCTTCTGGCACTAGACACACTGACTGTCTGGGGACTGACTCTCTTCTAGCTTCCAACCATGTCACTCCATGTTACATGCCAATAGCATATGGTGTCTTCAGCAGTAGGGCCTTACCACTAACCTTTGGTGGGTCATCAAGTACTCAGACAGAAATCTGTCTTTCTTTTAAGAAACTTTGGGGCTGGAGAGATGGCTTAGCGGCTAAGTGCTTGCCTGTGAAGCCTAAGGACCCCGGTTTGAGGCTCGGTTCCCCAGGTCCCACGTTAGCCAGATGCACAAGGGGGCGCACACGTCTGGAGTTCGTTTGCAGAGGCTGGAAGCCCTGGCGCGCCCATTCTCTCTCTCTCTCCCTCTATCTGCCTTTCTCTCTGTGTCTGTTGCTCTCAAAAAAAAAAAAAAAAAGTTAAAAAAAAGAAACTTTGTAGGTCTCTATGATCAAAAGCTCAATGTGGATGATAGCCACCTGCTGGTACTGGCAGTTACAGGTCAGTGCCCATGAAGAGAAGAAAGGAAAAGATAAGTAATATAAAAGAGTTAGAAGAGAGAGACAGACAGACAGACAGATAGAAGCATGAAAAGGTTAAGGTCAGTCTTCGTTGTACTCTCTCCAGGGCCTTGTGACTCAGGTGTTTCCTCTAAGGGCCAGGTGAAGGTACAACCATTTGGTCTGTCTTTTAGAATGTAGAATTTTACAGTACCATTGGCGTTTGGGTCTAGATTTGTGTCTCCCACCCCCTCCATTATCCATCCCTCACTCCACCACCCACCCTATTGTCCAGTCTTTGAGATGCTTGCTGGGTATGTAGGCATCTTGGGTAGATTCAGGTTACATGCTGTAGATGAGTGAGACTATGTGACAATTATCGTTCTCTAATTGGGTAAGTTCACTGAGAATGATCTATTTGAGGTTCAACAATGTTTTGTTTGTTTTGTTTCAAATTTCATTGTGTCGTTTTTGCTTACTGCTGTGTAGAATTTCATCATGTAGATATACCACATCTTAGTTATCCATCTAGTGATGTACATCTGGGTTTATTCCAGCTCTTAGCTATAATGAATTGAACATCTATAAACATGATTCAGCAAATCTCTCTGGAGGCTTTAGGGTACATGTCCAGTAAGAGAATAACTGGGTCTGTAGGTAACTTTATAGTCAGCTATTTTAGGAGCCTCCATATTGCTTTCCAATGTGGTTGTACCATTTTACATTGCCACCAACAGTGGATGAGGGTTCCTATTTCTCCACATCCTTGACAGAATTTATCTTCATTTGATTTTTTAATATTTGCTGTCCTTACTGAGGTAAGATGAAATCTCATGGTAGTATTAATATGCATTTCCCTGATGATTAGGGATGATGAATATTTTCTTAAGTATGTGTTTGCCATTTGTATTTATTTCTCTGTGAACTGCCTGACCAGTTCTTTGCCCCATTTTGTGAGTGGGTTGTTTGACTTTTTATTGTTTAGGCTTTTGAGTTCCTTGTAGATTCTAGAGATTAGGCCTCTGACAGTTGGATATTCAGCAAATATTTTCTCGCATTCTATGAGTAATCTATTGGCTTTCCTTATTGTATCTTTTTCTGTGAAGAAACTCTTAAGCTTCATGTGATCCCATTGGTTGAGTGTTTGTTTAAGATCCTGTGCTACTGGGATTTTGTTCAGGAAGGCTTTTTCCATTCCTATATCATAGAAAGATCCTCCTATATTTTCTTTCAGTAGTAGCCAAGTTTCTGGTCTTGTATTGAGATATTTGATAAATTTATAATACAGTGTTGTTCATAGTGAGATGTGTGGATCAAGTTTCAGTTTCTTGCATATGGTTTTACAGTTAGTCCAGCACCGTTTGTTAAAGATGCTATCTTTTTTTTTTTAAATTAATTAATTATTTATTTATTTGATAGCGACAGACACAGAGAGAAAGACAGATAGAGGGAGAGAGAGAGAATGGGCGCGCCAGGGCTTCCAGCCTCTGCAAACGAACTCCAGATGCGTGTGCCCCCTTGTGCATCTGGCTAACGTGGGACCTGGGGAACCGAGCCTCGAACCAGGGTCCTTAGGCTTCACAGGCAAGCGCTTAACCGCTATGCCATCTCTCCAGCCCAAGATGCTATCTTTTATCCTGCCTAAATTGTTAGGGCCTTTGTCAAATATCAAGTAGCTATACTTGTTTGATCCAAAAGGCCAGGTTCTCAATTCTATTTCATTGGTCTCTACTCCTGTTTTTATGCCAGTACAATGCTGTTTTTGTTACTATGGCTGTGGTGGTGTGATTCTGGTGTCCCCCATAAACATAGGCATTCTGAATACTAGGTTCCCAGATGATGGAGATTTAGGACTTAATGCCTCCTTGAGGGAGTGTATTGTTGGGAGTTGGCTTATAGCTGTTATAGCCAGTTTCCTCTTGCCAGCATTTAGCACACTCTCCTGTTGTTATGTTCCACCTTATGTTCGCCAGGGTGTGATGTTTACCCTCTGCTCATATTATTATTTTCCCCTGCCATTGCCATCGTGGTGCTTCCTCTCAAGCCTCTAAGCCAAAATAAACCTCTTTTTCTACAATCTGCTCTTTGTTTGGTGATTTCTACCAGCAACGAGAACCTGACTGCAACAATGGCTTTGTAATATAGCTTTACATCAGATATGGTTTTGCCTCCAGAGGTATTCTATTTGCTAAGGATATGCTTGGATATCCAAGCCTTCTGTATTTCAATATGAATTTTGAGATCATTTTTTCTATCTCTGTGAAGAAAAATGCTGGTATTTTAATTGGAATTACATTAAATCTATGTATTGCCTTTGGTAGGATTGCCATTTTCACATTGTTAATTCTGCCTATCTATAGCATGAGAGGTCTTTCCATTTTCTCAAGTCCTCCTCAGTTTCTTTTTTGAGTGTTTTTGTGTTTTCAATGTATACATTTTTCACTTCTTTGGTTAATTATTCTGGAGGTTTTTGTTTTTGTTGTTGTTGTTGTTGTTCTAGTGAAAATAGGGCAATGTCCCTTATTTCTTTCTTGGTATCTTTGTCATTTGCATATAGAACAGCTACTGATTTGTGTGCATTGATTTTGTATCCTGCTACTTTGCTAAAGGAGTTAATCACTTTCAAGAGTTTTGGGATGGAGTCTCTTGGGTCTCTTATATATAGAATCATGTTGTCTGCAAATAGAGCTAACTTAACATCCTTTCTTTCCAAATTGCATCCCATTATGCCTTTCTCCTGTCTTATTGCTTAAGCTAGGACTTCCAGTATTATATTGAAGAACAGAGGTGCGATTGGACAACCCTGTCTTGTTCTTGACCTCAATGGGAATTCCTCCAGTCTCTCTCAATTAAGTATTATTTGGGCTTTAGAAGCTTTGGTCTGGACTCTTCTTTTGGGGATGTTTTCTATTACATTTTCAATCTCAATAAGAGTGATAGGTTTCTTTAAGAGATTAATCTGCTCTTTTGTTGCTTTGTTGGATAGTAAGTGTCCAGGAATTTATCCATTTCCTTCATATCATCCAGTTTTGTGGAGTAGAGGTTTTTGAAATAAGTTCTGATGATTCTTCCAATTTTACTCATGTCTTTTGTGATATCTCCTTTATCATTTCAAATTTTGTTAATTTGAAGCCTCTCCCTCTCTCTCTCTCTCTCTCTCTCTTTCCTTCTCTCTCTTTTGGTTGCTAAAATTGGCCAAGGGTATGTCAATCTTGTTTATTTTTTCAAAGAACCAACTCTTTGTTTCATCAATTTTCTTAATTGTTTTCTTAGTTTCCAATTCATTGATTTCTGTTCTGATTTTAGTTATTTCTTTCCATATGGAGCTTTTTGGGTTGGATTCTTCTTGCTTTTCCAGTGCTTTTAGGTCAAAGGTTGTGTTATTGATTTGGGATCTCTCTGGCTTTGTCAGGAAGGCATTCAGTGCTATGAGTTTTCCCCTGAGGACAACCTTCATTGTTTCCCATAAGTTTTGGTATGATGTGTTTTCATCATCATTCATTTCCAGAAATTTTGCAATTTCATTTGTTATTTTGTCTCTACCCATTTATTGTTTAAAAGTGTGCTGTTCAGTTTCCAGGAGCTGATGGGATTCTTGGTGGGTCTTTTATTGTTGATTTCTAGCAATATAGCATTGTGATCTGATATCATGCTGAGAATTATATCAATGTTATTAAATATATATCGGCAGGCTTTGAGATCTTGTACATGATCTATTTTAGAGAATGTTCCATGGGCTACTGAGGAGATTGTGTAGTCTGTGGATTTGGGATGGAATATTCTGTATATGGCCATTAGGTATAAGTGATCTTTGGTTTTGTTGAGCTCTTTTACTTCCCTGTTGAGTTTCTGTTTGGATGATCTGTCTATTACTGATAATAGTGTATTGAAATTCCCAGCTATAATGGTGTTGGTAGTTATTTCTGTTTTATTGTCAAGTAGGTTTTGTTTTATGAATTGTGGTGCCCCTGTGTTTGGTGCATAAAGATTTATGATTGTGATATCCTCTTGATTGATAGTTCCCTTGATAAGTTAAGTATTGGTTTTCTTTGTCTTTTTTTTTTTGATTATTTTTGTCTTGAAGTCTATTTTATCTCATATTGGTATAGCTATGCCTGCTTGTTTCTTTCATTTGCTTGGAATATTGTTTTCCACCCTTTCACCCTGAGGAGGTGTCTGTATTTAGTGGTGAGGTGTTTTTCTTGAAGACAATAGACTGAAAGGTCTTATTTTATGATCCACCCTGTTAGTTTGTGTCTCTTGAAGGGAGAATTAAGGCCATTAATATTTAGGGTAATGACTGTGAGATTTGATTTGATCCCTGCCATCATGTGCTGGTATATGTGGTTTGGTGTTTTCACGGACTTTGAAGTTTTTTGTGCCTTCTCTGAGTTTGGTTATTGTGATCTGCTTCTTGTAGTCATTTGAGGTTGATTATTTGACTATGTAGAGAATTTCCTTAAATACTCTCTGTAGGTTTGCATTTGTGTTCATATAATTGTAGAGCTAAGTTTTGTCATGGAATTTTTGCTTTCACCATATATTGTGAGGGATACTTTTGCTGGGTAAAGTAGTTTGGATTAGAAGCAGTAGGTTCTTATACTTTGCAGTATTCCATTCCAGGCCCTTCTTGCTTTCAGGGTTTCACTGAGAAGCCTGAAATTCTGATGGTTTTACCTTTAAAAGTGATGTCTTTTTATTCCCTAGCTTCTTTGTAGGATTTTCTCATTGATGTCAATGTTTAGAGTCTTAATGACAATATGTCTTGGAGAGTTTCTCCTTTGGTTCAATCTGTTTGGAGTTCTGTTAGCTTCTTGTATCTTGAAGGGTCTTTCTTTTGAAAGAGTGAGAAAGTTTTCTTTGATTTTACTTTAAATCAGTTCTCCATGCCTTTGGTCTGAATTTCTTCCCCTTCTGGTATTCCCATGATCCAGATGTTACAATGGTTAAGTGTATCCCACAATTCTCTCATTTTCTGTTCACAGAAATTTTTGAACTTATTGAAACTTTTGAACTTTTGAAGTGTTTTTTCTGTCTTGTCTTCCAGATCTGAATTTTTATCTTTCACATGGCAAAATCTATTCTTGAGAGCTTCTAAACAGTTTTGAGCCTGTTCAATTTGGTTTCCATTTTTTACCACTTTTCTATTAATAGTTTCCATTCCTCTATCAACCTCCCTTTTAAAATAATTTTCTGATTTTCTTGATGCTTCTTGGAATTCATCCTTGCATATCTTTATGTCTTCATTTAGTCTCACCAGCTGATTTTTGAGGCCCTCTTTTTTTTTCACTCTCCTTCATATTTCTTAATTGTCTTTGAACCCCTTCCTTTTTCTTATCTATTAGGTCTAGTGTAGTGATGGCAACATCCACATGATTTTTGGTCCATTGTTGCTTTTCTGCAAGTTCTACAAGTAGCTTTGTCAGGGTGGCATTGCTCATAGCTTCATTTTTGGTGTTCTGCACTAATGTCTCTGGTATGTTTTGATTAGAGACATCCAATGTAGGACTGGGTGGTCTTACGGGCCTTATTTTCATGTTATTTCTTTTGTGCTGTGGTCTGCCCATCACAGTGTATGGGCAGAGAGAGTAGGACTGTGGTCTTTATGGGCTAGGGAAATGGTGCCTCTAGGGGAGCAGGCCTAGCTTGCATGCAGACAAGCAGACAGGCAGAGCAGTCCTGAGCTCACAAGTGGGTGGGCAGATCATCTTGAGCTTGCACACATGGTAGGCAGATGGGGGGATTGGGCCTGAGCTTGCAGATGTGGAGCTGGCCTGATCATGTGCAGTAGAAGGGCAGAGTGAACCTGATCTTGCACATGGGCAGGTGGAAAAGGCTTGAGTTTGTGCACAGCTGGAAAATGGACAGATTGTGCCTCAGCTGGTGCAGGCAGATGGGCAGAGCAGGTCTGAGCTTGTGTATGGAAGGGCTGCAAGAGCAGCAAGCAGGCTGATGGGCAGAGTGGACTGAGTTTGCACAGAGCTGATGGGTAGTACGCAGCAGTCAGATGGATGATCGGGTCTGAGATTGTGTGTGTCAGTGTGCAGAGCTGGCCCAAGGTCGTGCATGGGCCGGGGGATCCTGGCAATCTCACCTGCACACTTAGATAAGTTGAGCTATGATGGCCTGGGTCCCCTTTCCTACACTAAGTGTGGGCATATCCTAAATTTGGGACTATGGCTATAATGGCTGCTAAAAAGTTTCTCAAAGTGTGTCTAAGACCCGGAGAGGAGGCACATTTCATGACCAGCCCCTGATCTCAGGAAGAAGTTGAAAAGCAATAAGGGCAATTTGTTTGGAAGAAGATTTCTTCATAAGTCTGTTTGCTTAGATAAATCAACAGAACAGCTATTACCCTTTGTAAAAGTTTGTTTGCAGATAAGCATCTCATTCATCATGAGTGAAATTTGAATCCATCTCAGTGATGTAAAGCATTATTAAATCATCTGAAAAGAGATGATGCAGCTATTGAAAATATAGTTCAAGGATAATATGATCATAAAACATGTTTCAGTGATGAGGATTAGAAAATTAAACATAATCCATAGCCCTGAAAATAAAATAAACCATAACCATTAAAGTAACATGCGTTGAAAGAATTAGATGGTTCTATATTCATCCTCTTGGCCTTAACTCATGTTTATTCTAATATTCTTTTGCAGTAATATTATGACTGATTCTCTTTAGCTTTCTGTTTGGACAACGATGGTGCCTAGTCTGTGAAGACAGATACCCAGCAGATATTCCATGGGTGAGACTGAGAAGTACATACACCTTTAAGTTGAAATATTCAGAGAGGAAAAAGGTTTAAGGTAACTTAAAAAAATTCAACCTATACCTAATTATGGGTGGGTTCAATATTGTATATGTCTTGTGCGGGTGACCAGCACCACTATGAGTTCACAAATTCACTCTTCAGGTCTTTTCTAGAGGACAATGAACCACAATGCTCCTTCCACCTTGTGACTCATGCATCCTCTCTGCCCTTTGTCCAGGGTGTTCCCTGCAAGAGAACAAAAAGAATGCTACCTCAAACCAAAAGACTACTTGAAAAGAGGAGGGGGCTCAATATGAGGGGAAGATTAACAAATTGTAATATGTGTTCATATATTAAAATCCTCAATAGAATAAAACAAAATTAATAACTGTTGAAGAGATGGCTGACAGTATGGTAACTTAACTACAGAAGAAAAAGAATGTTTGAAATTAGAATCAACAAACATTCATGCAAATCATTTCTAAAATCTGCCAAACATTCTGGTGGTTTGAATGTATAGCCAGGAAAAGCAAGGTTTAAGGATGAATGAAACAAACTCATCAAAAACCAAACAGTCATATTCCTGCCCAACCTGCTAAGTCTTCTCAGCTCCTATAAGACAGAACCCTGACCACATTGTTGTTATGGATCTAATAACTAGGTAATAGCATAAGAACATGTCAAGAATGATAATTTTCACATTTAGATACATAAACATACACAATGACCCATTTCTAAGTTTGCAGTTAAACTGGGGCCACAACAATGGTGTTACTTTTCTTACTTTTTACCTCAGGTATGTGATAAAGTGCTCGGACAGAAGCCTATCTTCTTTTGGGGACCTCATAGGTCTCTCTAATTAACAGCTTAATGTGGATTGTAACCATTTTCTGGTACTAGGAGTTGCAAGCCGGAGCCAGATGTTTTAGGGTTAGGCTTTATCCTTCACTGTCTAGGGCCTTTCCTAAGAGGCAATCCTTCCATGCTTCTATTGAGGGTTGTATCCTTTAGTCTGTTATCCAAGGGGAAGTTTGCTATGGTATGAATTCATATTGGATTTGGTTATGTGTATGTTTCCCACTCCCTCCTGTTCCTGATCCCCAAAACTTTCCATCCCTCTTGTCTGTCCCTCTAGTTACCTGCCATGTATGCCAGAAATTCAACCCATTCCAGTTTCAAAGCTACAAATTAGGGAGTGTATGCGGCATTTGTGTTTCTGTTTGTGAGAGTTCTCTTAGTATGATCTGTTCCAAGTCTGTCCATATTACTAAAAATATCATTATATAATTTTTCTCTTAGTGATGAGTATAATTCCATTTTGTATATGTAACATATCTTCATTATCCACTTATCAAATGATGGGTTGAGTCTGGGTTTTAGCTATTGTGAATTGAGCAGCTATAGACATGGATGAGCAAATACTCTGCATTGAAGAGTGAAACCTTCAAGGTAGATGCTCAGTAGAGGATGGTTTGTTCAGTTTGTAACTCAATTTCCATCATTTTCAGGAGTCTCCATACTGATTTCCACAGTGATGGTACAAGTTTGAGCTCCCACCAGCAGTGAATGAGAGTTCCTGTTTCCCCTCATCCTCACCAACATTTATTGTTATTTGATTTTTTAGTGACTGCCATGCTTTTTGGAGTAAGGTGGAATATCATAGTTGTTTTAGTTTCTGTTTCCCTGATGGTTAACTATGCTGAAAATTTTCTTAGGTAAGTACTACCCATTTCTATTTCTTCCTCTGGGAATACCCTATTCAGTTCTTGCCCAATTGTTTTGAGTGGATTGCTTTATTTTTATTGCTTAGTGTGCCAGTCAGCCTCACTTTGCTGGGATAAACCTTCAGACCAGACACAGTTTATAGGAGGAAGAAGGGATTTATTGAAACTCACCAATAGTGAGGAAGTTCCATAACATCAGAAGAAGCTGGCCCACTTCCTCAGGTCCATGCAAATACAAAACCAAAACTCAACCACGATCACACCAGCAAGAATACTTCAGGAATCCAGGCAAAGCTCAAACACGTTGCATATCTTTAGACTGGAATAACAAATCCACCTCCACACCTTAGGGATAGAACCTGGGATCTGCCCACAGTGACACCTCTTCCAGTCAGGTGGCTGGAGTTCTAAATTATAAGCTTTAATAAACTCCTGAATCAATTGAAGGTCATTCATTAAAACTACCACACTTAGTTTTTGGAGTTCTTTGCAGATTCTAGATATCAAGCCTCAGACAGTATTATAGTTCCTTATTGTAGATTTGGTAGTCTGATTATTAGAGTTCTAAATTTTCTATTCACTTATAATAATACTGTGAAATATTCCATTAGATGTTATGCCCTTATATAATTTTAGAAAAAACTGATTCTAGTTTTATTTTTTAAAATATATTTGTACTTTAATAGTTATTTAAGTATATACTAGTATTTAATATATTATATATATAGGTACACAGTATAATATCTCAATGTGTATTCAATATGTAAAATTCAGATAACTTGATTTACCATTTGTTTATGTTCAAAATATTCAGTTTTCTCAATTAGCCAGTTTTAAATATTCTATTAATTGATGCCAATATTATTTATCTTATTGTGACAGAGTGATAAAGCATGGGATGTCAATGTATCTATCCAACTAATATATTTTTATTTGTTTTCTTTTCTGATTGAGCAGTAACCTCACCTCCCTCCATTCCTGTTTCTCTTCTATCAGCCTATTACTACTAAGATCATGCCATACTCCCATTGCTACTAAAATTGTCTGTGTCATTTCTGATTAATTACCAATGTTTTACCTGGGTATGAGCTTATGTGACTGCATCACTATACTGCCATAAATTAAAATGACAAACAAGAAGTTCAAGTTGAATTTATTATTGGAATTGAACTTCTCATCAACTCATTCTTTATTTTATCTATGCGATTTCAGAGACAATTGTGTTACTTAAACCAATTTCATACATAAAATTATATTATTATTTTTACCTATACTAGAATTTGAAGGTTAAAAGTTGGATGAATAAAATTATAGGAATAGTTATTTTAATCCCCTTTTATTAATTTTTGTTAGCATAGATGAGTTTCACAAACATATATCATTGTGACTTGTTAAATTCATGCTCTTTAACAATGTTCTCATTGTCTACTTTTATATATTTAAGTCTAGATTCAGCCCTAAAGAGGAATAGTACTTCCCAACAGATACAAAGTTCCAATGATATTATCGCAGGGGGAGAAAAAAAGGAAAAAAAAAAAGCAGAAAAAGGAGAAATCTCAAGAAGCACCTAGCAAGCAAGATACTTAATACAACAAGGTCTTCCCCTAGTGACACATTTTCTTTAGGCTAGGATCCACCTCCTAAATGTTCCATAAACTTCCCAAAGAGTAGCAACAACTTGGAATTAGTCATTCAAAGAAAGAATCTACAGTCATTACACATACAAGCCATGACACCACCTTAATATGCATACCCATTGGGTGCACCTTGGTTCAAAATAAATGATGACAATATAAAGTCTAAAGACTGAATTAGTCACTAACTGTTTCTATCTCAATGTCTTTTGTAATTAAAAAGTAAAAACTATTTAAGATCCAGTACCTTGAGACATTTTCTGCTTCAACTATATTTATCTAAAAAAAATCTACTTAATATTAAAGACATGTTGAAAACCACCATTTGGGAGATCCATGCCACTCTACATGAATCAATGTTTCCACAGAGGAAAGTGGAAATGCCATGGTAAGAAATTAGTATGTTACTCTATATTGTCAAATGTATGACCTTCAATAATAATAACGTAACTGTTCATCATTTCTTAATTTAAAAGTATCCTATTTCTTAACCTTAAACATACACAATGATTCAAGTAGGAATTGAGATTTCAGGAATATTGAGAGAATGTTTTCTCACTATGGTGAAGTGATTTTGTAAAAGATGCACGACATTGTAAACTACACTGTGGGATTTAGTCAATTCTAATTAAATTGTGATGAAACTTTTCTGCATGACAAAATATGAGAACCATAATTTGTAAGTAGAAACATGTATTCTCTCAAGTTTTGCTCTGATTTCTCTTTTATAAACATGGTAAAATTCCATGTTCAAATCACTTTTTAAGATAATTTCTTAGATATTAATGTTGAAGGTACTATTTTTATAACTGTAACTATGCCCTATTTGTTTTTTTTTTTTTAGCTTTTGTTAATGATTACTGCTAGCAATGGTATATTAGATTATATGAATCTGAAATTGAGTTCATAGAGCCATCTTATATTTTATCCAATGTAGTACACTATGTTGGACTCATGAGTTTTAAATGTGTCTTATGTGTGGAAATGCCGGTGATTTGGGTGGAAAGGTAGAGTTCTTTATAGGAAGAGTAGGCAGGTCATGTGAGGAATTGCCATGAAGTCTTCTTTATGTGAACCCCTTTGTTTTACTATAGTGACAAATTTGTCTGAGGGACTGAAATTTTTAAGTGAAAGTATAATAAGTCATTAGAAAAATCATTGACTCTCAGCTTCCTGGAATTCTAGAGGGAATTAATTCTACCAACATATTTATTAGCTTTTCAATGGTGGCATAGGCATTTAATTTAGTCTAATTATACATACTGAGTTGACTTTTACATTTAGATTTTAGAAGGGAAGATTGAGTGAAGGGGAGTTGGAATCACAGACACACACACAGACACACACAGACACATACACACACACACACAAGTTTGAATTTCAAGACATCAAAGAACTTCAAATGTCATAATTTCTACAAGTGAAAAGGATGTCAGATTTTTTTTTTTGTTCAGAACTATTCAATCAACTCCCTGAAACTTTATATCATTCAAGTCCCTCAAGATTATCTGAGGATGGATCTGTAGCACACATGATTGAAGGCAGTATCTCACCTGAGCATCTGACCTTTCCTGCTTCCACAGCATGGATAACATCATAGAAGCAATCATACATCTTGAGAAGAATTTAATTTAACACACCCATTTTCTGCAAAAATAGTCATCTTGCTTAAAGGGAGAGAAAAAAGAATGTCAAGAAATCAAGTATGTGGCTAGTCTTAGTCAGTACAGTCAAACACAGTCTTTGAAGATGGCATGCCTTTAGGCCATCTGGTGCATATATATGGTATATATACATTTGTGTGTGTGCAGAATTATGAAATAAATTTAGGGCCTCAGAGCTGTTAGCCAAACACACTACCACTGAGCTATGCCCTCTGTCCCCTTCTTGCTTTCTGAGACAGGTTCTCACACAGTTGCCTCTGCTGGCCTTGAACAAAGTTTATAAATGAAGCAGGATCTGAATTTTTATGCTCTTACCTCAGAACCTCAAGAAGGTGGGATTACAAATCTGTGATACCAGAACAAATTGTGGTATATAAGTTTAAAAATATATGTGTAGGTCTGGAGAGATTGCTTAGCGGTTAGGCGCTTGCCTGTGAAGCCTAAGGACCCCAGTTTGAGGCTCGGTTCCCCAGGTCCCACGTTAGCCAGATGCACAAGGGGGCGCACACGTCTGGAGTTCGTTTACAGTGGCTGAAGGCCCTGGTGTGCCCATTCTCTCCCTCTCTTCCTCTCTCTCTCTCCCTCTTTCTCTGTTTGTCACTATCAAATAAATAAATAAAAAAAAGATGTGTATATGTAATTGTGGATGCAAATGACATGATGTTAGGAGGACTATTGGGGAGAGGTAAGGAGCCCATGAAAAGAGGCAAGGGAAGGCAAAAGAGGACAGTAACAGAATGAGGGAACCATGAGGAAATTATAGTAACATCCATGTATACAAATACATTGAAGTCAAAATTTTGAACAATTATTATTTTTAAAAAGAACAAGCCTTTGGATGAAAGATTTTCACTGTTCGTAAAATAACCATTAATATACTATTATAATACAATAAACAGAATTAAGAGGAAGAAGGAACCAAAGCTATCATTGTTAATATGAGCCAGGAATATAATTCTGCATATTAGTTTTATTGCCAAACAGTGGAGGGAATCTTATCTTTATTCTGTAAAAGGTATCTATTCTCATTATAATTTTCAGGGTAACTACATATAATTGTGGCAATTCAAAGATCTTGTAGTTATCTTGATATCATTTATGTTGTAAACATGATATCACTTGTGTAAAGAAATGCTGAAGATGCGTCTAGAATTAACATACCTTGGTATAGTAACTATTAAATAATCTTCAACCCATGTATGGTAAATCTGTAACTTGTTTTATATTTTCATAGATATTCATTGTTTTTGGTTCAGTGTTTTGTGAATAAAACCTTTTGTTTGGCATGCTATACTCAGACTCAACTTAGAAACTTAGAAAGTCACTAGAACTCTAACAAAGTCACAGAAGAAACAGAGTAAATATTCTTGACAGAAAATTAATTGATCACAACCACCAGAAATCTAATATGAAGTGGAGTTTAGAAAGTGATTAATGAGAAATGAGAAAGGAAAGGTTTATGGGAAACATATTTATTCGGAAATTCATAAAGCCCTGGTATGGTTGAGATTCAGAATAAGCTAATTGGCATACAAAAGAAAATAGAAGAAAATTCTCATGGGAGTCATGGAATCCTTGATATATTTGAAGGACTTAGCTTTGATCCATAAATATACATATATTTGAAATAAGATTATCTCACAACTCTAAACTTACTCCAGTTTGTTCTGAAAATTAGATGATCAAATAAATCTCATGGGTATCTGTAAAGTACTGATTTTTTTTTACAACTTTCATTTTTTTGCATTTTTAAAAATAGTTTTCTATTCCACAAATACAGGCAATTTGGTACCATTATTAGGCTCAGCCGTGACCTACCCCCTCCCCGTTGGCCCCTTCTTGTTGAGGTATATGGGTCATGCATTGTGGAGTTAGCCCACAGTTATTGGTATGATAAATGTCTCTGCATATCTTGACCCAACATGTGGCTCTGACATTCTTTCCGCCCACTCTTCTGCAAAATTTCCCTGAGCCATGTTGGGTTCATTTTTGGTCTGCTTCAGTGCTGAGGTGTTGGGGGCCCCTGAGGCTCTGGCTCTCTGATTTGGTAGGAGTTGGTTTTTCTCTGTCTTGGTCTCCTTCCCCCTTGTGCTGGTATCCGGTTCATCAGGAAAACAGCACCCTTGCTTGTTTTGCCAATTTTCCTTAGTTTCTTTTTTTTTTTTTTTTTTTTTTTTTACAACTTTCAAATGTTTTCAGTGAGGAGAGAGGTTCCTGTGTTGGTGCCCCTTTCCCATGACAGGTTTCCTCTGGCTGAACTTGAGCACATGCACATGAGTTATCTGAATGAATGTTACATCTGTGAACACATCGAGATTAAGATATTCTTCATAGGGTTTCAGTAATTTGGTTCCAGAGTCTGCTCATATTTTCTGATTTTCTCCAGTTTTCTATTATAGTATAATCCCCTTAGTTAATTAAGCAAATCCACTTGATTTTTATGTTTTTTTTTTTTTTGGAAGTTAGTCAGAAAGTAACTGACACCTACCAAACTACAGATCCAGAGGCTCCTTAGAGCCCATCAGAGAAGTAGACTTAAAATGCATCCAACATGGATCAGAGAACTTTCCAGAAGAGAAAGTGAAATGGTTGTTAGAGCCACAGGTTGGGACGTTCTGCACAGAGGCATCACCTGTCACCTATAACTGACAGCTGCCTCCACAATATATGACCCACAATTCCCATGGGGATGGCCTGTATCCCATAGGAAGAGGGCCTCTTTGGAAAAGTGGCAGGGATAAGGGAAAGGATGGCATCAACATGTATTGTTTATATACTAAGCATGCCCATGCCTGATAAAAATAAATTTAGAAAAAAATGTACATTTCATGTAAAATAAACCATAGGAAAAGATAAATCACATAATTAAAATTATGTTATATATCCCTTAATGACAAAGACTGGCTTTGAGGAAGGCATTATGTAGCTTCTCTTTGTGACAACTTAATAAGTGGACTGTGAGACTTGAGAGATGACTTAGTGGTTAAGGCACTTGCCTGTAAAGCCTAAGGTCTCAGGTTCAATTTCCCAGGACCCATATAAGCCAACTGCACAAGGTGGTGCAAGGAACTGGAGTTAATTTATAGTGACTGAAGACCCTGGCATGCCCATTCACTCTCTATCTGCCTCTTACTCTCTCTTTTTCAAATAAATAAATCAAATATTTAAAATAAATTAATAATGTGCTTACATTAACACAGATGGTATGTGGCTTGATTCACGTGTCCCCCATAAACTTATGGGATCTGAATACTTAGATCCCCAGCTGGTGGCAATTGAGGAATTGAAGCCTCCTAGAGGCAATATATTGATTGGGGTGGGCTTTTAGTTATTACACCAAGCTTCCCTTTGCCAGTGTTTGGCGTACTCTCCTGCTACTATTGTCCACCTAATGTTGGCCGGGTAGTGATGTCCACTCTCTGTTCGTGCCATAGTTTTCCCCTGGCATCATGCAGCTTCCCCTTGAGTCTTTAAGCCAAAATAAACTCCTTCCTCACACAAGCAGTTCCTGCCAGGCATATTTTTTTTTCCCCCAGCAATGAAAATCTGGCTTACAGATGGCATGGGTCCATCAAATTATTTGGTACACACCACAAGAAACTGCTGCCATAGCACAGTTCTTTACAGTATTTTTTTATTATTTAATTCTATTTTTTATTAAGTAGAAACTGTATGAACATATCATGTGTTAATGCCTTCATTTTACTCCTCACTCCTCCAATGGGATGGCTAGTCTCCATCATGGGTTTTTGTTGGTTATGAATTGTGAGAACAGTAGTCAGTCATCTGCAGGGAGGTTCAATGTCTCTGTATATTCTCTCCCATATTCTTTCCACCCCTTCCTCAGCAAAATTGCCTGAGCCTTGGTGGGTGTGTTTTAAGCCTACTTTAGTGTTGAGCTCTCAGAAGCTTCTAGGTTTGTCTGTTATGTTTAGTACATCCTCAGTGTCTGTTTCCATCACCCTGGCACTAGTTATCAGGCTCATCATGGAAGCAGCATTCTTGCTGCTCTCACTAGTTCCTCTGTGGCTTCACCTGGACCTTATGTGCTGTGCCAAGGATGCTTTATCTCCTGCCAGGGAGTCAGCTTATTTTCCTGTCTTGTTGAGAGATTTGGGTTGACAGTAGTTCTTGATGTCTTGTGAAAAAGATAAAACATATTCTCCAATGGAGAGTGAGATTATCATAGGCTTAAGAGGATAATATTATCAATTTAGAGAGATTTTGATGGTTTTAGTCTCTTTGGGCCAAAAACTAGTGGTTGCTTCTTGAGTCCATAATGGGATTCTGACTCAGTTCCCAGTTCCCACCATGGCTTGATTTCCATTGAACAGATCTCCTAGCCAATCAGAAAGACATTGGTTATTCCCCTATGCTGGTGCTACCATTGTACAGGTGAGTATGTCTTTTCAGGCTCGTTGTTTGTTTATAGCAGTGGGCTTTGCTTACTCGTAACATTGTTTACAATTTTCTCCCAGCAGATAATGTAAATTTTTATCAGAATAGTGTCATTTTAAAATAACAATACATGTGTGCTAAAGGTATAATTCAATAACAGGTAAAATATTATATAATGTACATAATTCTATATCACATACTTTTATGGGAGAATCATTGTATTCTTAAGCCCATCATTAACTACAGCCTTAGAATGAAGCACCATATGGAATAGAGCTTGAGTAATTAGGAATTATAAGGCAACTTCTCCTAGGTCACAGGAAAGTCTTTTCTAACCACATCACAGATTTACTCAGTCACATCTGTCACTGGGATTTCCAAACTTCAATAAATTAATGTAATCCGAAATTTAGGGTGCTAACAATTTTGAAATTCCAATACCTTAAACATGTTTTTCTTTTTTTCTTGGCATTCAAATTAATCTTGCTATTTTTTCAAGATTTAGTACTTCATATGTATTATGTTGTTGGCTCCTTTGTCAAAGATGAAATAGTTATAGTTGCTTGAACTAGGTCTTCAATTCTGTTCCATTGGTCTACTTGTCTGTTTTTAACAGTAGCAAGCTGTTTTGTTACTATGGTCTTGTCATACAGCTTTCAGGTGGATCTGGTGATACCTCCTGAGGTATTTGTTTTGATAAGGATATTTTTGGATATCCAAGGCCTTCTGACATTCCCTGAAAATTTTGTGATCACTTTCCTATTTCTGTGAAGAATTATGCTGGCTTTTTTTTTTTTTTACATTTTCTTTGTATATTTTGATTTATTTATTTGAAAGTGACAGAGAGAAAGAGGGAGGGAGAGATTGATAGAGACAGAGAGAATGGGTGCACCAGGAATTCCAGTCACTGCAAACGAACTCCAGATGTGTGCACCCACTTGTGCATCTGCCTAATGTGTGTGCTGGGGAATCAAGTCTTGAACTGGGATCCTTAGGCTTCAGAGGCAAGTACTTAACCACTAAGCCATCTCTCCAGCCCTATGCTGGGGTTTTTATTGGTACTGTATTGAATCTGCATATTGATCTTGGCAGGACTACCATCTTCACATTATTGATTCTACCTATCCAGAAATATGGAAGATCTTTCCATCTTCTCTTGTCCTTAATTTCTTTCTTGTGTGTTTTTGTTTTATATTTTCAGTATAAAGGTGTTTCACCTTGGTTCATGTTATTCCAAATTTTTTTGCAGTTATTGAAAATACAGGCTTGCAGATTTCTTTCTCTGTATATTTATCATTTGCATATAAGAATCCTACTTATTTTGATTTCTGCCACTTTGATGAAGGAATTTATCACCATTTGAAGTTTTCTGGTAGAGTCTATTGAGTCACTTACACATAAGATCATATCTTCTTCAAGTAAGTTAACTTGACTTCTTCTTTTCCAATTAGTATCCCTTTTATTTCTTTCTCCTATCTTCTTGCTTGGGCTAGGACTTCTAGTACTATCTTGCAGAGGTATCGTGAGAGTAGGCATCACCCCGTCTTGTTCCCAACCTTAATGGGAACTTCTTCAGTCTTTCCTGAATTAGGATGGTGTGGGATTTATATGCTTCATATATAGCCTTTATTATGTTGAGATATAAACCCTCCTGCCTAGTCTTTCCAACGTTTTGATCATGAAGTAATGCTGTGCTTTGTCCAAGCCCTTTTATACATCTATTGAAATGATCATGTGGTTCATGTGTTTAAATCATTTATGTAATATATTAATTAATTTTCATATGTTGAACTGTCACTGCATCCCTGGGATAAAGCCTGCTTGATCGAGTTGAATAATTATTTTAATGTGTTGTTGAATTTGGTTTGCCTGGATTTTGTTTTGTTGGCTTTATATTCAACATCTGAAGGATTTTTTTAAAATAGACTTATTAAGAAAAAGATGTCATAAGATAAAAGGAAGCCCTTTAAAACATTGTTTCTTATTCATTGCTGAGAGAATCTGCTGCCTGTTTTCCATAAATTACACCTCATAAAATAAATGGATTTGAAGAAACAGCAAAAGCTTCTTAGTTATGATATTTTAGGAAGTAATTTAAACTTCCAATGCCCCTATGTTTCAGAAACAGATAAGGTCATAGTAAATGTATTCTGTAAGCTGATAAAGTTAGTTTAAAGAATTTGGAACCTGGGCATGGTGCTGAAAATCTTTAACCTCAGCCCTGAAGTGGCAGAGGGAGGAGGATCCCATGAGTTCAAGGCTTCCTTGAGACTATATAGTGAGTTCCTAGTTAGCATGTCCTAGAACAAGACCCTACCTTGGAAAAGAAGTTGTGAAAATATCATTAAAACATTTGAAGTTATATATAAAGAAAAACATTTTTCTAAATTATTCATGGAAAGTTCACATAGGAAGTTTCTTGGGTCTTGATCATGCATTCCGAAACATTAGTAAATTATGTTTACAAACTTGGTCTCCACTGTTATTAACAGAACCTCAAAATGGCATGTTCTATCATGCATATTTATGCATCTATAGAATTTCCAGTACTCCTTAGTTATAATTAACTAAATGCAAACACTTAATGAAAACAGGCTAAGTTGTGTGCAATAACAGCCTGTTAAGGAGATCCAATGTATGTGTCTGCAGAGACCAAAGAAAATAGCCCAGAACAAAAGCAACCAGAAGAGAGATAGAATTAAGAAAATATCTCTCTCTTCCATCTCATAGTCTCCCTCTTATTACTCAGCATTTCTGAGGTATAATTGTTATGCATGGCACATAAAGTGCATTTGGATTTTAACTTCTTTTGAAATCATCAACATGATTCAGTGAACAAGTGAGTGATTGTTGCCTTGTAACCCTAGCATTCCTCTACTCTCTATAACCCAGACCTATAGATTTGTTTCCAGTACCAAAATACATCAATGGTGGCCTTATACCCTTTATCATTTGCTAGTTGTGTATTCAGGAAATTCATATTGGTACATATTTACTAATTTAAGGTATTGTATGTTTACTGCAGGCAATGTTTCTATGAACTCTCCCTTTCTCTCATTTACCAATATCCATTTTTGTTATATAATGTTTCCCTGAGGGTATAAATGCATGCTTTTTATTATTAGATATGTACACAGTATGCCTATAGCTGTGTTGGTGCCATCCTTCGCCTCCTTCCCATTCTACTCTTCTCCAGGGATCCTCCTCAATGGAAATGTAGGCTGTGAATTTTAGCCGTCAGTTATAGGGAAGAGTCAATGTCTCTGTGCATAGTGTTCCAACCTGTGGCTCTGACAGTCTTTCCGCTCCCTCTTCCGTGAATTTCCCTGAGCCATATTGAGTTCCTTTTAGGTCTACTTCAGTGATGAGGTCTTGGGAGCTTCTGTGTCTCTGGATATCTGGTTTGGTAGGAGTTCAGAGTTCTGTGTCTATTTCTTGTACTGGCACCAGGTTCACCAGGAAAGCTACACTCTTGCTCATTTCCCCAACTACTCTTGGTTTCAGTTTGAGACCTGGTGAGGTGTGATGGGCTCATTCTCTCCTCATGATCTGTGTCCATCTCAAAAAGAGTAGCAAATTCTCCAATGGAGATTATTGAGATATAAAAATAATGATGTGGATGTTATTATTGATGTGTTATTTGGAGAGCTTTTCTTACTTTGAAAAATTGCACATATGTCTTTAATAAACTTTATTTAAGATAATATATGTAAACTGTATTACTGAACTTAATCTTTTACAAACATTACTAAAATTATAAAAGTTATCATTATGCTAAGAATTTAGTTATTAAATAAATAATATGAACTAAGTACCTAACTTGCATTACATTTCCCATATTTGTTTATAATGTTCCCTTGACTTGGTTTCAAGGGAAAGCTTGTAGGTAAGATATAGAAATGCATAATGTAAAGTACTTCTCACTGCCATACCTGCTGGTGAAGATGTATTTCAAACCATGGCTTTAATTGAATGGCTGAGATAGGAGTATTCTTTTTTAGTGCAAGGTCAGATTGAGAAACACAGACTTTGCCACAAGACAAAGACAGAAAGAACAGCAACAACACAATTGCTGAGCATAACATGGTGGCATACACCTTTAATCCCAGCACTTGGGAACCAGAGGAAGGAGGATAGCCATGAGGTCAAGGCCACCCTGAAGCTACATAGTGAATTCCAGGTCAACCTGGGCTTGAGTGAAACCCTACCTCAAAAAAAAAAAAAGGTTCTTAAACAGTCACTCAATCATAGGGATCATATGAAGCTGAAGAGTTTCTTTACAGACAAGCATATAATAAGCAAAGCCAATAGAATACCCACAGAATGGGAGAAAATATTTGTAGGTTATCCAACTGATAGAGGCCTTATCTCTAGAATTTACAAAGAACTCAAAAGTCTAAACAATAAGAAGACAAATACCCCACTCACAAAATGGGACACAGAGTTAAACAGGCAATTCACAGAGGAAGAAATACAAATGGCAAACACACACCTAAGAAAATGTTCATCATCCCTAATCATCAGAGAAATGCAAATTAAAACAACAATGAGATTCCACCTTACCCCAATAAGGATGGCCAACATCAAAAGGTCAAATGAAAATAAATGCTGGCGAGGATGTGGAGAAGGAGAGACACTCATTCACTGTTGGTGGGAATGCAGGATGGTACAACCACTTTGGAAAGCAATATGGAGACTCCTGAAAAAGCTGACTATAGAAATACCAACAGACCCAGTTATACCATTACTGGGCATGTACCCTAAAACCTTCAAACCAAAAGCCAGAGAGATTTGCTCAACCATGTTTGTACCAGCTCAATTCGTAATAGCTAAAAGCTGGAATCAACCCAGATGTCCATCATTAGAAGAATGGATAACAAAGATGTGGTATATCTACACAATGGAATTCTATACAGCAGTAAGAAAAAACGACATAAAGAAATTTGAGGAAAAATGGGTGAACCTGGAACAGATCATTCTCAGCGAACTTACCCAATCACAGAAAAAAAATCGACACATAGTCTCACTCATCTGCCACACCTAAACTGAATCTGCCCAAGATGCCTTACATACCCAGCAAGCACCTCATGGACTAGACAATAAGATGGATGGGAGGGCGGGGAGGGAATCAAAGAGTGGAAAACAGTAATCTGGACCCAAACGGCAATGGTACCATAAAATTCTACTTCCTAAAAGACAGACCAAATGGCTGAACCTTCACTAGACCCTTACAGGAAACACCTGAACCACAAGACACTGGAGAGGGTAGGATCAAGACTGACCTAAATCTCCTACATCTTCCCTCCCTCCCTCTCCCCCTCTCCCCTCTATCTCTCTCCTCTCTAACTCTTGTATATTAGTTATCTTTTTCCTCAATTTCTTAGTGGACACTGACCTGTAACCCCGACTTCCAGCTTGGGCCTACCATCCACAATGAGCTTTTGATCAGAGAAACCTACAAGGTTTCCCAAAACAATGACAGACTTCTGTCAGAGTACTTGATGACCCACCAAAGGCCAGTGATAAGACCCTATTGCTGAAGACTCCATACACAGCTGACGCGTAAAATGGAATGACATGGCTGGAAGCCAGGAGAGAGTCAGTCCCCAGACAGTCAGCGTGTCTAGTGCCAGAAGGCGCTACATAGGCGACTGGGGGAAATGACCAAGATCTGTCCAAGCAACACATTGTTTAACCTAATTAGCAACAAATAACCGGATGTGATGCCCACACAAGTGCAATAGTGGTACACAGCCATGGTGAGGAATCAATTCCTCTTGATTTGGCTAACTGATCCACTCAGTGGTACTAGACCCTTAGCTGGAGCTGGGAAACAAGTCAGAACCATACCCAAACACAAGCCCACTCTACAATATCAAGCTACCATCAATCACGGGGTATAAGAGGGCCTACACCTATCAAACTGTCTATCAAAAAAGTAAGTGTTATCTCAATTTTCCGGGTGCTAACTTACTCTCCGTTGGAGAATCTGCTTCTCTTTTCCAGATAGATGCAGATCCTAAGAAGAGAGCTGCCCCAACATACCTCAAAAGGGGCCCAACTGAAACTAAGGACAACTGGTGAAATAAGCAAGGGTGATGTTTTCCTGTGAACTGGATACCAGCACAAAGGGGAAGGAGATCAACGCAGAGGAAAATCAACTCCTACCAAATCAGAGAGCCAAAGCCTCAGAGGTCCCCAACACCTCAGCACTGAAGCAGACCAAAAATGAACCCAACATGGCTCAGGGAAATCTTGCAGAAGAGGGGGGCGGAAAGAATGTCAGAGTTACATGTTGGGTCATGATTTGCAGAGACATTTATCATACTAATAACTGGGGGCTATCTCCACAATGCACGACCCATTTTCATTAACAAGGAGGGTCTAATGGGAGGGGGTAGATCACAGATGAGCCTCAATAATGGTACCAAACTTCCTGTATTCACTGAAATGAAAACTAATAAATTAAATTTAAAAAAAATAAAAAAATAAAAATAAATTTATCTGTAATATTAATATTAGCATTATAAGATTAGTTTCTTGAAAACTACAGAAGTTACATTAATATACATCCAGTATATTGAGATGAAAATTAAAGCACACCAACATGAAGCAAGTATTTTAGATATACATTACACTAGTAATATAGTAGCGAAGACAAGTTTTATGTTTTTCCTATGTTTTGGCAAATTATTAATTATGTTATTATCTGTATGCATGACCACTAAAAGATTTTTGTTTAATTTATAATGTATTCTTTTTTACTTTTTTTCACTTTAGTAATGGTTATGTAATGAAAGAACCTTATGCATGTCAGGAAAGTGTTCTACTATGCAGTTACATACTTGGCCCTTTTAATATATATTTTATTTCGAGACAGATCCTTCTTTGCTTAGTTAACCTGGCTAACCTTCAACTTGTGAACCTCTTCCATTAGCCTCCTTCATCATTGGTACTACAGGACTATAGATGACATAGGAAAATTATGCTACTTTATTTTACTCCAAATATGGAAACACAAATTTATTATTAGTATTATTATATTTTTTTTTACAGATAGACAGCATGCAATATGTGGAGTATGTGTTCTGGAGTTTCCATTGAGATGACCATAGTAGAGAAAACTGTAGTACCATAAAAATGAATCACTCTGGTTTCCAGTAGTGATCTTTGAGGATTTCACAGAAAGGTTCACAGGAAGCAATTAAATAAGAAGCTTTATGATATAAGAGAAAATCAAGACATTTTTTTAAAAAGAAACTCATAATAAATGGTTTGTACTTTCAGATGGGATATTTCTTTTTGCTGCTAATGCATTTCACTTGCAGGAAGACCTACTTCATTAGTGGCCAGCTCTGTCTCAAAAGTGATCAGTTTAGACACAAGTTTTGCTTCTATTACTTATTCTGCTTACAATATGGTATTATAGATTCCTTGAGTTTTAGCTGTTTGTAATATAATCTGGAATAGCAGTATATTTCAGAGTTATTTAATGGTTTTAATACATTTTCATGAAGAGTGTGTTATGTGGGCTTGTAGCAGCCAGATGAAATTTAGTAGTAGAAAATAATTCGTAACTTTGACACAGATGCATACAAACACATCACCCCATTCATGTATATTTGCAGGCTGTATAGATACCTTAATATCAATTTAAGTCAATGTTATATTTTATTTTAAAACATAAATATCTAAAATAAAAAGTTATAGTATAATAGTACATAGTATTTCCTTCTATTAAAATGGGTTGTTTATATTCAACTAAGCATCCCAATATTTTACTTGTGGTATGTATGGCAACAGTACATTTAGTGGTTAATATTGTCTAATTGAAAGGATCTGGAATCACTTAGGAGGAAAATCCCTACATCTGCCTACTGGATTTTCCAGACTGTATTAAATGAGGTGAAAGATGCTTCCTTACTATGGGCAGCACCATCCAATGGGCTGGGTCACTGCAATAAATTTGAAGGAGACAGAAAGCTATGTGCCAACATCCATCACTCTGTTTCCTCACTAAGGAGTTAGGTGACCAACTGGTTTGTTCTCTTGTCACCCTGCCTTTCCTGGCATGATAGAATGTGTCCATTCTCAATGTAATCTGGAATTAACTCTCCTCCTATAATTTTCTTCTTGTCAGGTAGTTGCCACAGAAACAAGGGAAGTACAAAATATCATACTTGAGAACTGATGTACAATAGCTTCTACTGCTTCCATCAAGGAAATGGACTTGTAACATTTTTAAATTATTTAATATTTTTAATTTATCTATTTGCGAGGAGAGAGAGAGCTTGAGAGGATGAGAATGGGCACACCAGGACCTCCAGTGACTGCAAGCAAACAAAGAAACTCCAGACCCATGTGCCATTTTGTGCATTATGCTTTACATGGGTACTGGGGAATGGAACCTGTGTTTCTAGGCTTTGCAGGCAGTTTCCTTAACTGATGAATCATATCTCCAGACCCCATCTCCTTTGCTAAAATTTAGATGTCTACAACATATTCCCATTTTGCAAAATGCAGCTATGGTCTTCTTACTACAACCAATAAGAGAAATGGGACCAGAAATTTTGGTTATATTTTGTAACAAGGTCTCTGACACCGCCCTAAACTATTATAGTTTAAAGTGATGGTACTAAATTAAAGTAATCAAACTTTATACTTGTTTTAGCTATGATAAAAGTTTTTCTTTAATATGCATTGGTTTTATATCCTAACTAATGCAACACAGTTCTAATAGGAAAGACATGCTGATCATCATTAATTAGTCTTTGGACTATTCTGTCTCCCCCCAACTCTTTCTTCCCATTTGACAATTTGAAGTAAACTGTACTGTTTGTCGTAATTGCTAATTGTCTAATTATGATTAATTTCTTTCCTTCTGTGTTCATTAACTGTCCTTTGCAAAGTGAAAGCAATTAAAACTGTGCCTTGCTCTGAAGACCCTGATCATAATTATGAAAGCACAAAAATGGTGGAATGTTGAGTAAAGACATTTCAGGGTAATGGAATGAACTCTTTATTAGGAGGCAGTTTATTAGCACTATTAGGCTTCTTGTTTCAAAATCACACTTTTTTTCTTCCTTTGGGTAGATACATAGTTCCATCGAAAGCCAAAATGTTTTATTAAAATATATTTCAAATAGAACAGGTAGGAACATGTTAATAAAGTCTCTCTTTTAAATGTAATTGATAAGACAATTTGGATACTTCATCTGCAGTCAGAAGCTCCTAAGAGTATTTTTTTCCATATTATATTCACGTGTACCCTACATGCTCTCCCAATTCTTTTCCCATTTAGCTGTACCACATTAATTAATATTTACTAGACTTTTGAGCATTTTTCTTAGAATATACAACAGCACGTATTCCTGTTCATCTCTGGCATTGAAACCCGTGTAATCAGCTAACATCAGTCTAACCATTTCCAAAACGTGTTGTTCTTTCTCATGTGTATGTATCTGTGGTGTGCATGCATGTGTGTGCATTTTTGTATATTGATAGGCCTGAATACAGGTATACATCCGTGTGCCTGTAGAGGCTAGTGGTGGATGTTATTTTATTTTTCAAAGGCAAGGACTTTCATTTGAACTTATAGCCTAGCAATTCCATTAGCCTGGCTAATGTCCCCCAGGGACTCTTTTTCTTTGGCACCTGCTTGCTGGGATTAGACGTGTATTGTCATGCCTACCTGGTAGTCACCTAGGTTTTGGGATCTAAACTCTTGTCTTCATACTTGTGGGGCAAGTGCTTTTCCATAGACCCAGCTTAGTAGTTCTTGTTTCAACCTTTTCCCCCAAAGAATTTCCCCTAATTTTTTAAGATACTTACAAAGTCATCTGCTAGATTTTGAAATGTTAGTTAAGGATATTAGAGTTTGAATATGCTCCTTAGCAGTTAAACTTTTGAAAAATCCTAAACCTACATTTTTAAACTGATTTTCCACAAAGAATATATTTTTAATTTCAAAAGACTGAAAATTATTTGTTTTTCATTAATAATTAAATTCATACTCCAAGAATGTTCTGTTAAAATTCCTTAATATTATTTAAACATACCAGAGAAAACATTAACAAGTGCTCTGTAACCAGCAATATTAATCACTATGTTTTGGGAAATATTGTTTACTCATGAAAACATTTTGGTCTGGGCTTCAGTGTAAAAGTATGTTTTCTAAAATAATCACAGTACACTATTACATTTTAGTACATATTTGAATTCCTTGGATAAATGAAATAATGATCACATGGGCAAGTTGCAACTCCCAAAGATATATTAGCCTCAATGATAAATATTGCTGTCAGTAGTTGCAAATCAAGAATAACTAAAGTGTGTGCGTGTATATGTATGTATATATATATATGTATATATATATATATATATATATATATATATATATATATATATATGTATATATATATATATATATATATATACATATATATATATATATGTAATAATGTATGTTTGTTTAAAATGATTTTAGTCTGTGATCTTGCTTTTGTGTTTTGTTGGGGCTTTATTGAAAAGCTACAATAAAATGACAAAAAATTGTTAAGGCAAGCATCTTGAAACCTGAAGTTTCTTTTTAACTATTCAGAAATTCAATCTTCAGGATAGAGATATAGAGTGTCTATTTTATCAGTTGTCACCAAAAAATATGAAAATTTCACAGCATGAACATCTAAGTAAATCAATACCATAGCCAATCATAAGACTTGTCTGTAAATTTATAGTTCCATAATTTCATATCTAGCAGGAAGTCACATATTCTACATGAATTCTATCACGCCTTGGAAATTGTTCATTGATAAAATGTACAAAAATAATAAATATGTAATGTGTTATTTCTCTCTTGCTGCTTTTATAACTTTCTCTTTCTTTTCATTGTTTAGAGCCTTGATGATAATATGTCCTGGAGAGTTTCTCCTTTGGTCCACTATGTTTGGAGTTCTTGTACTTTGATGGGACTCTTTTTTGAGAGGGTGGGGAAATTTTCCTCAATAATTTTGTTGAATAAGTTTTTCATGTCTTTCATCTGAATTTCTTCCCCTTCTGGTATATCCATGATCTGAATGTTGGCATGTATAGGGTATACATCAGTTCCTTCATGTTCTGTTCACAAAAAAATTGTTTCTTTTTTAATTCAATTTAACTTAATTTTTCTCAATATTTTAAACATTTTCCATGATTATAAAAAATATCCCATGGTAATACTCTCCTTCCACCTCTTTTCCCCTTTGAAATTCCATTCTCCATCATATCCCCTCCCCATCTCAATAAATCTCTCTTTTATTTTGATGTCATGATCTTTCCCTCCTCTTATGATGGTCTTGTGTAGGTAGTGTTAGGGACTATGAGATCATGGATATCCAGGCCATTTTATGTCTGGAGGGAGTATGTTGTATGGAGTCCTACCCTTCCTTTGGCTCTTACATCCCTTCCGCCATCTCTTCCGCATTAGACCCCTAGCCTTGGAAGGTGTGATCGAGATGTTACTCGGTACTCTAGTCACTTCTTTCCAGCACCATGATACCTTATGAGTTGTCCCAAGGTCACTGCCATCTGAAAAGAGAAGATTCCCTACCCAAAGTGAGAGTAGCATTAATATAAGGGTATGAATATTAAGAGAAGTGCTTACTGGGCAGTTTGTAAGTATAGTATATATACTTATTTTTGAACTTATTCAAGTTTTTGAACTCACAAGCTGTTTTTTGTCTTGTTCTTAAATATCTTAAACCTGCCAATCATGCCAATCATGCAGACTTAGTATTAACATGAAATTTGACAAAACTGATATTATACTTACTTAGTTTATCTCTCTCTCTCTCCCTCTCCCTCTCTCTCTCTCTCTCTCTCTCTCTCTCTCTCTCTCTCTCTCTCTCTCTCCCACCAGGTTTACACTCTTCTTGATCAGATTTCTAATGTCTAATGCATAGTACATTCATTGTTTTCAAATATCTCAATGTGTGGTACCAATCACTCCAGTATTATGAGCATCCTGTATCTTATCCTCTAACACATTATTTTCTGCCTTTTTAGTGTTTGACTAATGTATATAGCCTGAGAAGTCATGGCTGTTAATAATAAACCAATTATTCATAGTGATACACAATGATAAACAATTAACTTTTCTTCATTGTCCGTTTTATAGGTGAGACTGCTCATTTTTATGAAATAATAGCAATAAGTTCTCAGAGGCAATCTCCACTATTTCAAACCATCATCTTATCCACTCATTTTATTGTTTATGTATTTTTCATAATGTTGCTTAATGCATTTTTAAACATAAGGGTACATGTGGCTTTGATTAAGTTTACAGCATTCATAAATAAGTGTCAGTGTAGATGACCGACTATACATCCCATACTGGACTACTGATGCTTATGAGATGTCACTATTTATTACTTTAAGGTAAATTTATGCAATGCCTCCAGCTTTGTCTCCTTTTAGCCATACATGCAAAAAAAATAAATAAATTAAAGAAAGGAAGGAAGGAAGGAAGGAGAGAAAGAAAGAAAAAAAGGAGGAAAGATAAAAGGAAAGGAAGAAGGAGGAAAGATGAGAGTAGTGGAAATGATATGTGATTTACTTGATACAACTAAGCAATAGTTTTATGATGTCATGTATATTGTTATAGGTTATTCTCTTCCCTCTTATCTCCTTGTCTCCCCTCCCCTTCCCTCCCCTCTCATCTGTTCCTCTCCTCCTTTCCTCTCTTCTTCCCTCTCTCTCTCATTGATTTCAGGTTGCTGCTTCATACTTAAAGAGTAGAATAAAAATACACACAAGTAGTTAAGTAGCAAAACACTTTATTAAGAGCAAAGTTGTAAAGGTTTGAATACACTATCATAGGGCCTATGGGCCATTTGAGTGGAGGGTCTTCAAAGGTCCCAGGCAATGATCTGTTTTTGTTGCTTGTTAGTTTGTTTTATTTTGCTTTTAATAGGATTTTTAAGGGAGGATGGAATGTGGTGCCATTTGGGTGATGTTGTGGTTTAATTGATAGTTTTGGGTTTCATGTTTTCTCTATTGTACATATTCCTTCCCATGATGCACTTAATTTTAATACTATGCACTAGTAAATAAGAGTTCAATTAAATAACAGTTTGTCTTACTGTTCATGCACCTGAACTATCTCTGGCTGCATCACCTCCCCCCACCCCCGCCAGATTCTGGGTCTATCTAAGAATACATAGGAGTGTTACTGAGCAGGAAAAATGGTCACCAGGGGAGAAGAAAACTATACCATTGTGTCGAAGGGGGTACTTGCAGCTCTGTGCAGGGGAACAGCACAGGTTCCCAAATAGGTGGCTAGGTGCATTTTTTTTTTTTTTCCTTGGATAAGTGTGTTTACTGCTCAAGGCAAGCCATGTCCTAGGTGGCAAAACTAGCCCCTTTGCTCACTGACCACAAGATTGCCTGTAAAAAAAATTTGTCAGATCTTTGAAATAAATGAACTGATAGAATTATGGTTCTTATACTGATCATGCTGCATCTTTGTTTTCCTATAAACATGTGCCAAGTGGATTCTGGGATAGTTAAGATTTTCAGTGTTTCAGGTTCACAACTATTTTCTGATTTCCTAAGTGGCCACCGGTCAGTGTCAGGCATTATTCTGTCATACTTGCCTATGTAGTTGCTGGGACAAAATACCTGATCAAAAGCAGCTTGTGGGAGAAAAAGGTTTCTTTCTGCTTGCAGTCTCAAGGGGGCGTCTCAGGGAAGTGGGGATTAGATGGTAGAGGCTGAGTATTTTTACTAGTATTACCGCAGCAGTTGGCAGAAAGCAACAAGAGTGAGTGGATCTCTGCCACGGGGAAGCTGGCTACAAGACCCCGAAGCCAGACCTCAAGCACACACCTCCTTCAGCAAGGGCCCACCTCCCTATCTTTTTTTTTTTTTTAAATTATTTATTTATTTGAGAGCGACAGACATAGAGAGAAAGAGAGATAGAGGAAGAGAGAGAATGGGCGTGCCAGGGCTTCCAGCCTCTGCAAACAAACTCCAGACGCGTGCGTCCCCTTGTGCATCTGGCTAACGTGGGACCTGGGGAACCGAGCCTCGAACCCGTGTCCTTCGGCTTCACAGGCAAGCGCTTAACCGCTAAGCCATCTCTCCAGCCCCCACCTCCCTATCTGACTGAACTGGAGACCAGGCTTTCAAATCCCATGAGTTGATAGGGGCTATCTGATTCAAACACCTTGTCATCTTCCTTTTCACCCAAGTCCATCCTGTAAGACAATCAATAATCCATGCAAGCTACTCCAAAACGTGCCAGAGTGGGAAGACTACGAACGATGCAAGCGGATTCGTCACTGCGGAGAAGTTTGGAAGTCGAAGCTGGCAGCAGAGCTGTCGTGGGGGAGGCTCACTTTCTGGCTCAGAGCCCGTCTCCTTTCTGTCTTCTCACGGTGATGGACAGCTCTTTGTGTTCCGTTTTATAGGCACATTAATCTCGTTTATGAGAGTCCCGTTCACATGGGCCAATCACTTCCCGAAGGTCACATCTGACGCACCCTCACCGTGGAGCACAGGATTCCAACATCTAAATTAGTGCCATGGGGATAAACCTTTGGAATATCATAAAGGTCAGGGGAATTGTTTTTGTTTTTCTCGTTTGTCTGTTAGGACTAGGTGGTTTTTCACCTTTCGAGGAATATTGGACCTTGACCTCCAGTGGTTTTGGAATTGTTATTTCTTGTTTTCACCATCAACGAATGGCATTTTGGAATATTGATGTTGGTCAGTACTCAGTCTGTCTTCACTGTACAGTGTTATTTCTTATGTAAACCTTCTCATCTCCTGGACCTCTTCTGTTTTCCTGTCACTATTTTGCTTTCTGAACTGTTAGTCATTTCTTCACATGTCATTTTAAATAATTGAAACAATAATTGTCAAGTAAACATTTACTTTGCTAGTATATACTAATGACCATCTGAACAATGATAATGGAATTTAGCTGTATATATATAAAATAGATGGATACTTATACATGTAAATATTTATATTCATATTTATTTTATGACTAAAATTTCTATTCCTGCATGTTACCAAAACTTATTCACAGGAAATAAGATATGTGTTTATGCATGAATACCCGGAGATAAAATTTAGTTGAACGTCATCAGTTAAAGACATAATAAAAATGAATAGATCAGCTTTCTAAAAGTTAAATAATTACAGCCACAAAACATTGCAAACAATTTCCAAACTTATATTTTTAGCTTGCTTCATAGACATCGTTTGTTCAGTTGTTTCTATTTGTTATAAATAGAATTGTTCATGCATACAACAAATGTATCAGCTATTGCTTTTTATAAACAAAATTAGGTTTATTTTAACTCCTCTGGCCAATAAAAATGCTTATAAATTTAGTAAGTATTGAACTAACAATAAATTCTTATCCAAAACATTTTCAAAGTTTTTAGAATGACCAAAATTTTCCTTTTTTTAAAATTTTATTACATTTTATAATTTAACTGTATTCAAATATTATGTAAGGAAAACATAAAATTAAGGTAATATGTGCAGGACAATATAGAACTTAGTTTGCTTGTATGCTTACCTATAAATTGTATTTTCTTAATTTTTAATATTGTAAAGTTGTTAATAATAGACAAAACTGGTAAAATTTTCTGACCCTATTCCCATTCCTTATGTCTTTAAAACAAAGTTGTTCTCTCATATTATGTTTCATAAGAGCTATGGAGTAATCAAACTGAGGTCTATATGCTTGTGCCACAAGAACGCTAAACACAAAGGTATTTCTCCCGTTCCTGTTGCGTTCATTTCATTTTAAGCTTTCGTTTTGCAGATTTAGTTTAGTTGTGTGTAATTCAATGTACACACGAAGATTTCTTTTTCATAACAAAATGCTGTCATGTCTTCTGGCTTCTGTGTTGGGTCTAGATATTTGAACTCAGTTTCTAAGGCTTGTACTTTATCCAGTGAACTATCTTTCTAATCCTATTGATATGTATGTTTAATGTGTAAATGACAAAAAAGTACCATAAGATTTTTCAACTTTTATTCCCTATTGAACATTCAGTATTAATAAGGTTGTATAAAAACAATAATTGTCCATCTTCAGAGCTACTTGGGAATTTTCCTTTCCCTGGGGCTTAAAATTAATGCCATAAATCATTTTAAAGCATTAATACACATTTTTAAAAGATTAATGGCCCTGTTAACTTAATTCTAAATGCATATTCAAGAACTGGAGTTTCTTTTGGATGAATATACTTATCAAATTCATTTTAACAAAGATCTATCTTTCTTCTGATACAAGCTGTGTAACTTCTCAGCTGGTGCTTTATTTACTAACTAAAACTGCAGTTCCTTTTGGAAACATAGACATATTGTGTGTTACTAATCTTTCCTAAAGTTATTCTCCCTCAAAAAACTCATGCAATGATGGAGAAAACCCTAAGAAGCAAAGTACTTGTCCAACATGTATAAGGCCTTGTGCTCAACCTTCATCACAGGATTTTTTTTTTTTTCTGTGCAGTGTGACTGGGAAGTTGCTCACTTGGAAAATTAGTTGCTCAGTGTATCCCCTAATTCCTTAATGTTGTGAACAAATATACCCAAGGAGGAGTGGCTTAGAGAAGGAAAATAGCTTACTCTGGCTTGCCACTCCTGAAGATAGAGTCCAACATGTCAGGGAAGGTACCTCAAGCCAGAGCAGAGAGCTGGTTCTACATGGCCACACTGCCAGACAGGAGAAAGAACACAGAGAGAAAAGGATGGGCAGTAATATCTCAAGACCCATGCCATAGTGACAGACTTCCTCCATGAAGGCTTTACCTCCTAAAGGTGCCTTCCAGAAGAGCACCACCAGCCACAGGACTTAAGCATTTGAACGTGTGAGACAATGAAAGCATTTCATATTCAAACCACTGCACCATAGAAGTAGCATGTCCTGACTTTGTCTCATTATTACACTCTGCAAAGTTTGGGCACTCTAATGTACAATAATCCCAGCACAAGATGGATTCCTATGTTTTCTGGATATCACCTTTAGTTGAATTTATTAGCTTCAGATTTATTGTAATGTCCTGTCTCAAAAAATAAGGTGGAAAACAATTGACCTTTGTATTATATTTTATGAGGCCACATGTGCATGTATACATGCATATATATGTTTATACAAATGAACTGCTATATACACAATAATATAATGACTCTTCTCATGCTGTCAATACATATTTTGGAGACATAATAGTCACCATAAAGAAAAGCATAAATATATGACTTTCACATTTTTATTTTGGACACAGTAAATGAGAATGAAGCCTTATTCACTGCTAGTGGATATACAAGATGATATAGCCTTTATGTATAGTAGTATGGAGGATTCTGTTTTTTCTTTTTTTTTTCTTTTACTTTCAATTCTTTTTTTTTATTATTAGTTTTGTACTCAGTGAATACAGTTAAGTTGGTACCATTGTTAGCCTCCTACCTCTCCTCCCCACTCCACAGAGACCGTCCTGTTAGGGCATATGGGTCATGCATAGTGGGGTCAGTCATCAATTATAGGTAAGAGGAAATGTCTCTGTGTATCATGACCCAACGTGTGGCTCTGACAATCTTTAGACCCCTCTTCCACAATATGTATCTCTCTATATATAGACATATTGCAAATTGTTTATATTCCCATTGCTTTATGCTTTTATGTTCCTCTCCCCTACCACCATTTCACTGAGAACCTCTTCTGTTGAGTTGTCACTATTCATGTGCCATCATGAATTCACCAGTTCCTCACAGTAGAAGGGGAAAAACTTCAGAATATATGTTATACCTGTGGCTCTTACATTCTTTCCACCAGCTGTGGATGGGGCATGTGATAAGCATCTGCTTTTCTGATTTGATGACTCTCTCTCTCTCTCTCTCTCTCTCTCTCTCTCTCTCTCTCTCTCTGTCTCTCTCTGTCTCTCTCTCTCTCTCTCTCTCTCTCTCTCTCTCTCTCTCTATATATATATATATATATATATATATATATATATATATAGGACTCAATTAGTGTTTTAAGAGAGGCAATATGTGTGATTTTTATTATGGTTATTGTCATTTTAAGATTTTTTAATTAGTTTTGTGCTTGATGATTACAGTCAAGTTGGTATGATTGTTAGCCTCCTCCCTGTTCTCCTCCTCCCCTGGCCTCTCCTTGTTGGTATATATGGGTCATGCATTGTGAGGGTAGGCCTCAGGTATAGGAAGGAGGAAATGTCTCTGTGTATCATGACCCATTGTGTGGTTCTGGCATTCTTTCCACCCCCTCTTCCACAAATTTCCCTGAGCCATTTTGTGTCCATTTTAGGTCTGCTTCAGTAGTGAGGTTTTGGGAACCTCTGTGTCTCTGGATATCTGATTTGGTAGGAGTTGACTGTTATCTGTGTTGATCTCCCTCACCCTTGTGCTGATATGAGGCTCACCAAGACACTAGCACACTTGCTTGTTTCTCCAATTATTCTCAATTTCAGCTAGGGCCCTTTTGATATATTATTGGGTAGTTGTCTCCTTAGGATCTACATCTGTCTGAAAAAGAGAAGAAAATTCTCTAGGCGAGAGTAAAGTTAGCACAAGATAAATAGAATAACCATTATTATTTTTTTTTAGAGAGAATTTAATAGGTATAGGCCCTCTTGTAGCCCACAATTGGTAGTAGTTTGAAAACGGAGAGCCAGCTCATTTTTGGATATGGTTCTGACTTGTTTCCCAGCTCCAGCTATGGGTTCCATTACACTGAGCAGATCAGTTAGCCAAATGAAGAGCAGTTGGTTTCTCAACATGGCTTTGCACCACTATTGCACTTGTGTAAGTATTACAACAGGTTATTTGCTGCTAAGTAGGTTAGACCATGACTTGCTTGGACATATATTGGTCATTTTCCCCCAGTCGCCCACATAGCATCTTCTGGCACTAAACAGGCTAACTATCTAGGGACTGACTCTCTTCCAGCTTCCAGCCATGCCACTCCATGTTACGTGTCAACTACATATGGTGTCTTTAGCAGTAGGAACTTACTACTAACCTTTGGTGTGTCATCAAGTACTCTGACAGAAATCTGTTTTCTTTTGGGAAATCTTGTAGGTCTCTCTGATCAAAAACTCATTGCAGATGATAGCCACCTCCTGGTACTGGGAGTTACAGGTCAGTGCCCAAAAAAAGAGGGATGAGAAAGATAAGTATTATAAAAGAGATAGAGAGCTTAGAGAGGAGAGAGAGAGAGAGAGAGAGAGAGAGAGAGAGAGAGAGAGAGAGAAAGAAATGGGAGAAGATTAAGGTCAGTCTTCACCATACTCTCTCCAGGGCCTTGTGACTCAGGTGTTCCCTCTAAGTGCATGGTGAAGGTTCAACCATTTGGTCTGTCTTTTAGGATGTAGAATTTTATGGTACCATTGCCATTTGGGTCCAGTTTTATGTCCTCTACTCCCTCCCTTGCCCTCCCTGCCCTCCCCACCCACCCTATTGTCCAGTCCTCAAGATGCTTGCTAGGTATGTTGGCATCTCTTATAGATACAACTTAGGGGCTTTAGATGAGTAAAACTATATGGTGATTGTCTTTTTGTGATTGTATGAGTTCACTAAAAATGATCTTTTCCATGTTTGACCATTTTTCTTCAAATTTCATTGTGTAGTTTTTCTTTACTGCTATGGAGAATGTCATCCTGCAGATATACCACATCTTAGTTATCCATTTGTCTAATGATGTACATCTGGGTTGATTCCAGTTCTTACCTATTACAAATTGAGCAGCTATAAACATGATTGAGCAAATCTCTCTGGACTGAGGAATGGAGATTTTAGGATACATACCAAGTAAGGGAATAGTTAGGTCTGTTGGTAATTCTATAGTCATTTTTTAAAAATAATTTTATTTATTTATTTGAGAGTAACAGACAAAGAGAGAAAAAGGCAGAGAGAGATGGGCAGGGGGGCTCACCAGGGCCTCCAGCCACTGCAAACAAACTCCAGATACATGTGCCCCTTTGTGCATTGCCTGACGTGGGTCCTGGGGAATTGAGCCTCAAACCAGGGTCCATATGCTTCACAGGCAAGTTTTTAACCACTAAGCCATCTCTCCAGCCCTATATTCAGCTTTTTTAGGAGTCTCCATATTGCTTTCCAAAGTGATTATACCATCTTACATTCCCACCAACAGTGAATGAGGGTTCCTATTTCTCCACATCCTTGCCAGTATTTATTTTCATTTGATGTTTTAATGTTTGCTATTCCTACTGTAGTAAGATGGAATCTTATGGTTCTTTTCATTTGCATTTTCCTGATGCTTAGGGATGATCACCTTCAACAAATGATGCTGGACAAACTAGTTAACCATATGCAGGAAATTGAAATTTGATCCACACATCTTGCCATGTACAATGGTCAATTCCAAATGGATCAAAGACCTCAAAATAAGACCAGAAAGTCAGCTACTACTGCAAGAAAATATAGGAGGAATTTTCCATGATATAGGAATGGGAAAAGACTTCTTGAAGAAATCCCCAGTAGTACAGGATCTTAAACAACCACTCAACCAATGGGATCACATAAAGCTGAAAAGTTTCTTCACAGCCAAACATACAATAAGCAAAGCCAATAGATTCACCATAGAATGGGAGAAAATATTTGGTGATACTCCAACTAACAGAGGCCTAGTATCTATAATCTTCAAAGAACTCAAAAACATGAACAACCTACTCACAAAATGTAGTAAAGAACTGGACAGACAGTTTTCAGAGGAAGAAATACAAATGACAAACACACACTTAACAAAGTGTTCATCATCCCTAATCATCAGAGGATTCTTAAAAAAAAAAAAAAAATAGAAGCAAGGCTTCTAATTAAGATGGTGGCATAGGACCCAACCTAAAGCAGCCTAGGGGAGAAAAAACAAAAACCAAAAACAGCAAAATACACTCTTCTACTAAAAAGTAATGTGTATAAGAAATTACCAATGGCAGGAGCAAAATGAAGTAGGAGAGATCCAGAGCATCTACAGCTCACATAGGCAGGCAGAAGCAGTAAACCAGAGGAGCTAGAAAAAAATGGTAAAAATAAATATACACCTTTCAATAATATCTCTTAATATCAATGACCCCAATGCCCAACCAAAAGATGTAGGTTTGCAGACTGGGTTACAAAGCAAGATCCTTCAATATTTTGTCTCCAAGAAACTCACCTTTCTGCAAAGGATGGACACTATCTTAGGGTGAAAATTTAGAAAATGGTGTTTCAAGCAAATGGGCCAAAAAACAAGTAAGGATTGTTATCCTAATATCTGACAAGGTAGAATTCAGTCCAATATTAGTTAGGAAAGATAAGGAAGGCCACTTTATGTTGATTAAAGGCACCCTCCAACAAGAGGACATTATAATCCTAAACATATATGCACCTAACATAGGGGCTCCCAACTTCATCAAACAAATGCTATTAGAACTAAGATCAAAGATAACACCAAACACAGTTGTAGTGGGTGACTTCAATACCCCACTCTCATCAATTGACAGGTCATCCCAGCAAAAATAAACATAGATGCACCTGGATTAAATGAGGTCATAGAAGAGATGGACCTAACAGATATCTATAGGACATTTCATCCAAATGCTGCAGAATGTACATTCTTTTTAGCAGCACATGGAACATTCTCTAAAATAGACCATATATCAGGACACAAAGCAAATCTTAACAAATCTTAAAAGGAAAATTTAAATAATTCCTGGTACTCTTCTGATCACAGTGGGATCAAAGTATAAATCAATAGCAAGAAAAGCTACAGAGTATAAACAAAATCATGGAAACTAAATAATATATTAATAAATGATGAATGGGCCAATGAAGACATTAAGAAGGAAATAAAAAAATTCATAGTCAAATGATAATGAGAACACAACATACCAAAACATTTGGGACAGAATGAAGGCAGTCCTAAGAGGGAAATTTATAGCTTTAAGAGCCTATATTAAGAAATTAGAAAGCTCTCATGTAAATGACCTAATGTTTAACCTGAAAGCCTTGGAAAACGAAGAACAAGGCAAGCTGAAAATCAGTACATGAAATAAATAATAATGATTAGGACAGAAATTAAAAAAACAATCCAAATAATCAATGAAACAAAGATTTGGTTCTTTGAAAGGATAAACAAGATTGATAAACCCTTAGCAAATTTGACCAAAAGAGAGAGAGAAGAGACACAAATTAATAAAATTAGAGATGAAAAAGGCACCATCACAAGAGGTACCAGAGAAATTTAAAAAAATCATAGGGGCATAATACATACACTCCACTAAGTATGAAAGTCTGAAGGAATGGATGATTTCCTTGATTTATATGATGTACTTAAACAAAATCAAGATGAGATTAATCACTTAAATAGTCCTATAACAAGCATGGCCATCCAGGTAGTTACCAAAACTCTCCCAACTAAAAAGAGAAGGCCAAAATGGATTCACTGCCAAATTTTACCAGACCGTCAGGGAAGAATTAATACCATTGCTTCTTAAGTTTTTCCATAAAACAGACTAAGAAGGAATCCTACCAAACTCCTTCTACAAAGCCAGCATCACCCTGATACCAAAACCAGGCAAAGATAGAACAAAAAATAAAATAATAATAATTACAGACCAATCTTCCTCATGAACATACATGCAAAAATTCTCAACAAAATATTGGCAAAAAGAATACAAGAATATATCAGAAAGATCATTAACCCTGACCAAGTAAGCTTTATCCCAGAGATGCCGGGATGGTTCAACATACACAAATCAGTAAATGTAATACATTATATAAATGGACTGAAGGACAAAAATCACATGATCACCTCATTAGGTGCAGAAAAAGTATATGACAAAATCCAGTAACCCTTCATGATAAAAGTCCTACAGAGCCTGGGAAGAGAAGGAACATATCTCAATATAACAAAGGCGATTTATGACAAACCTACAGACAACATATTACTAAATGGGGAAAAACTAAAAGCTTTTCCACAAAAATCAGGAACAAAACAAGGGTGTCCACTGTCCCCACTTTTATTTAACATAGTATAATATTTAATATAATACTGGAATTCTTAGCCATAGCAATAAGGCAAGAAATGCAAATAAGATGGTTACAAATTGGTAAAAAGAGATCAAGTTATCATTATTTCCATATTACATGATTCTATACAAAAAGGACCCTAAAGACTCTGTTAGAGCTGATAAAAACATAGCCATGCAGCAGGATACAAAATAAATACACAGAAATCAGTAGCCTTCTTATAGGTTAACAATAAGCACACAGAGGATGAAATCAGAAAATCACTTCCATTCACAATTGCATCAAAAATAAATAAACACTCAACAAATGCTGCACAAGTCCTGCTGACACCTGGAGCTATTTAAATCCCTGTTAAAATTGACGGCTGTACTGAAGCCACATGTTGGGCCATGCAGACCACAGCTGTGTGGGGAAAAGGGCTGCAAGAGCTACAACAGTATCAAGTATGACAGAATGTTAAATGGAGGGCAATTTTCAACATAAAGCATGAGATTAACAAAAAATAAAAATAAATAAATAAATAAAGTACCCCGGAATAAACCTAACCAAGGAAGTAAGAATCTCTATAATGAAAACTTTGTTTGTTTGTTTGTTTGTTTGTTTTCTAAGGTAGGGTCTCACTCTATCTCAGGCTGACCTGGAATTCACTATGTATTCTCAGGGTGGCCTCGAAATCTCAGCGATCCTCCTACCTCTGCCTCCTGAGTGTTGGGATTAAAGGCGTGTGTCACCACACCCGGCTTACAATGAAAACTTTAAAACACTCAAGTGAGAACTTCTGGAAGACACTAGGAAATGGAAAAATCATCCCTTGTTCCTGGATCAGAAGAATCAATATTGTGAAAATGGTAATCTTACCAAAAGCAATCTACACATTTAATGCAATTCCCATCAAAATTCCAATGGCATTCTTCAAGGAAATAGAAAAAAAATTCAAAAATTCATTTGGAATCACAAAAAAATCTCAAGTATCTAAAACAATACTGAACAACAAAAATAAGGCTCGTGGTATCACCATACCTGATTTTAACCTATACTACAGAGCCATAATTACACAAAACATAATGGTACTGACACAAAAGTAGACATGTTGATCAATGGAACAAAATAGAGAACCCAGATGTAAGTCCATGTAGCTATAGCCACCTTATATTCGATAAAAATGCCAAAAATACTCATTGGAGAAAAGACAGCCTCTTCAGCAAATGGTCCTGGGAAAACTGGATATATATCTATAGAAAGATGAAAATAGGGCTGGAGAGATGGCTTAGTGGTTAAGCGCTTGCCTGTGAAGCCTAAGGACCCCGGTTCAAGGCTCGGTTCCCCAGGTCCCACGTTAGCCAGATGCACAAGGGGGCGCACGCGTCTGGAGTTCGTTTGCAGAGGCTGGAAGCCCTGGCTTGCCCATTCTCTCTCTCTCTCTCTATCTGCCTCTTTGTCTCTGTGTCACTTTCAAATAAATGAAAATAAACCAAAAAAATTTTAAAAAAAGAAAGATGAAAATAGATTCTTCTTTCTCTCCATGCACAAGCATTATGTTTAAATGGATTACAGACCTTAACATCAGACCTGAAACTCGGAAACTGCTACAGGAAAAAATAGGGGAAAGCCTTCAACATAGTTTTCTTAGCAAAGACTTTCTGAATATAACTCCAATTGCTTAGGCAATAAAACCACAAATTAACCACTGGGACCTCATGAAATTACAAAGATTTTGTATGGCAAAGGACATCATGAATGGAGTTTCAAAGGGGAGTGTTGGGGGAGAGAGGGTATTACCATGTGATATTGTTTATAATCGTGGAAGTTGTTAATAAAATAATTGAAAAGAAAAAAAAAATACAGAAGCAAAATTTCCATATTGACACAGCTATATCATTTTGAGCACAAGATCAAAGGAATTCTTATCCTATTCATGTTTTTGTTTTCTTGTTTTGTTCCTCTACTTACAATAGCTAGGGCATTGAATTAATAGAAGTGTCCATCAACTGATAACTGGATTATGAAAATGTGATACATTTGGGATTTTAACTAACAGTAAAAAAATGAAATTATAAAATTTGCAACAAGGTGGATGAATATGGAAAGCATTCAATCAATTGGGGTGACTGAAATTCAGAAAGTTCTAAACTGCATGTTCTTTCTCATTGTGGATCCTTGTTTATAATATTCACCTGTATTAAAATCAAGAGTGGGGAATGCAAGCAAAATCTAAAAAGCTATAAAGGTAACTAAGCACAATAAAACTCCAGACATGTGACCACCTTGTGCACAGGTGCAACTTTGCAAGCTTGTGTTTGGTTATGTGGTACCTGGAGAGTCTTACATGTGTCCTTAGACTCTGTAGGCAAGCACCTTACGTTCTAACTCACCTCTCCCGCCCTTCATTAGCATTTTTGACGGAAATTGGGTCACAATGACAAATATTGAAAGTCCTAGTATTTGTCATGAAAATTACCAAAAGACACTAATGAGCATTTGTCAAAGCAAACTTAAGAGTAAAGTCAGTTTATATCAAGAAAAATGTATCAATTGTTAGGTTTGAAGAACAGCAAATAACATGTCAGTAAACTATGTATTTCCTGAATAAGAGAGGAAACCATTGAACCACTGTCTAAAAATGAGCTGAATCTTTACTATATCATCAAACTCTTGGGAATGAGGTGAGAAAAGCTACCTTGCGGTCCTGCTAAAAACTATCTATATTAAATTCTCTGTTAAAACTGTCCAAACTATTCAACACCAGCACTTTTTTCAGAAATTTTTAGTTTTCAAAATCTTTGTCTATAAATTATATCATTAAATAAAATTAGCAGCAACTTTTAAAGCATACTTTCACAAGTATGTGTTGTATATTTGTAATAATATTTAGAATAATTACTGGCAAATCTATCATTTGGGTATATAGAAGAGCAAGGTAGAGGTACAGTGAATGAATCTGAAGGATATACATGATGTGGGAGTTATATAAAGATATATCAACATACGTATTTTTGTCTTATGGATGAGCGTAACTTTTAAATTATTAGTATCATAGGACAGGTTATAGGTGCAGAAACAGGCTGTACAGATTTGACAATATGAGTTTGTTTTGGAAGAATTATACATGATTTCTTGACTTCACAAACCAAGCACCACATAATTTGTTGAATGTGAAGAGAACTCAGCAAATATTCTAATGCTAGAGAGTGTGAGAAATCTGATGGAGTAAATTTTTGAGAGAAAATTAGAAATTGTTTGGAGAAAAGGTGCTTATGGTTTCCTTGAAGCCTCTTCATTCATTATTATTTGACACAATTTTATAATTTTGCTATTACTCTTAAATACTTAGTGCTTAAAAAAGTATCTCACAGGTTCATTTAGTATAAACAACATGGAAGTTGTAGCCATATTTTAATGTAGAAAAAGTTGTGATCTATGTGGCTGTTTATCAACAATTACTTCAAATATTTTGTTTTAATTTTATTTATTTATTTGAGAGCGACAGACACAGAGAGAAAGACAGAGGGAGAGAGAGAGAATGGGCGCGCCAGGGCTTCCAGCCTCTGCAAACGACCTCCAGATGCGTGCGCCCCCTTGTGCATCTGGCTACCTGGGACCTGGGGAACCGAGCCTCGAACCGGGGTCCTTAGGCTTCACAGGCAAGCGCTTAACCGCTAAGCCGTCTCTCCAGCCCAACTTCAAATTTTTTTTTTTTTTGAAACCCAATACAGCTCGAGTTTTCTTAGGATGTTTTGATAAGACCAGGTTATAAATAATTTAATAAGTGTATCAGAGTTTTTTGTTTGTTCCATACAATCTCTGTGCCAAAAGGTGGCAAATTGTCTACAGATTTGAACTAAGTACGCACATCTTTTATTTGGAGATGAGCCTATTTGGTGCTTGAGAGAATAGCCATGCTCATTCTGTGGGCTGTGTATCATTCAGCTTTCTTTCTTTTTTTATTAATTAGTTTTGTACTCATTGAATACAGTCAATTTGGGACCATTATTAGGCTCCTCTGTTACCTACCTCCTCCCCTTGGCCTCTCCTTGTTGAGGTACATGGGTCATGCATTCTGGAGTCAGCCCACGGTTAAGGGTACGATAAATGTCTGGATATCATGACCCAACATGAGGCTCTGAAATTCTTTCCGCTTCACTCAGCTTTCTTACTGCAGAATTACTTAAGTGAAGGATGGATGTGTTTTAGCTCATGGTCACAGAGGTATCTATTCATCATCTTTCTTCATTGCTGTGTAACTGGTGTGTGGTTGACCAATGTGCCTTAAATTGTGCTGGAAGGGAAGCAGAGAGGAAGACATAAACAAGAGAGAAAAAAAAAAAAAAAGACATGAGACATTTTTGCTACATTATTTGGTGTCCTATATCCAATAACAGGTCAAACCTCCTACTTTACGTCATCTCCCATGAACTCCACCATATTGTGAACTATCAAGAAATTAATCTATTGATTACACCAGAGACTTCAGTATGTATTGAAATAGGGAAAAAACATCATCTGGCAACCTAGACCACAATACATGACCTTGTGGGTGATATTTTACATTAAAACTATTGGACTCTATGTGTTGACAGTTATTAAAACTACCATGGCCAAGTGGAATTCTATGAAATTACCAGTTATTAAAAATACCATGACCAATGGAATTCTATGAAATTACTGTTCACCCTTGACATAGTTGATGTTAAAAATAATAATAACGTACCCCAGGGGCAGAAAGTTTTGTGAACCTAATATCTTATTTAGACTTGCTATTGTATCCAGATTTAATTTAGCATTCTCAGCCTTATGAAAAACTGGATGAATTCTCTGCTATCCAAAAATAAATTACTTTTATCTGTGTCTTCCATGGGTTACTTTCTCTGTAGAGGTTAGCAAACGCTGTTTCAATTTAAATGTTGGTTTCTCAGAGATGGGAGTAATATTTTGTCTAGGAACACATGGGTTTGTCTGTACAGTCTTTGCCATCTCAGAATGTTTATTTCAATTGATGCATTATAGTTTCACATATTATACCATAGAATAATGTTTTTTTTTAATTTTTATTTATTTATTTTATTTGAGAGCGACGGACACAGAGAGAAAGACAGATAGAGGGAGAGAGAGAGAATGGGCGCGCCAGGGCTTCCAGCCTCTGCAAACGACCTCCAGACGCGTGCGCCCCCTTGTGCATCTGGCTAACGTGGGACCTGGGGAACCGAGCCTCGAACCGGGGTCCTTAGGCTTCACAGGCAAGCGCTTAACCGCTAAGCCATCTCTCCAGCCCAGAATAATGTTTTAATTAATGCATGTCATCAGAATACTGGTCATCAGAGTCTTGCAGGAAAGGACTGGGATGACAGTAACATCTCCTTCTTGATCTTTATATTCTGATATTTTATCTCCATAACATGCATTGTTTCATAAAATATGCTTTTCTTTCTCCTAACATTTTATGCTTTTAGCTTTAGTCTTTAAGGACAAGGAATATTTTAACTTGGTAATAAGATATAATATCTGGCATTTATTACCTGGTTGAATTAAACTATTGCACAATGTACATATGCTTAAAATGCCATATACAATAAATACATATAATTCCATATGTCAGTTTCTATCAAAATAATTACAGGATATCAATAATTGAACAAATTGATGGTTTCCTTATGATATTTCCACACATGGATGTCATATGTGTTGATCATGCATTGATAATGTCCACTGTTCTTCCCTCTCTCCTCCTTTCCACTGACGCCCTTTCAATTATATATTTAGAACTATATGGCTTTAAGCCTTAGGAGAGGAATCAAGCAATAATTTTGTAATTATATTTGCTTTTAACAATATGTTCTCCACTTTCATCTGTTATTATTCAATGGGCACAATTTCATTTAGTTTTATAATTCAGCAAGTGTGTGTGTGTGTGTGTGTGTGTGTGTGTGTGATTTTTATTTACCCATCCTTCCATCGTCCAGAACACAGGATAATTCCACACTGTGAGTGCTATGATTAGCTCCTCCATAAATCTCACAAAGCAGGTACCTTTATGTATGCTGATTTTAGGTTTTTTAGATAAGTATCTATTATATATAGGGATCATTTGGTAGTTCTATAGTTCTATTTGTAGGTTTCTGGGAGGTACCATTCTATTTGTCACACTGTTATGTTCTAAGGTTTGTGCCTGTCAAGAGGGCATAAAGCAGCCCTCTCACCCCAATACATATTTCCTTGCCAGCATTTATTATTATTTGTTTCCTTTGCCAGCACCATTCTGTCTTGAGGCAGAATTTCTATGTAGTATTGATCTGCATTGCCTCGAGGACTTAAAAATAAAAACTAGATTTTCCAAAAATGTATTAGCCATTTTCACTTCCTTTGAGATGTCACTGTTCAGATAATTGTCTACTTTTAACTGGATTACTTATAGTTTTTTTTGCTATTTATTTTAGTTCTATAACATATTCTGGATTTTCCTCTCTGGATTAATTAAGTCAATCTTCTGAAAAACATGCTTTCATGAAATTAAGATGGTAAACACTTTGTGACAATCTTCTAAGACATACATGAGCTATGTGTTGCAGATAATAAGTTACTTCCTCCAGACCAGAAACAACTTTGAAATGAGCAGTCAACAATGATTTCTCCACTTGATTAAGTTGTCTTAATCTGAGTCCTTTCTAAAGCCCATCAGTTGATCACAGTTGTCAAACTGGTAATTGAAAGGAGATGGAGTAGGATTCAACCCACACAAATCTTACTGTTTTTGACAGTGGTACCAATTAATGAGATCTACTCAGAAATGCAGTATTGTTTTCAAATATGTCAGACTATTGTGAAAATTATATCTAAATCCACTGTTAAACATGTGAATGAGCAATATGAAATCAACTTCCTCAGATATAACCTGGGGGATGCATGTGATACAGATTCATTTGAAATTTGATTATGATTCATTTTATCATGCCATTGTCTGTCTGCTGATCTGAGTCAGAGGTTGGATGCTATTTGAACCAACCAATGATCCTTAGCTTGACTGCCATCTCCAGTGCTCTGTGACACTTCTGTGTCCCTTGTTCTCCACATACAGTAGCCAACAAATGCATCTCCATGCCCTTTCAAGCATATTAAGGGAAGCATAAGAAGGTTTACATTTAATTCAGTGATAAACACTCATTATCCATGCAGCAGATTACTCAAAGCTTTTTAAAATAATCATGAACTTTACTGTATGAACATATCACATATTGGTTATATTCCCACTATCCTCTTATATCCCTACTCCTTTCCCCCAATTCCACTGAGAGATCTCCTCAGTGGAGGTATTAGTATTCCCAGTGGGGTCAGGAATAAATCAGTCAGTCTCTCTGGAGGTTCAATGCCTCAGGATACTTGTTCCCACCTGTGACTTTCATAGTCTTTCCCCTGCTCTTCCACATTGTTTCCTGAGCCTTGACAGGCCTGCTACCTGTGATTTTAGTGTGAAGCTCTCTGCATCTTCTGAATTTCTGCTTTCATGGGTTTGAGTCCCAGTGTCTATGGCTCAGAAGTTATAGGCACTAGCTTGCAAAGCCTGCTGGCCAGGGTTTCATTCTCTACATTTTTCTGCATAGAGTTTGTTTGCAGCACCTGCAGCTAAAGGCTCTGAAGAACCCACATCCTTTTCATTCTTCTTAGTCTCCCTGACTTTCTCTCTCCTGGAAAATAACTAAATACAAGTAAGTATTATGAATACCAACACACCAAACACAGCCAATGAACAACTGGTCATTAATCACTACTGATATAGATTGTATTACCTTCAGAGTGTGATAGAAACTGTCCTAAAGAGAGACTGTACCATATTGAGTCATGTGAAAGCATCCCTTCATATCCTGCTTTAATTTTAATCCTGATTTTCCCTTTTATGCTCTTATTTTATGTTGTGGAATAGAAACTTTAATAAACACTGAAGGGAAGAGGCATCCATTTGTAGGTATCTGCTGATATTGCTAGAATTGAAATACATGAATCATTATAATCAGAAAATGGAAACAATCAGAAAGTGGCCTATAAAATGTTGATATAAACCAAAGAGATTTGGGACAGGCTTGGTGGTGGAGGCCTGCAGGTAATTCACAGGTAATTGTGAGGATGAGGCAGGGGGATTTCAAGTACAATGCCTGTCTGGGATACAAAGTGAATGCAAATCCTGCTTGACCCAGTAAGTGAGATATTAAGAGAAATAAAAACTTGTATTAGCTAACAAAGAAGTGGTTGACCCTATAGCCTTTTTCATAAAGTATTTAGTTTTGGTTAATCCTCTCTCCTTTTTCTCCCTTTTCAATTACCTTCCCCTGACACACCTTTAGTAATTCTATGCCTATTATTCCACCTATCTACTTATATTACTGCTATCCATATGCTAAATTCTCCCCACCTCTGTGACCTCTGTGGTCTCTTACTTCAACTTACATAAAAATACAAAAATTCAAATTAGAATCCCCATATGAGAGTACATGAGCCTGGGCTACCTCACTCATACAGTATTTTCCAGATTTCCCTATTTCCTTTAAATTTCATAATGACATTTTATTTATATTTATTTTGCACATATACAAAGGTAGAAAAAGATAATGGAAGGTAATTATGATGAAATCATATTCAGTCATGCATGCAACTTTTCAACATGAAAAATAAATGTGAAAAATTTACCAGATAGCTAAAGGACAGCAATGATTGATTGCCTAGCATGGGGGACACCCTAGATCTGGGAGCTTTGAACTTTAAAGTTTGGTAAAGCCTTGGAGTCATTGGTCATACAGCATTTTCTGTGAAATATATTATTCATAATTGGACAATAATTCAAGCACTGACAAATGTCAGACATGATTGCATAAGATCTAGACATAAAAGGCAAATTAGAATCAGTGATTTCATAGAAGATCAGGCACAGATTCATGAAGTAAAACAATTCCACCCAAATGTTACACTACTGCTTTTGTCAGAGGATATTTCTGGGACATGATAAAACAATGTTTGCTATATATTTGTGTATGTATAAATATATATCCAGAAATAACTGATCTGTAAATTGAAAATTGATATATTTCTTGGTACAGATTTGAGATTTTTTTTTTTTTATCTAAGTGCATTTGCTAAATATATTGTTTCAAGAGGTGCTAAAGAAACATCCAGGGCTGGAAAAATGGCTTAACAGTTAAGGCACTTGCCTGCAAAGTCAAAGAACCCAGGTTCAATTCTCCAGTACTCATTTAAACCAGTTGCCAAGGTGGCACATGCATCTGGTGTTCATTTGCAGTGGCTAGAGGTCCTTGTGTGCCCATTCTCTCTATGTCTTCTCTCTCTTTCTCTCTGCTTGCAAATAAATAAAAAGTTCTTTTTTTAAAAAAAAAAAAAGAAAGCATCCAGATAACTTCATTGAAATGTCACTATTGTCAAAATATATATAAAAATAGTATATATTAGATGATAATTTTATTCATATAATTTTATAAAAGAAGTAAAATTTACTCAAAAACAAATTAAATTTATTTTGTCTTGAATGTATTTGACTTTTGAAAGTGGTTAGTTACACTAAAATTTTATCTTTTTGTAGTATGTATGTTATAAGTTTCATCTTGCCCTACAAAGTTATTTGTTCTGGAAATGATAAAGAAGACATGCATCTTAACCATCTGTAAGTGGAGGCATATAGAACATGGCATGTTGGCATATAGAACAATGATGTATTTAGTACTACCACAGTGGTGTATAACATATGTGTGTGTGTGTGTGTGTGTGTGTATACATACAAAATGTTTGGGAGTGAAGAGTTTTTATATGGAAGGAAGAGTTCTTATTCCCATAATAGCCAGCAGTTTTATTCTTAAAATGAATAAAAATATGAGACTTGGTTAGGCAAACCATGCATTATACTTATGATTACTTGCAACACACATTTTATAATTTAGATGGCTCTTTTACAATATTATTTAATAATATTATTTAATAATATTTGTCAGCTTCTGTCTGTAATTTTACTTGTTTTTTTAATTTTTTTGTTTATTTTATTTATTTAAGAGTGAGACAGAGAGAGAAAGAGGCAGATAGAGAAAGAGGGACAATGGCCGCTCCAGGGCCTCCAGCCACTGCAGACAAACTCCAGATGCGTGCGCCCCCTTGTGCATCTGGCTAATGTGGGTCCTGGGGAATCGAGCCTCGAACCGGGGTCCTTAGGCTTCATAGGCAAGCACTTAACTGCTAAGCCATCTCTCCAGGCCCGTTTTACTTGGTTTTATTACACATTTTGTGTTTTAACAGGTTATACTATGCTTGTTTTGTTAAGTATCATCAATTATTCATAATTCATGGTAACTTGACATTTTCTAAGTTGTCAATATTTCTCTTCAAGTATTGATATATTTGATAAAATTTCTGAAGCAGACCAAAAATGAACCCAACATGGCTCAGGGGAATTTTTCTGAAGAGGGGGTGGAAAGAATGTCAGAGTCACATGTTGGCATGTTGGGTCATGATTTGCAGAGACATTTATCATACCAATAACTGTGGGCTAACTCCACAATGCACAACCCATTTACATCAACAAGGAGGGTCCAATGGGAGGGGATAGATCATAGATGAGCCTAAACAATGGTACCAAACTGCCTGTATTTGCTGAAAAGAAAACTAATAAATTAAATTTAAAAAAATTCTCTTCGAGTATTGATATATTTGATAAAAATTTCAAGATTTTCTTCAAATTGTAAAAATGAAGGTGTCATTTTGTATGTATATAGCTTTAGTGTTACTAAAGAATGTACAACAAATCACTAAATATTTACATACTGTGAATTCATTGTCAATTTAAATGATAAGTTACTTGATACATAACTAAATTTTGTATTATTGAAAGCCTTCACTATGTTTTCCCAGGAGGCAAACTAACCTCTATATACATGTTGATAATGAATTGAATCATATCCCTCAAAAGTTGTGCTAGAAATATCTTCAGTACAACAGAATTTAAACTCATGTGATGATAAGATTCTTACATATACAATTATAATAGTATGATAATCATTATTAGACACAATTTGGACATAGAATCACATAAGGAGAATGACATTTGGGAAATCAGAAACTGAAATGTAAAAGCAGCAGTGCAAGAAATACTGAAAATTTATGGCCACCTGCAGAAGTAGGAAGAGACAAGGATTCTACTCAGGGTCTCAGAGGAATTATTTTCCCCTTGGCATCTTGGTACAGGATTTGAGTCTATGAAATTATGAAGGGATAACATTTTGTTTTTGTAAGCCTGCCAGTGTATAATGTTTTGCTATAGTAGTCTTAGAAATTAAATACAGTGTCCAGAGCTACTGACTAGTGAATATATAGAAACTTCGTATATAATTCCCCTTGCTTATCAGATAACAAATTAGTCTAAAAAAAGATTTATGGTATTTTATTTTATTTATTTTAACATTTTATTCACTTATTTTCAGGGAGAGAGAGAGAGAGAGAGAAAGGGTGCACCAGGGCCTTTAGCCACTGGAAACAAATTCCAAATGCATGCATCATTTTCTACATCTGGCTTTATGTGGGTATAGGAGAAATGAACCTGGATCATTAGACATTGCAGGCAAGTGCCTTAAACATTGAACCATTTCTATGGCTCAAGATCTATAATATTTATTTACTTACTTATTTATTTGGTTTTTTGACATAGGGTTTCAATCTAGCTCAGGCTGACCTGGAATTTACTGAGTAATATCAAGGTGGCCTCAGACTGATGGTGATCCTCCTACCTGTGCCTCCCAAGTGCTGGGAATAAAGGTGCACACCACCACTCTAGTCTCCAAAATTTACAAAATGTATATTGTATAGATTTGTATGTGATATGATGTAGAAAAATATTGTGTGGGGCTAGAGAGATAGTTTAGCAGCTAAATCATTTACCTACAAAGCCTAAGTACATGAGTATGATTCCCCAGTACCCACATAAGCAAGATGTACAATGTGGCACATGCATCTGGAGTTTGTTTGCAGTCACTAGAGGTCTTCGAAGGCCCATTCTCACCCTTTGTATCTTCCTCTCTCTCTCTTTTTGTATCTCTCTCAGATGAAAAAATAAATAAATAAGATTTTTAAAAATTTTGTTTATTTATTTGAGAGCTACAGACAGAAGAGAAAGAGGGAAGGAGGGAGGGAGAGGGGGGGGAGAATGGGAACACTAGGGCCTCCAGCCACTGCAAATGAACTCCAGATGTATATGCCACCTTGTACATCTGGCTTATGTAGGTACTGGGGAATCAAGCCTCAAACTGGGGTCCTTAGGCTTCACAGTCAAGCACTTAGCCACTAAGCCATCTCTCCATCCCCTAAATAATATATTTTTAAAAATAAAAATAATCTGCAATTTACACAAATACAAGGATATATGCACATTTGTTTCATATAGGAATAAATCCAGGTCTTTAGCTTTGAAATATGATATTCTGAAAATGAGAACAGAGTAATAAAACTTTCTGTATAAAAAGGACACATTGAATGTGTGAAGCTATGGTATGATGTATGTGTTAGTGCATGTGTATGTTTTTGTATTCATATGGAGGGCAGAGGTTGATGCTGAGTGTCTTCCTCCATTGCTCACCATCTTATTTTGTCAGATAGGGTCTCTCCTTAAACCTGGGACTCAATAATTAATCGAGCTGAGATGACAGAGGCTCACTACTGAATCCAGCTTTTTTACATGGGTTTTGGGGACCCAAACATAAATAAGTTTCTAAAAATAGAAGAAAATTTTAAACTGTTTAAATAAGTACAGGTTCAATAGTCAAAACAATTCCTATTTGAATAGTATATCCAAAATAAAGGTAATATTAGAGTTCATGAATATTGATTATTCATCACTGATAAATTCTGATAAAAGTTGTAGTAGGTATCATTTCTGCCATTTTGGTTTTTCTCTCTTTCTTTCTGTACCAACTACATTAGTATTTAAAATGACATTTTTAATGATGCAGGAAAGATGTTTTAAATAATTTAAATTATACAGTTAAGGTTGATAATCAAAGCCAAATCATCGAAAGTTCTCACCCCTGTTACTTAACTGAAAAAACTGGAATAAGAAATCCTCTATAGCTCTAACTCTCATGTCCTTTGGAAGTATCATTTTTCCTTCTTCATAGATGAGCTGTGGGTGTAAAAGAGAAAGAAGTGGGTAACTGTGAGCTTAGCTGAAGGAGATTACTTACAGTAATATAGAGTTCAGAGAAATTATAGGCATATGTAGGTCATTTTGATACCATTAGAAAATGTAATTATAACAGGCTCAGTGAGCAGAAGAAATGTAATGTCATATTTCTAGGTTTCTCATACTTTCAAAATGAACACCTGAATACCTTTTAGAATGAGCATATTATATCAGTTGTATACGACATGGATTGACCAAATTTACTCAAGCTTCTATCCTTATAGACTTTATGTTTTCAATTTCCCCCAGCATAGCCATGCATTCAGATGTAAAGTACACTCAGGAAACTGCTTACTCTGAGAATATGGTGCCATGGAGAAGTGCATTCGTTCTGGGAAATTTTTTTATTATGCTATCTGGTCGTATATGTCACCTTCTTTTTCTGTGTCCCACAATATCTCTGTCATCCCTCCTTTGCTAGGATTTGGAAATGTTTCCAGATTATGAGGCTTTTCTTCTTCCTATTTCAAGCTTTTAAAATATATATTTCAAATATTATTTTCTTTTTAATTGAAATGATCACATATACTTATGACATACATCATACATAATTAAAATCAAATTGGCAAAGCCTTTTTGTATATTGAAAAAAAAATCTTTTAAATAAGTTTTCTGCATATCTAACTTTATATGATTTTATCAGACACTTGTTTTGTTCTGGTTTTTTTTTTTTTCTAAATCTTCAACTTACTTTAATAGCTATTGCTTGTACCCAGTTGTTTCACATTTGTGTTGAAATCTCATTGACCAGTGCAGCAGTATTCAGGAAAGTAACACACTTGGGAGATGATTAAACCATGACGGACTTTCCTCATCAGTATACTAATTCACATATGAATTGATAGTCAACTAAAAAGAAAAGACTAAAGGAATTACTTTACATTACAAAGTTGATATATTGGATCATTTTATAAGTTACAGGCTGGACAGTCCAACAAAAGCTGTCTATAGGCTGGAGTCAGAGGACCCAGTACAATCTTAATCCATGGATCATAAGTTACTACATGGACAAGCATCTTTCCGAGCCAAGAGTCTGATGCTATGATTTTGATGCAAAAGCCCTCCTACCCACAAAACATCATATAATAAAGTCTATGCTGCATATTTAGAGGTAATACTTTTGAATGGCAATTGATTGCACATGGAAGGTTTCAGTCTCATCAGTGAATTGATTTATCCATAATTTCATAGTATAGTAAAATATTGACATATGAAAGAATCTTTGATGTGATATAATTCCTTTTCTTGTTATCTCTCTTTCCCTCTTTCCCATACCCAGTCTGTACTTCTCTCTCTAATTCATGTCCTTCCTCCCTCCTTCCCTATCTCCTTTAATTTCTTTCTATATTGTTCCTTTTTCGGGTTGCCATAAAGTAAGTTTCTAAACCCATCTTATCTCTCCACTGTATTTTGTGAGAGTGATAGAGAGTTGACTAATGTAGATGCAATAGCCTTTCCTTTTACAATTTACCAGAACTTAAAAGTATAAAAAAATAAAAATAATTTAAAAATGAAAAATAAGTTAATGGTTATCACTATTTTTATTTATAAGTGTGTAAGTGTATGGACTAAAGTATTTGTTATCATTAACATAAAACTTAAGTAGTAGAGATAGAGGTATCAATAGAGAGAGGTTTAAGATACTTAATGAAGAAATAAAATCTTTGACTTATTTAATTCATTAGTATCAACTTATAAAGCATCGGTGACTTTAACGAGCACTCTACAAGGATAGGGAATGCAAAACACTAGTGAGCAAGTTATTACTTCAAAACAACTTGACATTTTCAAAGCTCTCAACACTGAGCTTTAATAAATTTGAATATTCCAGTAGTTCCTCTAAGTGAATAATGTAATGTGTACCATAATGAAAATTTAAAGAGGTAGGAGCACAAATATTTTATGTATGCCAATTGTGTATATTACTAATACACATTTATAATAAAAAGCTATTTCTGAAAGAATAAGGGATCAAGTAGCAAGAAAACATAAAGTAATTCTTGCCCATTGAATATTCATTTTCAAAACTAAAGCAACATTTAAAATGGACAGATAGATAAGAACATGTTCAAATTGAAGGCTTGAAGTAATTTAATATTTTTGTTACCTTTCCAAAAATTATTGTTGTATACTGTTTTTATATTAGTATTTATGAAGTCTCTTAATAGTATGTATAACAGATTCACTGAAATATGTTTCACATGCTATAACTTTTTAACTGAATGGGACTATTTGATTTTCATCCTTTATCTTTAGTACTTATCTTCTATTAGCTCATGTCCCTTGTCTTAACTGACACAAATCTACATTTTGATTCATGGATTTGCTTACTTACAACAATTTATGTAAGTTTCATATGTATTTCATACCAATATCATTCAGTGTTTTGTGATTATTTTATATAATTTCACTCATTTGTTAGTCTTACTATGTTTATATAGAATTCTTGTCATTCCTTCTTTTACTTTAAGCAGAGCAAGAGCTTATTTCAAGTAAGAGGTAAAGATTCTCAGACTCCTCTTGGGAGAAAGGTGTCTTGAAAAAGAATCACACATTTTTTAAAGATACTAAGACTATGCTATAAGGAAACAAAAACGGGTTTATTTATTTATGAATAAAACATTTTTATTTCATTCACAAGATAACTTGACCTATAACACTTCCCATATAATTTTACATGAAACTGGGATAACAGATACAATTTCTTCCTTAATTTTACAAAGAACACTTTATGATTTTTTCATACACAATTTCTAACCAGATTAAAGAATTTCAGTTCTATTACAAGACTGTTATTATTTATATCATTTAGAAAGAATTCTTGTCTTGCTAAGGATTTTTTTTTTCTGGGTATATTATTATGAGGCATGCTAAACTCTTATCTTTACACTGCCACTATTTAAAATAACACAAAGCGGCCAGTCTGATAATCAAATCCTCTGACTTCAGGATTGCTGCTATGGCTGTTTATTCGTATAATGGTTAATTCTACATGTTCATCGCCTATTGATTTACTTGAAATAATTTTCTCAAGTTTGAATTTGTGAGGAATATGGCCTGAGAGTTCTGTTTCAGTAACCTGCTTGTTCTCTGGACACCCGAGAGGTATTTCTCTAATTCCTTCAACCAATGCAGTTCCCAGTTTCCACCAAGGCTCTCTAAATTTATAATTGGTCATTTCTTCAATAGTCCTGAAATGTTACAACTCTGTCTTTGGCTTCAATTTCTCTTTCTAGTGAAGAAGTTAATGATCAGAAAGAGTGCTGCTCTTTAAAATATTTCTTGTCTTTTGGAGCTTTTCTGAATATTCTTTGGAAATGTAATGCCTTATGTTTCTCTGTGAAGACGTTTTTATAGGTGTGTGCTGAGAAAGGGTACATCATCTTCTTGCTTATCCTAACTGATATACTTATTTCAAGTACAATATAATTTCTGCTGACTAATGTTTGCATATTTCAAGAAATAAAGTCTTTTCACAGTGATGAATGTTCAAAATTAAATACATATATTATATAAATCAGAAATATATTATATAATATAGTATATTGTGTATATTAAGTACATATATATAATATTTCATTCAATTTTTTGAAATTTTGGCTAGATAGGTTAATGAAAATATCCAGGGATGAATTTCTGGATACTCAACAGCCAGGAAACTAACAAAGGCACAGGGATGAAGAAACCCTTGAAACTTGCCAGGCTTGAGAGAATAGTGTTACAACCTTCATGCAACTCAATGGGTACACGCACTAAGCAGTTGTTGGGAATAGAGGACTCCTCAGTGGCAGCTGCTGTGAAGTGGGCAGGGAGGTCCAGAAGTAGTGTTCATGAGTGGTCAACAATGCTTGACTTGGATTTTCAGTGATGTAGCTGCTTTTGAGTGACTGTGCTTCTGTAGTAATCCTTCATCCATACTTCTGCACCTAACTACGATAAACACATTAGATCATCAAGCTTGACTTGGGTGGAAAAACTGATTTTGGAGTGACATGCACCCTGTCTGGAGTGAACTGATGGTTTTTTTTCTAGGAAACATAAAATAACATTTAACTGTTTTTTTTTTTCCCTTCACTGAATTCCTCACAATAGCAGTACATAAATCAATTTTCCAAATTATGAATAAGCTTATTGTGACTATATTTTCATAGTCCTTTTAAAACTTATTTTATTTATTTTATACATACACACACACACACACACACACACACACACACACAGACTGAGGCAGATAGAGTGAGACAGAGAGAGTGGGTGGGCACACCAGCGTGCACCAGGGCCTTCAGCTAGTGCAAGGAACTCCAGATTCATACACCACCTTGTGCATCTGGCTTTATTTGGGTACTGGGGAATTGAATCCATGGGTCTTTTGGCTTTGCAGGCAGATACCTTAACTGTTAATTCATATTTCTCAAGCCCTCATAATCTTTTTTGATTTTTCAGAATATTATTTTTTCTCTTATTTTTATCTTCCATTAGGGAAGCGAAATTTTCTCTATCTCTTTAAATTATTATTATTATTATTATTATTATTATTATTATTATGGTTTTTAGAGGTAGGGTCTCACTCTAGCCAGGCTGACCTGGAATTCACTCTGTATTCTCAGGGTGGCCTCAAACTCATGTAATCCTCCTACCTCTGCCTCCCGAGTGATGGAATTAAAGGCGTGCGCCACCACAACCAGCTAAATTATTAATTTTTAAAATGCTGTTGGATTTGTTTTTTAAATGCAATTTGAAATATTATTACTTATTTTAATATGGTGAATATTAAATCTAAAGAAAGCCCCTATAAATCAATCCCTCTGTTTCTAGGGGAAGCTCATTCAAGTTATTAACTGTATTCTTCCAACATTTGTGCAATTTTCATCTTTTCTGTGTTTCTTACACCATAGAAGTTTCTGTCATCCTGACTTATTCTGTATTATATTTGCAAATGACCAAATTTTCTTTTATTCACTGAATCTTTTCCCTTGTAAACAATTTCCATAAAATTATTTATATGGAACTTTGTCAAACTTGGTATCAAGTAGTATATACAGGTAAAATAAGATAAAACTTTACTTATAGAAAGTAGTCATACTATGGAAGAATTATAGGCATGGGTTTCATTGTCTAAATTTTCTAGGCACTTTAATGAAAAGGAAATACAATTTGCCTCACAGTTATTTTTTCAAGCTGTTTTAAATGTGTTACATCCTATCTGTTCACCTTTAGATGGGCTAAATCTTAATACTAGACACCCAAGCCAAAGGGCATCCACCAGCAATATTGCTATCATTTGTCAGCATGAATCTTCTGCCTGTGATATTTTAGGGAATATTTAGAGACCCTTGTATTAGTAGCTCGTTTCATTATCACAAACAGTATCACACTGGTAATAAATCTTAAGTTACTAGACATTGACAAGCTGATGATTCTTCCACCGCCCAAAAAGTTTAAGAAGAGACTGAGGCAAAATGAAAAGACAACAGGTACAGTGTAGGTGAAAAGGAAGGAAATCATCACAATAAAGGAGGGAGGTAAATATGGGAAATGCAATGCTGTATGGTTAAAGTACTTAACATACACAAATTCTTAATGAAGCCTGCTATTCATATATAATTTATATATACCAATAAATAAGTATGTTAATATAATTATCTGATGCATACATAATTATGTATAACTTGGTGTATAAGCAGTAGGATATATTAAGTATATACAAAGACAATGTAATTAAATTAACATATGCTAATAATTTATATTCCTTCCCAGAATGCCATCCCAGAATAAGTTTTCCAAACAATATATTAATGGTGCTACGAAGCATACCTGTGCTTTCCTGTGTCAGCTTGAATTTGTGCCTTGTGTCAAAGGGTTTCAGCACTTCTGTCATCATATACAAAGGAGCAATTTACAATATTATTTATTTCTACTAGTCACTGAATGAAAATATTTACAGCAAAAATTAAAATGTCTTAGTCAAAATCTTAACTGTAGAATACCTCATAAGTTCATCAGACAATAGCAATTTGAACAATATTTCAGTGAGTAAATTAACTGAGTGTTTTGAGGCACAGTGCATTCAGTGAAACCTACCAGGTAAAATCTAAAGATTGGAATTTTCCCATGTTGTTCCATATAAAATTATATCACATGTCCGGCTGATGCCATGGATGACAGTTTAGCTAAGGGCAATAATAGCTTTCCTCAAACAACTAAGTAATTTTGAACCTCAGTAACTATTGAGTGAATCTGAGTAAACACAGTTTACACATTTTTGGTACAACTGAAGGAAAGGTCTTTTTATTGAGGCACAAAATAGTTCTGGTTTTAAACTAATCTTATCTGAGTGCATACTGACTTAGTACAAAAATTCAAAATATATGAAATATATTATTTATAATATGCCTATAAAATATGAATATATTTGTTTTACTTTAAAAATTATATGGTCCATTCCAAATTTTCATGTGTAATATTCATACTATAAATTCATACTTAATTAAATTTGCATAATTAATATTATGTTTCTCAGTTGACCTCTAAACTCATTTGTGTGAGGAATAAATCCACATTTTCCCAGTTTGTTAATTTTCCAATGTCTGATTAGAACATTCACATAGTTGCTACCAATACATGTGACAATGGTGGAAGAATTTAGAAATTTAGAAAGAAGAAATGTACTATACAATGTTTGAAACACTAGTTGCTATGAAAAGGGATGACTAGTTGCTATGAAAAGGGAGTCGTGTAGAAATACTTTGGATGTTTTAAGTATAGTAGAATGTCTGTAGAATGTCCACCTTGAATAAAAACCATCTAAGTTCCAAGTATCTCTGATTTCTAAGTAAACAATGACAAAATGATGTGTAGAAAACAACTGTATCCCAAATCATAGAACAATGCAATTAGTTGAAATTTTCTTTTGCAAAAACTATGTTCTGACTCTAGTGGAGAAAAGAATAAACAGACAAATTTTCTCTTAGCCATTAGTAATTGTATCAATTCTAGTTGAAGGAAAATATGCTAAAATAAATATTAACTTAATGGGCTGTAAGATCACTGTGTGAAATTTTCATGTCCATAATTAACAAAAGAAGGTTTTTTTTTTTTAATTCCACAGACAAATTTAGCTGTATTCTTCTGTAATGTTTCCTTTAAGATAGGAAGATAGCTCAGTCAGTAAAGTGTTTGTCTTGCAAGCATGAGGATCTGCATTTGTTCCCTAGTACCCAAGTGAAAATCCTACACATGGCACTGTAGTGATCTAAAAATGGAGGCAGGCAGATCCTAGGGGTTCACAGCCTTGCCCAGTTGAAGAGATCCAGGCCAATGGTTGACTCTGCCTCAAAAAGAAAAAAAAAATGTATATATATAATAATATAGGGTAATTAATAATAATCTAAATATCCCTCACAGCTTCAAATTTTTGTTTATACTGGCAGAAGTCTGTAGTATAGCTGTTCTCTCTCTCCTCTTTCCCTCCCTCTCTCTCTCTCTCTCTGTCTCTCTCTCTCTTTCATTTTTGGTCCCTTTCAAATAAATAAATGAAAATATAATAAAAGAGAATTAATTAGGAATATTACATTATAGAGAAAACCTTTCCCCTTAACTGTGATAACTTTTAGTTTTAAAATATTTGGAGTGGTATTAATAGTTATGTTGGAAATGAGAAAATTTTGTGTGATCGAGGATGTGATCTTGATGAACTTCAAGTGTTACTGGGTAGTGAGGTGAGTACTTGGTAAGGACTATCATACCCCATCAATAATCCCTTGGCACATTTTCCAAATAAGATACCAAGGTTCCAAGATTTCTTTGGATGTTAGATGAAAAGATATTATGTAGTGGGACATATATTATTATTCATCTGTCTGTTTTCAAGCTACAACACTATCACTTGATGTCATATATCACTGCATTTTATACCTCATATTAATGCAAACTTATCTACTTCTTTTTAAAGTCTGTAAGTCTTCCAAGGGAAGCTTTCTAATTTTAATTCCTGTATTTCAACTCTGATAAAATAAGCAGGGCTGATTTCTTCAGATAATTTTACAGTTAGAATCTTTTGTTTCCTTTTGTTTGTTTTGTTTTGTTTTGTAGAGCACTACATGTACTGGTCTATAAACAGACCCAGATTACTTTTACCTGATTTTATTTTTAGAACAGAAAGTTGTATAGCCATTCCCTCACTTATGATTTTCTATCATAAATAATCTCATGCTTTCACATGGTTATAATTGGTGGACTCATTGCTGCAGTGTTACTGAGGTGAAAACGTTTGTTCCTCTCTCCCTGGGAAAAATCAAATAACACAGGGTGTCAGTAAATTTCCCAGGCTGGCCTTGAATTCACTCTATTCCAGACCTGCTGTGAAATTGTGATTTCTCCCACTTCAACTTTTTCATGGCTTGGTTGATAGGTTTACACCAGTGTATCCAATTGGACAATTGGAACTAATGCACTTCAAGGAAGTCAAATCAGGATACTTATTTCTATTACTAATTGATAGTCTGTGAGATTCTTAATCTCCTACTTATTTTTCTTCTGTTAACCTTCAAGTGTAAGGGGAAATTTTCATATTATTGAACTTCTTAGAAGATGATGCCATGATTAGTAGAACTTCCCATCATTACCCAATAATGTTCACATATAATCACAAGTAAATTAAAAAAAAAATCAATAGAACAGTTCTTTGTTGTGATTTTTTAAATTGTTGCAAAAGTATCTATTTATTTTTAACGCCTATCATTATTATTATTGTTGTTGTTGATGGTGTTGTTAACAACATGATTTATACCTATACATTATGTGTAAGTACCTTCTTTTCCCTCATCCCTGCCCCCATTCCATTGGAGAAACTCCTCATTTGGATGCAGGTATTCCTCCATGGGGTTGTGATTTGCGCATTGTGAGATTTTCTTCCATTCAGTAGGTAATCTATTGGCTCTGCTTATGGTGTTTTTGATTATGCAAAAGCTTTTTAGCTTCTTAAGATCCCATTGATTGAGTAACTGTTTAATTTCCTGGGCTACTGGGGTTTTTCTCAGGAAGTCTTTCCCCACTCCTATATGGGGAAGAGTGTTTCTCCTATTTTTTTCTTCTAGTAGGACAAGAGTTTCAGATCTTATATGATGTTTTTAATCCTTTTGAACTTTATTTTGTGTGTAGAGAGATGAATGGTTCTACTTTAATTTTTCTGCATATAGTTATCCAATTTTTCCAATTCCATTTGTTGAAGATGCTGTCTTTTCTCCTAATTATCAGCACCTTTGTCAAAGACAAAGTAGCTGTAGTTAGTTCATGTGAGGCCTGAGACTTCTATTCCAATAGAACAATACTTATAATTAATTCTTACCTCCTTAACTTTGTTATTGCTTGTTTCACCAATTGCTCTTAGTTTCAGCTGGGGCCCTTTTTTGGTCTTATGTGGTGGCTCTCTCCTTAGGATGTATATCTACCTGAAAAAGAGAAGCAGATTCTCCAATGGAGAGTAAGCTAGCACCAGGCAAATGAGATAACCCTTACTTTTTTATAGAGAATTTAATAGGTGTAGGCCCTCTTGTAGCCCAATATTGATGGTAGCTTCAGAATGGAGAGCGGTCTTATGTCTGGATATGGTTCTGACTTGTTTCCCAGCTCCAGCTATGGGTTCTATACCACTGAGGGGATCAAGTAGCCAAATCAAGAGCAGTTGGTTTCCCACCATGGCTGTGTGCCACTGTTGCACTTGTGTGTGCATCACAACAGTTTATTTACTGCTAAGCAGATTAGACAGATATTGGTCATTTGGGCAGATATTGGTCATTTTCCCCCAGTCGCCCATGACACTATACACGCTGACTGTCTGGGGACTGACTTTCTTCCAGCCATGCCACTCCATTTCACATGTCAACTACATAAGGTGTCTACAGCAGTAGGGTCTTACCACTAGCCTTTGGCTGGTCATCAAGTGCTATGACAGAAATCTGTCTTTCTTTTAGGAAACCTTGTAGGTCTCTCTGATCAAAAGCTTATTGTGGATGATAGACACATGCTGGTACTGGGAGTTACAGGTCAGTGCCCACTAAGAAAAGGAAGAAAAAGATAACTAATATAAGAGTTAGAAGAGAGAGAGAGAAGCGGTAGAAGATTAAGGTCAGTCTTCATCATACACTCTCCAGTGCTTGTGGCTCAGGTGTTCCCTCTAAGGACTTGGGGAAGGTTCAGCCATTTGGTCTGCATTTTAGGATGTAGAATTTTATGGTACCATTGTCGTTTGGGTCTAGATTTGTGTTTCCCACCTCCTCTAATACTCTCCCCTCCCTCCCCACCCATCCTAGTGTCTAGTCCATGAGATACTTGCTGGGTATATAAAGCATCTTGGGTAGATTCAAGTTAGGTGCTGTAGATGAGTGAGACTATGGGACGATTTTTTTTTTTTTTTTTTTTTGTCATTGGGTAAGTTGGGTGGCTCTCTGCTTAGGATCTGCATCTATATGAAAAAGAAAAGCAGATTCTCCAACAGAGATTAAGTTAGCTCCAGGAAAAATGAAATAACTCTTATTATTATTATTTTTTTTATAGAGAGTTTAATAGGTGTAGGCCCTCTTGTAGTCCATGATTGATGGTAGCTTGATTTTGGAGAGAGGGCTTATGTTTGGATATGGTTCTGACTTGTTTCCCAGCTCCAGCTATGGGTTCTATACCACTCAGGGCATCAGTTAGCCAAATCAGAGCAGTTGGTTCCTCACCATGGCTGTGTGCTACTATTGCACTTGTGTGGGCATCACAACCAGTTATTTGTTACTAAGTAGGTTAGACCATGAGTTTTTTGGGCAGATATTGGTCATTTCCCCCAGTCTCCCATGTACCACCTTCTGGCACTAGACATGCTGACTGTCTGGGGACTGACTCTCTCCTGGCTTCCAGCCATGCCGTTCCATTTTATGTGTCAGCTGCATATGGTGTCTTCGGCAATAAGGTCTTACCATTAACCTTTGGCAGGTTATCAAGTACTCTGACAGAAATCTGTCATTCTTTTAGGAAACCTTGTAGGTTTCTCTGATCCAAAGCTCACTGTGGATGATAGCCCCATGCTGATACTGGGAGTTACAGGTCAGTGCCCACTAAGAAAATGCTGAAAAATATAACTAATATACAAGAGTTAGAGAGGAGTGGGGGGAGAGGGAGGGAGGGAAGATGCAGAAGGTTTAGGTTAGACTTGAACCTACCCTCTCCAGTTTCTTGTTGTTCAGGTGTATCCTGTAAGGGCTTAGTGAAAGTTCAACCATATGGTCTTCCTTTTAGGAAGTAGAATTTTATGGTACCACTGCCGTTTGGGTCTATATTAGTGTTTCCCACCCCTTCGATGCCTTCCCCTCCCTCCCCATCCATCCTAGTGTCTAGTCCATGAGATGCTGGCTGGGTATATAAGTTACGTTGGGTAGATTCAGGTTAGGTGCAGTAGATGAGTGAGACTATGGAGTGATTTTTTTCTTTTTTTTTCTGTTATTGGGTAAGTTCACTGAGAATGATCTGTTCCAGGTTCAACCATTTTTTCTCAAATTTCATTGTTTCATTTTTTTTCTTACTGCTTTATAGTATTCCATTGTGTAGATATACCACATCTTATTTACTCATTCTTCTAGTGATAGACATCTGGGTTGATTCCAGCTCTTAGCTATTGCACATTGAGCTGCTACAAACATGGTTGAGCAAATCTCTCTGGCCTGTGGTTTCAAGGTTTTAGGGTTGATGTCCGGTAAGAGAATAACTGGATCTGTTGGTATCTTTATAGCCAACTTTTTCAGGAGTCGCCATATTGCTTTCCAAAGTGGGTGTATCATCTTACATTCCCACCAATAATGGATGAGTGTTCATACTTCTCCATATCCTTGCCAGCATTTATTTCCATTTGATTTTTTTTTTTTTTGATGTTTGCTATCTTTATTGGGTTAAGGTGGAATCTCATAGTTGTTTAAATTTGCATTTGCTGTTGATTAGGGATCATAAATATGTTCTTATGTGTGTGTTTTCCATTTGTATTTCTTCCTCTGTGAACTGCCTGTTCAGCTTTTTGCCCCATTTTGTGAGTGGGGTGTTTGACTTTTCACTGTTTAGATTTTTGAGTTCTTTGTAGGTTCTAGAGATTAGGCCTCTGTCAGTTGGATAACCAGCAAATATTTTATCCCATTCTGTGGGTAATCTATTGGCTTTGCTTATTGTATGCTTGTCTGTAAAGAAACTCTTCAGCACCATTTGATCCCATTGGTTAATTGATTGTTTAAGATCATGAGCTACTGGGTTTTTTTTTCAGGAAGTCTTTTTCCATTCCTATATCATGGAAAGTATTTCCTATAGTTTCTTCCAATAGTAGTCAAGTTTCTGGTTTTATATTCAGGTCTTTGATCCATTTGGACCTGAGTGTAGTGCATGGTGAAATGTGTGGAACAAGTTTAAATTTCCTGCGTATGGTTATCCTTTGTCCAGCACCATTTGTTGAAGATGCTGTCTTTTCTCCAGCCTATATTGTTAGGGTCTTTGTCAAATATCAAGTATCTATAGTTGGTTAACCCAAAGTCCAGGGCCTCAGGTCTATTTCATTGGTCTACACTCCTGTTTTTATGCCATGAGTATCATGCTGTTTTTATTACTATAGCTTTGTAATATAGCTTTAGATCAGTTATGGTGATGCCTCCAGAGGTATTACTTTTGCTGAGGATATGTTTGGATATGTGAGGCCTTCTGCCTTTCCATATGAAATTTGTGATCATTTTTTCTATCTCTGGAAAAACACTGTTGGGATTTTAATTGGAATTACATTAAATCTGTATATTGCCTTTAGTATGATTGCCATCTTCACCATGTTAATGCTGCCTATTCAGGAGCATGGTAGGTCTTTCCATTTTCTCAAGTCCTCCTCAATTTCTTTTTTGAGTGTTTTTATGTTTTCATTGTATAGATCTTTCACTTCCTTGGTTAACATTATTCCAAGGTATTTTTGTTGCTGTTGTTGCTATTGAAAAATGGGACCATGTCCCTTATTTCTTTCTCTGTATTTTCATCGTATTCAGTCTAGAAGCCTTAGAACTTAAGTAAACAAAAAAATCCCTTTAAGCTGCCACCACAGCCTTTGAACATCTTTAAATAAGCTGTTTTTTTTTCTTTTTGTTTGTTTTCTTTTCCTTTATTTATATACATTTTTAGTATGACTTCCTCTGTTTTACTACACTTCTCATCATGTAGTTAAACATATTTCTTCTGTAGATTTGACACATTGAAAGTATCTCTTTTTCTGTATTATCTTCCTTAGTAGGTTGCAAACTATTATGTAGAGAATTATAGATTTAATAATTCATTAATTGAAAATATTGATACATATTGGGGCTGGAGAGGTTTCTTAGTGTTTAAGGCATATGCCCTTTAATCCAAGGGCTAGAGAGATGGCTTAGTAGTTAAGGTGTTTGCCTGCAGGGCCAAAGGATCCAGGTTCTATTCCCTAGGACCCATGTTAGCCTGATGCACAAGGGGGCACCCAGGTCCTGAGTTCGTTTGTAGTGGTTGGAGGCCCTGATGTGCCCACTCTCTCCTTCTCTCCCTCTTTCTCTGTCAAATAAATAAATAAATATAAAAAAATAAAATTGAAATTGAAAAATATAAAAATTAGCATTAGAAAACCTGGTAGTTTGAATGGATGTCCCCCAACATATTCAGGTGTTTCATTAAAGCTTCTTGGATTTCTAGCTGCCTGACTGGAAGAGGTGTCACTGCAGGCAGATCTTAGGGTTCAGCCCCAATGTGTTTCTGAATTTCCAGCCCAAGTTATGCAGAGTGCTTAAGTTCTGCATGGGACTCCTGGTATATGCTTGTTTATGATGCTGGTGGTGTTTTTTTTTTTTTTTTTGGTTTTTTTGTTGTTGTTGTTTTTTGTTTATTTGTTTGTTTTTTGTTTTCTCTGCCTGGACCAGAGAAAGGGGCCCAGCTTCTTCTGCCATTATGGAACTTCTCCTGGATCTGTAAGCTTCAAATAAATTCCCTTTCTCCCATAACTGTGTGTGGTCTGGAGGTTCATCCCAGTAACATAAAGCTTGTTATGGACAGATGTGCTGGGATAAAGGTATGGGACTGCAAAATTTAAGATTTTAAGCTGGAAAAACTCAAACATGTTTAAAATTTACTGGCACAGGAACTGGTTTTAGTTACTGAAGCTGCCATTTTCAAACACATTAGTAGTCTTAAGGAAGATGGCCCAACTGCTTTACTTTAAAACAGTGAGGACGATATATGAGGTGATTCCATCCCTGAAAGATTATATGCTAGAAATACAAACTCTTTTTAAAAAAATATTAATCTGGGTATATTAATTATGGAAACAGCAGGCATTGATACCATCCTTTCCTCATCCCTGCCCCCTTAAAAAAGTGGGGAGTCTCTTCCTTGGGGGAGTCACAGATTATTTCCATGGAGATTGTGGGTTATGCATTATGGGAGCAGCTATTACTGGAGAGAGGCGATGCCTCTGAGCATGATGAACCAAATTATGGCTCTAGCAATCTTTCCATCCCATCTTCTATGATATTCCTTGAGCAATGTTGAGTGTGGTTTATTTTATTTTATTTATTTGAGAATGACAGACAGAGAAAGAGATAGATAGATAGAGAGAGAGAGAGAGAGAGAGAGAGAGGGAGAGGGAGTGAATGGGGCGCCAGGCCTCCAGCCACTGCAAACGAACTCCAGATGTGTGCACCCCCTAGTGCATCTGGCTTACGTGGGTCCTGGGGAATCGAGCCTAGAACCAGGGTCCTTAGGCTTCACAGGCAAGCACTTAACTGCTAAGCCATTCTCCAGCCCCTTGAGTGTTTTTTATTCTACTTCAGGGGTGGATTTTTAGGAGCTTTTGTTATCTCTGCTTTGGTAGGCGTTGAGTATTCTCAGTGTACCTGCTCTTCAAGGCCCATATTTATTTCATTGCTGAATTAAGAATATGGCTGTGTCCTGCATACCTGGGCTTGGCTTCAGAAATGTGAAATATGTGTAGAGTGGATCATGAAGTGCACATGGTTCCAGGAGCCCTTGCTGAGACATGGCGTAAGGCAGGGCATGATGACCCTGATAGGCTGGTGGAGCCACTAGAAGATGAACTGTGGTTTTCATGGAGACCTAAGGATGTTTTGGATATACCAGAACTATGCAAGGGCGACCATGGAATACCGTTGGCTTGGGATGGAAGTTTTCCCTAGATATTTAGCCTAGCTTGGGGCCAAACTCAGAAATCATCAGTCACTGTTTATGATACCAGATTTGGACTGCAGATGTTTATGTTTGCTTGATGGTTATTGAGTTCACATTGGTCTAGTCTCTCCTTGTTATGCCTTATATAAGTTGGAAATGTTTACTCTGTGCCATTATATGTTAAAAATTTATAACTTGATTTGATTTTACAGAACTCACAGTTAAGAGACTATCTTAAATCTCAATGAGACTTGGGAATTCAGAACTATCTGAGGTTGGTACTAATGATGGGACCTATGAATATGGAGTGAAACCCATACAAAATTTACAATGTGAAATGGTTGTGAATCTATTGGGCATTGGCTGTGGATGTGGTGCTTTGGGTATATCCCAGTAGATTTAGGAGTTTTTATTAATGCTTCTTGAAATTCCATCTGCCTGGATAGAAGAGAGTTCACTTTGGAAAAATCCTATAGTCCAGCTCTAAGGTGTGTCTGAATTTCCACCCCAAGATATGCAGATACTAAGTTCTGCCTGGGATTCCTGGAGTGTGCTTGCCTATGGTGCTGACGATGGTTTTTCTCTCTACATCGACCTGTGAAAAGTGACCAGCTTCTTCCACCATTATGGAACTTCCCCTGGAACTATAACCTTCAAATAAATTCCCTTCATTCCATAACAGTTTCTGGTATAGAGGTTAATCCTAGAAATTTGAGGCTATGTATGACAAAAGCACATTAAATAATGAACATGAGCATTGTTTCTCAAAAAGTAATAAAGTACTATAAATTATACTTGTAATTCCTGAGTAAACTGCCAGATTGGTAAAATGAGTTTATAATTGCACAATTATGTGAGTGTAAATGACAATCATGCCTTAATATAAAAATTATAATTTTATTCATGTTAATATAATTCAAAGAATTTGATAAATTAAATGCTTCCAACTTCATTTGACAAAGAAAATATGAAAAAAGAAAATAATTTGTTGTGTCATCCAAGAATACTTAAAGACTGAAATTTCTTGTAGAACAATTTGCCTCTCATCTTTTCTATGCACAGACCTCTCAAATCTGTACAATAATCACCATTATGGTGAGGATCAAATGTAAGCTCTCTTCTTACCACAGTGGGGAGGTTAGGAACTGGGGGCTAACTCCACAATGCAAGACCCATTTTCATCAACAAGGAGGGTCCAATGGGAGGGGGTAGATCACAGATGAGCCTAAACAATGGTACCAAACTGCCTGTATTTATTGAAAAGAAAACTAATAAATTAAAATTTTTTAAAAAAGGGAAATTTCAACAGATATGTCTAGGTGTAACTATTCTGTTCACTTCCTTACCTTATTTGCTTTTCTATTTATTTCATGTTTGAAAACAAAGATTTGTATTTTTCTTTGTAAAATAGCCAACATAGTACATTATTTGCAATAATAATTTATCTTCCTTTATAGCTTATAACCATAACCATACATAAAATCATAACCAATGATAGGTCTGACTGACGGCTTTAAGTATGATTTATTTCTATAATATGAGGTGGTATAACATAATAAATATCCAGAGGAAAAAAAAAACTTGTTGAATAACACAGTAATGTAACTTAAAATGGTATCATTGTTTTAATTCATTTAGGCTATTAAAATAATCAGGTTTTGAAATATATTTATCTGATGAGTATCTCATTTCATCTTGAATGTTTTGTCAAATTCCAAGCATTTGACCTTATCAGTGCATAAGCTAACTTACATATAAAGTACATTTTATAAGTAATTATCCAAAGTATCTCAAATGAAAAGGGATTAAACTTGTGAATTAAAATATAACTAATGGCATGCATATGATAGACATATATATTACTATATATAATATTTATAACCAGATATAGACTCTGTAGGTAATATTTAATACATATTAATTTATTTGTTTATTTATGAAAGAGAAAAAGACAAAGGCTGATTGAGAGCGAAGGAGAGAAAAGGGGCATGCCAGGACCTCTAGCTACTGTAGACAGACTCCAGATGCATGTGCCACCATAAACATCTGGCTTATGTAGTTACTAGGGGATAAAACCTGGGTCCTTAGACTTTGCATGCAAGTGCTTTAACTCCTAAGATATCGTTCCATGTCTCTCCAGCTCCAATGTAGGCAAATTTTATTGAAATTAATTAAACATATTTGGTTAAAACAAAGATGAGGGATATTGACTTATTTTAATCACTGTATTATGCTGATGTATCACCTCATTTAGTGAATTTCCTGTTTAAATGTATATTCAGTATCTTTTATGATAAATATCAAACTCAGTGTAATTTCTTATTATTAGAAATAATTAGTGCATTATAGATAGAGTTTGCATAAAACCCATGTTTTCTTACCTGCCAAAGGCAAATATTATGCCATTATTGTAGATCTTTTCACTTATTGAATGTGCATTCTAGGCATTATGATAAGAAATAGATAACATTTGTACTTGGGTGTTATCATTTGATATATTTTGTGTCCACAAAGTATGATAATCTGTATACATATAATTTGACTGTGTAATATTTAATGACATTTGAAATGTTGATGACATAATTTTCTCCTTGTCTCCCATTTACCACAATATTCTTTTACATTTGAAACATATACTTCAGCTTGCCTTATTACCTCATATTTTTCTTTAATTATGAATATAAAAACATAAAAACAAATATTTGTGCTTAAGGCATCTATATGCTGCAGATATAAATATGTATAGTCACATAGAATATTGACATACACTATTATCCAAGGCAAATGTTTGATTAAGTGAGAAATAAGTCTAAACATAATCAGGTGAACTGCCAGAACATATATAAACATGCAATATGTCTTTTGTAATTCTTATTTGTTCAAAAATAAATTGATTCATGTACAAAATTGAGAAATACAAATGATCCAATATTATTATCTGACAGAACATTCTGTTGTGCATTCTGGTTCATAGTTTCATTGTCCAAACATAGTACAAAAACCATGAAGAAAAAGTAAAATACAAATATTTTAATTATTATATCTACCCATTAATATGCTGATTTCCTGGATATCTGTTCACATAATCAACTGCAATAGAGACTAAATTGTTAGGCACATATGCAAAGTGTATAAAATAGTTCTTTTTTTTTCATTTATTTTTATTTATTTATTTGAGAGCAAAAGTCAGAGGGAGAAAGAGGCAGATAGAGAGAGAGAGATAATGGGCGCACCAGGGCCTCCAGCCACTGCAAACGAACTCCAGATGCATGTGCCTCCTTATGCATCTGGCTAACTTGGGACCTGGGGAATCGAGCCTCGAACCGAGATCCTTAGGCTTCACAGGCAAGCGCCTAACAGCTAAGCCATCTCTCCAGCCCCATAGCCCTTTTTTTTTTTTTTTTTTTTTAAATTTCTTAGTTTTCTTTTCAGCAAATACAGACAGTTTGGTACTATTGTTTAGGTTCATCCATGACCTACCCCCTCCCAATGGCCCCTCCTTGTTGATATAAATGGGTCGTGCATAGTGGAGTTAGCCCACAGATATTGGTATGATAAATGTCTCTGCATATCATGACCCAACATGTGACTCTGACATTCTTTCTGCCCCATCTTCCACAAAATTTCCCTGAGCCATGTTGGGTTCATTTTTGGTCTGCTTCAGTGCTGAGGTGTTGGGGGCCTCTGAGGCTCTGGCTCTCTGATTTGGTAGGAGTTTATTTTTTCTCTGTGTTGGTCTCCTTCCCCTTTGTGCTGGAATCCGTTTCATCAGGAAAACAGCACCCTTGCTTGTTTCGCCAATTTTCCTTAGTTTCAGCCAAGGCCCTTTTAAGGTATGATGGGATGGCTCTCTCCTTATGATCTGCATCTACCTGAAAAAGAGAAGCAGATTCTCCAAAGGAGAGTAAGTTAGCACCTGGAAAATTGAGATAACACTTACTTTTTTGATAGAGAGTTTATAAGGTATAGGCCCTCTTGTACTCCATGATTGATGGTAGCTTGATATTGGAGAGTGGGTTTATGTTTGGATATGGTTCTGACTTGTTTCTCAGCTCCAGCTATGGGTCCGGTACCACTGAGGGGATCAGTTAGCCAAATCAAGAGCAATTGGTTCCCCACCATGGCTGTGTGCCACTATTGCACTTGTGTGGGCATTACACCAGGTTATTTGTTGCTAATTAGGTTAGACCATGAGTTGCTTGAACAAATATTGGTCATTTCCCCCAGTCACCCATGTAGCACCTTCTGGCACTAGACACGCTGACTGTGTAGGGACTGACTCTCTCCTGGCTTCCAGCCATGCCATTCCATTTTATGTTCTTTAAGTTATTTATATGTAAACTATTTTAATTTGATACAAATTTTGTAGATTTTATGTTCATTCACAGTGAACTAGTAGGCAAATGAAAACTGATAATTGAGAAGGAAGATTAATTGCTTTTTAATAAAACAATCAGTAGAAGATATGAAAGATTGCCAAATATGAGGCATCTGGTTGAAAATAACTTAATGTTATGGTTTATTTGTGTGGTTTGAGAAATAAACCTGAGGGCCTACAAATGATGATGAATTTGTGCTAAAATAAAAATAAAATAAGCAAGTAATAGTATTTTCATGTATCTTGTATCCTTTGATTGCAATCATAGCTATAGAAAATATACCTAAATGATTTCTAGTGCACTTTTTGAAACCATCTATTCAAGGTTGTGTTGTTATTTGAATACATCCTTCATTTATTACTGGAAGATAGTTTTCAATTATAACCTGAACTCCTGATACATGCTCTAAGATTTCTTCTTGTCTCCAATTTACCACAACATTCTTTGCCTTATTACCACATTATTTTATATAATTATGAGTACAGAAATATAAAAATGATTAATAATTATGCTAAAGTTACCACAAAAGTACATGTTGGTGACTGTTTTCCTGGATAAGATATTTCATAAATATATTTTGATATAGTAGTCAGTTTCATTGCCTGAGCAACAATACACAGTTCTAAATTCAGTTTGGATATGAAAAAAGTGGATTAAATTTCCTTCCCCTACACATGAGAAGCCTGATAAAACCTTAGCATCCCTGTTGCCATAGCTTACATCACAATACACTAGTTAAGGCTCACTTCAACCATAGTGTCTACTTTTTAACTAATGAATCTTATATATGAAAGTGTTCCTAGACTATACCAACTTGTTAACAATGGCATAGATAGTCAAGTGTAGATAATAGGAAACACCCATTATCATTGTATCTTTCCATATAAATTCTCTACTTCTTTCCTGCATGCTGCACTGTATACCAAACATTATGTTGGACAAAATGTGCGGGCATATGAATGCATATGCCTTTTCCTTACTAAGTTATCTTAAAATATATTATTTTTATAGTTGACTAGTGTTTATGAAATTAGGCAGACATACAACATTGTTGTTCAATTAATTAAAGTCTTCTGGATTTAATATCAAAACTCTTTGCTAGTTACTTACTAGGTACGTCACTGAAATATGAAACAGGCATAATTATTTCTTATAAGGAATATATTATCCTATATATTAGCATAATGAATTGCAATAGTTCTCACTTATAGAGTACAATGATAAAAACAATTTTTGAGTTAACAATAGACAATAGATGTAACACAAGTTGTGCAATTTTAAATTCAAATTAGATACTTTTCAGTGCTTACACATTTGTACAAACAAACATAAAAAGATATTATCAAGATAATCAACGTAGGCTAAGTTTCATGTGTCTAGCTATCTTTTCATACCACAGAGCATTGTTAGTCCCACTGCTGCTGACTGTACCCTTCTTTTATATATGTAACATTGTATTTAGCATTTTTTGAGGTAGGATATTGCTCTAGCACAGGCTGACCTGGAATTCACTATGTAATGTCAGGGTGGCCTCAAACTAATGGTGTTCCTCCTACCTCTGCTTTCTGGAGTGCTGGGATTAAAGGCATGTGTCACTATGCCCAGATCTATATTTAGCATTTGTACTGTTTGCAAAAGTCATGCCTCAAAATGCATGTATATAAAAATACAGATAAACTTATATGTATACATTAATGCATATATAAATACAATTACATGTAGGATGCTTCACTTTACTGTTATTGAACACTATTTTCTTCTTTAGTGTAAAATGTATAAAAATATTTAAATAATTTGAAAAACAAATGAGAATATTCCATCTATCATTAGATTACGTTAGTTCAAGAAATAATTAAATTATAAAAACAGTAGTCTACATTCTCTTGGGAACCTTAAAATAGTCTTAATGTTTAAACTTTGAATATTTGGATTTCATTCTTTATTTCAACTGAATATATATATATATATATATATATATATATATATATATATATATGTATGTGTATATATATATATATATATATGTATATATATATATGTGTGTGTGTGTGTGTGTGTGTGTGTGTGTGCGCGCATGTATATATATTTAACAATAATTATATATAATTAATATTAATTATATTAAATACAATTATATATATATATATATAATTATTTTGCACATAGTCATTAGAATTTTTTTTGCATTTCATGCCTTAAATTACATGTTTATACTTATGCTGTATTATTTAAATATGTTATGAATTAATATTGTGGCATTTTAAATTAAAACATCTTATTATATATGTTTAGTTTAAAATGTTAATATAATAACAAAGAGAAGCATATTAATTTTTGTTTATTGGTATATATTTGTTTGAAAGCAACAGAGAGAGAAAGAGCCCGGTAGACAGAGAGAGAGAGAATTGGTACACCAGGGCCTCCAGCCACTGTAAACAAACTCCAGGGGCATGTGCCCCCTTGAGTATTTGGCTAACGTGAGTCCTGGGGAATTGAGCCTCCAACCAGGGTCCTTAGACTTCACAGGCAATCACTTAAACACTAAGCCATCTTTTTAGCCAGAGAAGCACATTAATTATTTAAACAAGTCTTCAGGTATTGGCATACATTGTTAATATGGGAAAGAAATGTGTGTGTGTCTCTTTATGAAGGTGTTTAATTTAGAATTCCTAAGAAGTTTAGATATGATTGATTACTTACTATGGTCCTGGTAATGACCATATGAGATACAATTCAACTATTTTTTGTGTGTGTGCATGGTTTTTCGAGGTAGGGTCTCACTCTGGTCCAGGCTGACCTGGAATTAACTCTGTCATCACAGGGTGGCCTTGAACTCATGGCAATCCTGCTACCTCTGCCTCCCTAGTGCTGGGATAAAAGGCGTGTGCCACCACGTCCGGCTTCAACTACTTTTATTTTACATATAAATCTATAAGATGTAGTATATCAATAGTGATTATATGTATTATTTGAGCTCTTCTTTGTTATTTGTTCAATCTATAATAAATAATCACTACCAATAGTTATTTGTATCATGCAAAATCCATTGTAGGATAATAAATCATTGTTAACTCACAGAATTAAGATATTTTCATATACTACCATTTGAACTGGTACACAGAGTGAATATAGATGATTGTCTTTTGTGTAACTATGGATTACCAATACCATCAAGCTATACTTACTGTACTGCAAGGGGGTCTCCTAGGCCAAGATTTCAAATCCTTTCACAGTCCTCTTGAAAATCAGCTCCAAAAGGCCAAAGCCACACAGTCAGGTATCTGGCAGTAGTCCCATTCCTCTCGTGTCAATATTGCAGTCAGGTTTGCATTGCAACCAGAAAATACTTGACCAAGAGCAGCTGTGGGAAAAAGGAAACAATTCATCATTAATATGTTGTCAGTTTCTTTAATTTTTAACCTCCAGCTAGTACCACAACTAAACCAAATAAAATGCATTGATGGAGCTGAAGGCGGCACAGATGGAAAAATTTTGTCACAGTTTTCTCATTTTAACAACTTGTAGGGGTTAAGTGCATGTGCACTTTTCTTAACATTGTTATGGAATACTCTCACTAAATTATATACATGCAGTTTTGTGAATGTCTAGGTCCTCAGTGTTTAAAGCATCCTTATTACTATGAAAATGGTTTTAGCACCACATAGAGTCATTACCTCATTAGGATCAGTTAGCCAAATCAAGAGCAATTGATTCCTCACCATGGCTGTGTACCACTATTGCACTTGTGTGGGCATCACATCCGGTTATCTGTTGCTAATTAGGTTAAACAATGTGTTGCTTGGACAGATCTTGGTCATTTCCCCCAGTCGCCTACGTAGCGCCTTCTGGCACTAGACACGCTGACTGTCTGGGGACTAACTCTCTCCTGGCTTCCAGCCATGTCATTCCATTTTACATGTCAGCTGCGTATGGAGTCTTCAGCAATAGGGTCTTATCACTGGCCTTTGGTGGGTCATCAAGTACTCTGACAGAAGTCTGTCATTGTTTTGGGAAACCTTGTAGGTTTCTCTGATCAAAAGCTCATTGCGGATGGTAGCCCCAAGCTGGAAGTGGGGGTTACAGGTCAGTGTCCACTAAGAAATTGAGGAAAAAGATAACTAATATACAAGAGTTAGAGAGGAGAGAGATAGGGCTATAAGAGGCCTACACCTATCAAACTGTCTATCAAAAAAGTTAGTGTTATCTCAATTTTCCGGGTGCTAACTTACTCTCCGTTGGAGAATCTGCTTCTCTTTTCCAGACAGATGCAGATCCTAAGAAGAGAGCTGCCCCAACATACCTCAAAAGGGGCCCAACTGAAACTAAGGATAACTGGAGAAATAAGCAAGGGTGATGTTTCACTGTGAACCGGATACCAGCACAAAGGGGAAGGAGATCAACGCAGAGAAAAATCAACTCCTACCAAATCAGGACTGTTGAATCTTTAAGAGTTAAAAATTACTGCTGCACTTAGCAGTACACATGACTCCTAATGAAGAAGCATGTCATTAAAATGCTATTATGTCATCATTTAGCAAAAACATGTATTTCAAGATATTACCAAACCATATGGCAATCATAAAAACAATCAGGGGTATTTACGGATTAGAAAATGAGTTGTCAACAGTATTATCTCTTTTAGAAAGGAAAAATGTAGGCATGATATTTTGTAGTTAAATGCTAACCTGGACCATTACAATCACCATAGAGAAATCTCGTTTGATTCAGAAAATTAAGCAGTGGACATCTGAAACAGGACAACTGAAACTCCGAAGTTATGTTGTAACATAACCTCTGGAATATACATGCAAATTAAGTATGAACAGAAATGCTGTGCTCACAAACTTTAATGACTCTTGTCTCATTGCTGTCTTTGATGCTCAACTGTCTCACAAACAGCTCTCTTGGGAAATAAGATGTCTGAGCAATAGAAGGAATAACCTCTCCCTCAGAAATAACTTCTTTTTTGTCATTAGTGGTTCTGAAACATGGCAGTTTGACAGGTTATTAAGTGCAATGTAGTTTGTTTATATCATAGGAAGATTCCTTCAAAACCCTATTACCTTTTTGATAGTGTTTTTGGGAATTTGAAAATATTTCATAAATTTAAATAAACTAATTGGATTAACTTTTAAAGTAAGTAGCCTCAAATCTGGTCATTAATGTATAATAGATTAAAAAAGAGAAATTTATTGTGATATGATATCTTTTAAATACATGCCTTGGTAATAGGAATTTAATTAGATTATAAGATGCTTGGACAAGTTATTATGAAAACTCACCTTCATATTTTCTATTTTGAACATGTATGTGTTCTTTTACTGGATTAACAGCTTTCAATTTAAAATAAGAGTAAAATTACTTCATTTCTGTGAGCAAGCATCTCTGGAACCACATTGAAACCCTCTTAGACACACCACATGGTAAGAACCAGCTTTTATTTACTTAATCAGAACCTGTGATTTAGCAACACCCTTAACTATGGCATGTGTTTCCTAAGGCTTGATGAGCATTTTCTTGCAGACATGTGAGAATTAAGAAAAATGACTAACATTTTTGTGACTGATGATTTTGTGATTTAACTTTTAGCACAAATTGAAATTAAGGGGTCTCCTTCACCCCAACCCAAACAGCATAATCACAGGCATAGCACAATCTAAAAAATATCAAATAACAAGCCAGCAAACAAATGACATTCTTGTTACTTTGAATGCATAGTTCCTTTCTGTCAAACATGGCTAGAAAGGTTTACCGCCTTTCAATGTTCCTTGAGTTTGAATTTGAATCATCTGATATGTAAGAAAACAAAGATGATTTGGTGGTTATCATTTTT